>NC_139802.1:43146592-43629092 GCF_963457635.1 Microchirus variegatus
AAGGGGAGTGTCCCGTCTCTTCTGCCCTTCTGCTGCTGCAGCCCCCCCCCCCCTCCTTCTCCACCTCCACCTCCACCTCCCCTCTGTCTGATTCTCTCTCTCTCTTTCTCCTTACTCATCTGTTTCTGTGGCTGCTGCTCAGAGGAAGGGCACCTGCCTCTCCCTGATGATTCAGCCTTTCGGCTGCGTGGAACTCACTCCGCAGACAGACAGACAGACGGAGAGACAGACAGCATGTCCCTGCCGCTGCCGCTGCCACTGCAGTGCCCGGCCGTCCTGTCCTCTGCGCTACAGCTGCTGCAGCCGCAGCCGGCCCAGCTCGTCCTCCACGCCTCTGCTGCCCGAGTGCTCAGGTGAGTGAGTGAGCGCCGCACTGACACCAGACCAAACCACACGGGACGTTTTCAGGAAACCAGACTTCTTTTTGCCTGCAGCGGATGAGAGTTTTTCACCAGTGAGGAACTCGCACCGCCACCTCCCTGCCGCCTTACAAGGTCCCAGCATCCGACAACCTCCGACTCTGACTCTGACTCTGCAGCCTCATCATGGAAACTGTGCCCGAGGAGACCGGTGGCAGGCAGCCGCCGTGCGACGTCCTGAGTTAATAGTCGAGGAGGAGTTTGAGGAGAACCTGCAACAGGGATGACCGAGGGAATGGAGGAGCTCTCCGCTGGGCCGGCCTCCCCCACCGGCTCCACCGGCGATACCGGACAAGTCCCCGAGGAGAAACCTGAGGAGACGGAGGCAGCTGGTGAGAGCGGGGAGGAGGAAGGTGCTGAGGGAGCTGCAGAGGGAGGCACTGATGCTGCTGCTGATGATGATGATGGGGATGGGGAGCATGTGGGGGCTTTGGGAATTGTGGCCTTGCCAGGGACCTGCTGCGTTTGCATCGAGATGGAACGGATTAACAACTGCCTGCACTCAGAGAAAATCTGCATCCTGCCCATCCTGGCCTGTCTGCTCAGCTTAGCCCTCTGCACCGCCGGCCTGAAATGGGTCTTTGTGGATAAGATCTTCGAGTACGAGCCGCCCACCCACTTAGACCCCAAGCCCATCGGACAGGACCCTATAAACATATCGGTTGACCCCACGCTGGGACTGACGGTGTCTGTCCCTCACTCATCTCCATCGTCCACCGTCTCCCTGACCTCCGCCACCATCGCCGTCACCCCGGCGCATCCCGAGGTGCTGGTGGAGGAGATCTCCACGCGAGGGCCGCTCGTGCCCAGGCCTCCACAAGTGACTCAGGCCGATTCTTCCGTCACGCTGAAGTACAACGCGGAGCGCACCGTCGCGCCGAGGCAGACCCCCCGCCCGCGGCCCACGCAGGAATCCAACGACATCGTCGTCCCGAGCATCTGTAAGTACCCGACACTTTTCTCCTCGCGCCGATCGCCCTTAACCTTGTGAGTGTGACATGTAAGACAAAAATAACAAGGTAAAAACAGGGAAAAAAAAGGGCCTGTGTCATTGTAGAGGCAGTGGTGTCTGTTTTCAGGACTTTCACGACATGTCGGGACTCGCAGAGTCGAGCGTGAGGCCCATGACTAAGACTCTGAAATATTGCTACACAGAGGTGTGTGTGTGTGTTCAGACCTCCCTCACACTCACACAGGATGTTCCTGACATTCCTCTTTAAGTATTAATGCCCCCCACTCCACCCTCCACCCTTACTCTTAAATTACAGTTCAAGCACAGTGCTTTATGACAGTTAAGGACCCCCCCCCCAAACCCCCCCCTCCCCGGTCGTTGTGGTCTTCCGTATTTGAGTGCTCTCGGCGTGCAGGCGTACGAACGTGGCAAGCGTGTCCGCGTGCACATCATTTCCAGTCATGAAAAAGTGCAAAATCAATAAGTGATGCACGACACAAACTGTGGTACAGCGAGACTTCCTGTCCCCACCCCCCCCCCCCCCCCCAAACCCCCCTATTCTCCATTTCAAGGTCAGAGAATGCTGGAGGCTAATTGATGCCCCCTCCATCCCGCATCGCCGCAGGGAAAAACAGCAACAGCACAGTCTGTCTGCCGTCCACGAACGGTAGTCACATCAGCGTGTGATTTATTACGCTGTATCTGGGTTAGCTAATTGAAGGTGACAGCAGAGGGGATGGAGGGAGGAAGGAAGGGGGGGGGGGCCCCTCAGCCCTCGACCAGTGTCTCTGTGAAGGATTAGCTTCGGCTAATCGGGCGCTAGACGATCTACATTGAGTTAAAGTCTGTGTTACGACAGGTCTAACGTTTGCCGGTGTGACGCCAGAGACAGAGAGAGTCGGTTGCACGTCACACGTTTCCAGTGAAGTCGATGTTGGCGAGCCTCGATTCACCAGAACTTCAAAAATGTCTCGTTTCCGCTTCGAGGAACGCCTACTTTCTCTCGTAGTGTCAGCTGTCAGGCGCCCAGAGAGGATAATCCTCTGCAGAAACCAAAGCCCTTGAATCAGGTGTCGGGGGGGGGAAGAATCAATGTCAAGTGAGGTTAAGTTGCTGAGCTGAAACGTGCCTAGGAAATGCGGGAAATCCAATAAAGCCGTAAAAAGGGTCAAAAATTACTTTAATTTGGCAGAAATTAAAGATACGTTATTATATTCACCTCTACAGGCAGTCAGTTCGGACCACCGTGTTTCTACAGTAGCCCACAACGGACAAACTAAACCTCTTCCTGAGTGTTGAAGGCTACGTAGGTTCTTTAACACCCACAGTCTTTTCCGCTGCATGAATAGATTACAATCAGATTCACCATCGGGGGTCAACTGTCTCTGCAGTAGACGAGGGTTTCCGATGACTGAGAAGATATTTGTCTAAGTCTGAGTGCTTTCCCTGGTGCTTTCCTTCTGTTGCGTGTCGGTTGTTTACGCCGTCGCGTTGTGACATCAAACATGAGTCACTGGAGGAGAAAAAAAAAACACAAACAATCTCAACTGTCAACGTGAAAGGAGTCCGTCAGCGTGTTTTTTTTTTTTTTGACTGAAAAACTGGTAGAAAAATGCAGTTTTAGACGTATATCAACTCCCACAGCTCATTACGAAGCTACTCCTTAAAGGATCTGAACGGGCGAGGGTGTCGGAGCCGTCTGTGGAAGTGGAAAAACATGATCATATATGAGTCGGCTTTTGTGGTCGGTGCAGTTGATGGAGAGCAGCTAAGTTGTCTTGCAGCAGACTTCCTGACGTGATCGATGTGTCTCGCGTCTTCGTTTTTTTCCCGTCGAGGTTCCGTCTCTTGCATTGACCACGCGTGTTAACGGCGTTGTTTGGTAGGCGTTTTCCCTGCAGGACTGGTAATCCTGGAGCACGGCCGGCTATCATATGGCAACCAATTAGCCTCCGGGGGGGAAACGTCCAATATTTTTGGGGCTTCCGGTGCAGACAGCTGATATCCAGGCCCCGAGACTCTGGAGTCTTTCATTCACCGCAACATGAGACGCAAAAACGTGGAGTCGCAGTCCAGAGACGGCAGATTTATTTTTACCACTCCATTAACTTAATTACATTTCTTTTAACGTCCGTCTCATTAGCAGGACGCTAGCTTCTTTTGTTCTGCACATGCACGGCTCACCTGCAGCAGACGGTGCTTGTGTGAAAGTGATCGCTCAAACAGGGAAACCAGGGTTTTCTAGACCAAAAACCTTCACAGAGAAACCAGCTCCTCCTTATTCACTCTGGCAGACGCGTCTGGCACCACCACTCCATTTCATTCCATTCATCTTGATACAGTTTGGTACCAATCACAACCACTTATCTTAAATGGGGTATGTTTGATAAAAAGGCCGGCAAGTCAAATACGACTGAAGCGCTAAAGGATGTGCAGAGTTCTTGCGAACGGTGGATTCAACGCTGCAGATTCAGGCCTGGTCTGGATATGTTGTTCCTCTCTTCAAGGAGGTTTTAATTCAGGAGGAACCTCCAAGAACTTTTTCTAATCACTGCATCCAACTGCTTCTTCAGTTCAGGGTCATTTCAGATGTTCTACCATCCGACTCTTTCCTCGACTTGCCTGAAGTAAAATATGTTTGCTTTACAAATATCTCTCTAAAAAAAAGAGACTAAATTATTGATGAGACTGCGGCAGCAGAAGATAAGCTCAGCGTCTTAGTGTCTCTGCCGTCCACTGTAGGTCTTTCAAACATTTGAGAAGCTCAGCGTCTTAGTGTCTCTGCTGTCCACTTGGTCTTTCAAAGGTCTTCTGAGAAGCTCAGTGTCTTAGTGTCTTTGCCGTCCACTCTAGGTCTTTCAACGGTCTTCTGAGAAGCTCATTGTCTTAGTGTCTCTGCCGTCCACTGTAGGTCTTTCAAATGTCTTCTTAGAAGCTCAGTGTCTCTGCCGTCCACTGTAGGTCTTTCAAATGTCTTCTTAGAAGCTCATCGTCTTAGTGTCTCTGCCGTCCACTGTAGGTCTTTCAAACATCTTCTTAGAAGTTAATTGTCTTAGTGTCTCTGCCGTCCACTGTAGGTCTTTCAAATGTCTTCTTAGAAGCTCATCGTCTTAGTGTCTCTGCCGTCCACTGTAGGTCTTTCAAACATCTTCTTAGAAGTTCAGTGTCTTAGTGTCTCTGCCGTCCACTGTAGGTCTTTCAAACATCTTAGAAGCTCAGTGTCTTAGTGTCTCTGCCGTCCACTGTAGGTCTGTCAAATGTCTTCTGAGAAGCTCAGTGTCTCTGCGGTCCACTGTAGGTCTTTCAAACATCTGAGAAGCTCAGCGTCTTAGTGTCTCTGCTGTCCACTTGATCTTTCAAATGTCTTCTGAGAAGCTCAGTGTCTCAGTGTCTTTGCCGTCCACTCTAGGTCTTTCAACGGTCTTCTGAGAAGCTCATTGTCTTAGTGTCTCTGCCGTCCACTGTAGGTCTTTCCAACATCTTCTTAGAAGCTCAGGGTCTAAGTGTCTTTGCCGTCCACTCTAGGTCTTTCAAACGTTCTTGTTAGAAGCTCATTGTCTTAGTGTCTCTGCCCTCCACTGTAGGTCTTTCAAACATCTTCTTAGAAACTCAGCGTCTTAGTGTCTCTGCCGTCCACTGTAGGTCTTTCAAACGTCTTCTGAGAAGCTCATTGTCTTAGTGTCTCTGCCGTCCACTGTAGGTCTTTCAGAGGTCTTCTTATGAGTTTGAAACTGAAAGTTTTGTAGCATCATCTGCAAACATTAACATTTACAAGTCTCTCGTTGAGGTCGACTGACGCAGCACTCACTCACTCATTCACTCACTCACACAGATCACCAAAGAGTGATGTGAGTGAAGTGTCGGTCTGAATATTGTATGACCAGACGTCTGTGAGAACGAGTGGGAGCGGGACTCGTCGTAAATGGCGCTGAAAGGTCATAAAAACGGTAGAATACGTCGTTTGCGCTATTTACGAGCGTGAGGTTGATCGTTTGTTGTCGTACTGCAGTCTAATGGAATAATGGGCGCAAGCGTTGTCATAAATCCTCGAAAAGAAAATTGAGCATGAAAGCTGCAGATTGACGAATCTGAGAGGGCGAACGTCGGTGCAGATTAATTTCCTGTCCACTGAATAATGCAGCGTGAGCATTAGCACGCAGGCTACACAGTATCTAGGTTACATTTGCTTGATATTTGATAACGTCATAAAACATGTTATGACCTGATTTCCCCCTCAAGAACATTCTTTATTAAGTTTCCTGTTGTATTTTTTGATATAAGTCTATTTGTGTTATATAGGTTTCAGTTCCTCTTGAAAATTAGACCTGATTGTTGTCCTCTGACCATGTCCTTGACCCCAATACATTATGTTCATGTGTTAGTTTGACCAATTATAGACCAAGCTTGTGCTCAGTCTATAACAAAAAGACTGTATTTATATAATAATGGACGTAGTCTCCACTTCAGGAAAGATGAAGCCCATGTGGAAGTGTCTGAAACCTGTATTCTCTTGAATGGCCATCAGGGGGCATCTGAGTGCGTCGGTGAAGAGTTTATGACCTCAATCACCATTTTCAGGGCTTCTTTAAACCAACGTGACGTCCATTTTGTAAAATATTGTCCCATTTATAGTCATAAAATACCCCAAAAAACTGGGTCAATACCCAAAGATGGGTCATGGGAGTTTTTGGGCGGTACCCAAACTAATTTGTTGAATTTTCCCAAACTTTTAGCTCGAATAACATAACATAAAAGAATGAACTTACCAAGCACTGAAAATTATTATTTTCCAATTCAAAATAATAGCTGTTACATATATTAATCACTAAATTATGCACAAATTTGAGCTGTGACTTGGGTCACAATAAGTCGCCATGTTTATAAATTGGGTCCCCAATAAAGGAGGAGATGTTTTAGGGCGGGGCTGTGCTGTGATTGACAGCTGGTACTGTCCAATACATGAATGGGTGTAGGTGAAGATGGACGTGCAGTGGATTTGCTTAGTCAGACTTTACCTCCACTATGGTGTGTGTGTATACAACATTAGGCAAGTGGAGTTTAAAAGAGTGTTCAACCTTGACATAATGTGACCGTGTCATTTCCTGTTAAACACACACACACACACACACAGCGGCAGCTTCTCGCCTGGTGCAGTGCATCCTGCTTTGTCCTTGACAGCAATTGATAGAAACATCATCCACTGCAGCAGACCCACTGCTCTCTGCACGTCCAGCCTGAGTGAAGTGGCTGCTGGATTAGCTCCAGCTGCGTCCCCCCCCATCACCCCGCGGTGGGCGGGACGCTATCGATACCAACGCCGTCGTTAACGATCAATAAAGACGTGATGGGAGTGCTCGTCCTCACGTGTCGCAGCGTCACCCATCTGCGTCTCTCGTTCGTACTCTGAGCGAGTCGTTTGTTGCAGAGCTGCAAAGTGCCGAGTAATGCTGAGGCAACGCTGGCCGCGCTGAACCCACTGCACCATTCACCCCCCTGTCAGACTCTCTTTTTGACCTCACCTCAGGCTGAAGTATGACGCGGCAAAATGCGCCAGCGATGCAGAACGAGCAAAAGATCTTTAACACGAGTCATCGCTTTGTTTTGAAATTGAATGTCTTCTCTCTCTGCATGAATGCAAGGACATTTCTTTGTCGACTTTTGTAGAAAAAAACCCAGAAGGACGTTTTTTGTCCTTGAAAGCGGTGCTGCTAAATCACAAATGTGATTATTGCATGATCTACTTTAGCTGCTTTTAGTCCTCAAAGGCGACGCAATCCAATAAAGACAAGTAACGATGAAACGCTTTCTTTTTGACCTCGCCTCGGGCTGGATTTTTAGAAAAGTATGACACAGCAACGTGATGTCAGTGATGCAGACCTAGCAAAAGGTCTTTAATGTGACTCATCACATATTTTGAAGTCTTCTCTCCGCATCAATGTAAAATCTGAACACTTCTTTGTTGACTATAACACTGTCTTTTTTAAAAAGGTCCTTGCATCACTGCTGGATTTTTGGAAATAATGACACGGCAAAGTGACACAGACCTAGCAAAAGATGTTTAAAGTGACTCATCACATTGTTTTGAATCAGTTTAAAACTAAATATCTTTCATGAATGCAAAATCTGAACATTTCTTTGCCGACGATATCGCCGTCTATTTTGAAAACCCCAGAATGCGGTTGACATTTTTGTCCTCACATCATTGCTGGATTTTTGGAAATAATGACACGGCAAAGTGACACAGACCTAGCAAAAGATGTTTAATGTGACTCATCACTTTGTTTAGAATCCGTTTAAATCTTAATGTCTTTGTCTTTGCCGACGATATCACCGTCTATTTTGAAAACCCCAGAATGTGGTTGACATTTTTTGTCCTCGCATCACTGCTGGATTTTTGGAAATGATGACACCGCAAACTGACACAGACCTAGCAAAAGATGACTCATCACTTTGTTTATGCAAAATCTGAACATTTCTTTGCCGACGATATCGCCGTCTTTTTTGAAAATCCCAGAATTTGGGGTCAGGTTTTTCGTCCTTGTATTAAAGTGGTTCTACTATGTGTGTTATTACATAATCTACTTTAGCTGACACAAAACAATCAGCCACGTCAGCACAAGGCAAACACTACTGTACACTTCAAAACCCTGCGTTCACGAGATATGATCAATACAATGAAAAAAAAAAAACACATACATATTGTTTTGAAACATGGTGTAGGCTTGAAATCGTAGTAGCGAAGTAATCCGAGATGCGTTTATGGACATGCAGTGTTTCTGTGTCTGCAGTCTAAGTGGATCTGACTGACTGTGTGTGTGTGTGTGTCTGTTTGTGTGTTTGTCATCAGCAGCTTTCACCAGCACCACAACCAAGACCTCGAGTCATGTGACGCGCTGCAGTGACAACAAGAAAAACTACTGCGTTAACGGAGGAGAGTGTTTCACCCTCGAAATCACGCCGGGCAGCACAAAGTTCCTCTGCAGGTACGTTTTATTTTGATTTTTTTGTAACTAAGTGATAGTGATATTTACTGTGACTGCATAATGAATATCAATGAAAGATGATCAACGAGAGATGGATCACGTTTACAAAATGGAAGCCTGTCCCGGATGTGGATCTCGCCAACTGGTCATGATTTGAGGCTTTAGCTAGCGCACCGTTGACTTCCTGTGATGGATGATTAACCTCCTGAACCCTAACCTTCCATTTTCTGACGGTCGCCAGTGCTGGAAGTTCTCTTTGGGAGAAGATCTCGTTGCTATGCAAAATGCATCCATTCCCTGTGTGGAGTATGTTCTGTGCAGCCAGAGAATCCACAGTTCTCTCCCTAAGAGAACGAGTTGACGGCTAGAAGATACATGCTAACAGATCGGCTCTATCTGTCACGCGACATCCAGACGAACCAGGAAGTGTCTTTGTCCTGAGTGATGAGTCTTGTCTGATTAACTGTTGCTGGCTTTTAATTCCTGCAGCTCAGTGTCACACATCAGTAGCCAATGCTAGCGGTTAGCGGTCATGCCAAAGAGACTTTTCCCCAAGTCTTTTCCCGAGGAGCTCCGGGATGTTTAACGCATACCATTCGCAAGGTACTGCTCCCTGCACACAATGCAAAAGAGAACATTCTTGGTTGCTATGGTGAAAATACTGAAATAATGGATCATGGTAATGTTGGATTTTGTGAGGTAAAGCGAATGTTCAAGGTTATGTAGGGTGGCCGTATTTTCAAACTCCCCCAAACTGGGGTAGTAACTTTGGGTTTGACAATATGGTCACTTTACGTCACCTCGATTTCCTTGATTTCCTGACACAGCGACTTTGAAAATTCATTCTTTTTGAGATATTTCAACACAAATCTCTAGTCAAACCAACAAAAGTATAGAACAATATCCCTTAGAAATCACTATAACCTCTTCCTGGTTTTGCCAGCCCCGACTATTTCAGGTAAGACGTCAGCCAACAGCGGTGGCTGAGCCCAGAGAGAAGCTGCAGTAATTCACTTTTGTCCCCTCACGACACTCGAAATAAAACGATTAATAAAAGACCAGTTTTAATCGCTAAAGTCGCCTTAAAGCGTCCAAGTTTACCCTTAACGCGAACGACAGGAAAGGAAGTGAAGGAGCGTAATTAAGTGTAAGTGACGCTCCCGTCCATATCGTATAGGTCACTGTGCTCGTATTGGACATAATCTACACATCTCAGCTAATCTCCTGTACCTGCGTCGGAGCATCTGTGCTTTTGTTGCCATGACCACCATCGCTTCCTGGAGCACATAAACAGACATTGATCGTCCAGTAATGGCTGTTTCCCGGATCCTGCCATGTTTTTGTCCCTGATGTCTCTGTGTTTGTTTGTCCCTGTGTGTGTTTGTCCCTGTGTGTGTGTGTAGTAACAGTAGTCAGTGCTTACCAGTGTTTACCTCTTTCCCCTCTCTACCCATCAACCAGGTGCTTGGCGGGATTCAATGGGCACCGATGTGAACAAGCTGTGCTTAAGACAGTCTCAGACCCAAAACGTATGTGAACACGACTGTATTCAATCCCACATGTCATTGCTGGTGTTTTCACCCCTCTCAGAAATCCATGACCCCCCCCAGATACGATATAATTCAAATCTGGCAAATGCAGAAGACGTTACGTTACTCCTGAGGCCCCAGTTGAGTCTGAGGGCGTTAAGCGCTGAAATTTGCATGTACTCGACATCTCATCGCATTCCATCCTTCAGAGAAACGCCCTCCATGTCTGACTGAAGTGTCCTCATACTGCTCACCCCCTTCCTCACTCATCAACATCAAGTCAGAAAACCTAACTACGGAAGATCTTTCTGGGTTTTCCACTTTTCCTCAGTCTTCCAGGTCCTTCGGGTATCCTCAGGGGTGTAGATGGTAGGCAAGTAGACTTTCTTGAAGGTCTTGAAGGTGTTCCACATCTCACGAAGAGGCTTCTTCAGTTCTGACTGAGTGGTGGGAGTCCACAGCTCGTCCACAAACTATCCTCCCTATTCTCGCTGGTGAAACGGCTTGAATAGCCACGATAGCTGACCCGTGATGTATCACGCAGTGTATGCATCGAGTTACTAATGAATCCGGGCAGAAATGCCAGACCTTAACATTAACCCGTGGACTAAATTTACCCAGTGTGGGACTAATAAAGAACTATCTTACCTCTTTTCTTGTCTGGTGCCTAACCCTAACCCTAACCCCAACCCTAGCCCTAACAAAAACGAGCTTCTTTTGGAAGCACAGTCAATGAGATTCGCCTCCTACTGGATTCTTGGTACGACTCCTGTCATCCTACTCTCACTCGACTGCGTGATGTTACTAATTTGTGTGGTCCAGAATTTCCCAACCGCTCTCAAATGCAGCAGGCAGACTGGCTACCAAAACAGAGGCGCGATAACAACGCAGAGAAGGAGTTTGACTTCACACAAGTCCTTCGAGGATTGATCTGTGGCTCAGGCTGGTTTTGTGTTTGGTCGTTCTCCGTAGTCGACCTTAAAGGCCCATTTATACGCCGAGGTTTTGCGTTCCTTTCGTCCGTCGTTGTGTTCAGCGTACAAATTGTGAGTGCAGTTAGAGTCAATGTGTAGAGTCAATAAGAGCGATTATTTTCGTAATCGATTAAACTGTCGATTATTTTCTCGATTAATCGATGAATCGGTTGGTCCAGAAAATGTTAAAAATTTTGATCAGTGTTCGTCAAACCTGGAAATGACGATGTTCTTGAATGTCTTTGTTTTGTCCACAAACCGAAATGATTCAGTTTTAACGATTTCTTTGTTTACGTGGAGCAAAGAAACGAAGAAAATGTTCACATTTAAGAAGCTAAAACAATCAGAAATAGTTGCCGATTAATTTAGTAATCGATTAATCGTTTCAGCTCTAGAGTCAATAGTCCGATCGGTCAGGAAAACAACGAAGAAGATTCTACATGCGCGTTTAAAAATGGCGGAATCCAAGAGCGGTATCGAAGAGATGGTACCGAATTACATCCGTATGTATGATAACGGTAATCTTGCTTGCGTTTCTGTCTATTTTGGATTAAGCACAATAAAATAACCTCTTAAATGGACGGCACCTTGGCACTGCCCTCTAGAGGAAGTATTGGGTAACGTCCACACCAATGCAAAAGACACTGGGAGGTATGCAGTTTAGCGACGGGTACCGTTTGGGACGCTATAAATGGGCCTTTAGTCTAAGCGGAATTCTTCATTATTGTCACGGCCCCTTTGAATGCAACATCTACGCATCTTCTATATCAGAATTTATAGAAGAACAAACACGCCCGAGACTCCTCACCTGTAAATCAGAACTGAAGAAACCTCAGTTCCACTCTTTTGTTCGATGACCTCTGAGTACGACCGTGCTGCAAAGACATGCAAATTTCAGTCTGCTGCTAAAACGACAAAAAAAAAAGATTCAAATCTGTGAAAACCTGACCCCCCCCCCGGCCCCCCCCGACCCTCTCGAGAGGCGTGAAGGTCCGAGCTGATCGGCGCGGCGACAGCTGGCCCCTCCCTGCCGACACCAGCGATGACCGACGTGGGTTCTTTGCGCAGCTCATGTGTGAATTAACTCCTTCTCTCTTCTTCTGTCTCTCTTTCTATTTCCCGCTCAGGTGTCCGAATGAATTTACCGGCGATCGCTGCCAAAACTATGTAATGGCCAGCTTTTACAGTATGTCCATTTCCTCTTCAGTCTGCTGGACCTTCGGCATGTTCTGTTAGCACTTCTGTACCTGCTGCATTATGACTCTCCTTAGACCTTGTGATTGACCGACCGCCGCCTTCCTCCTCTTACCGAACCTTGTGCATGTTGGTGTTTTGGACTTCTTTCTTTTATTTATTTCTTCTTTTTTTTGTGAATGTTTAAAAGTGCATGTCGTAGTGTAGTAGCTTCGTTTTCCGTTTCAAGTAAACGATCCAGTTTACACATTCCAGTTTAGTGACTCAGGCTTCGCTCTCCACTTAAAACAGAAGTAATAGCCTGAGAGATTATTGACCGAAACTGACAAACGTCCTGTATTTTTGTCCAAACCCCCGGCACGCGTTCTGTAATTTGCGACGGAGTTAAGTGAAGTGCGCTCGTGTGACGGCGGCTGTTAGCCTTGTTCAGTCATGGCTACGGCACAAAACAACTACAGTTATCATTACGTCCAGGAAGAAGCAACTACTACTTACTACGCACAAGCACGCACACACACAGATACACACCATGGATGTGTAATATGAGCTGGATAGAGCGCCGCCCCGCTCTGCCTTGAAGACAATTTTTGCATGGTGGCCACTGTGGGTACTGCAACAGAAAACCCCATGGAGCCCAAAAAGCAATTTTCCCATTGACCGCCATAGTAAAAGAGACGCCCGTAAAAGGGTCACACGGGCATTTATAGATCTTTATATGGTAGTGACACTACTGCGCATGCTCTATAACCCGGAAATAAACGCGGAAGTCAAGTCTGAGTTACCACCAGCACTTATGATTACAATAAAATGTCACGTCCACCATTAGCGACCATCACTTCTTCTTAATTAACTCTGCCGGTAACTGTTTACATAATCCAACCGTTGTGGTTTATTCCGAACCGTGGATGGCTTTAATAGCCTGAGTGTTGCGTTCAATGTCCTCTCATAAATCGTACAAAACCCTGGTTCTTTTACTTGTTATACATCTATTTATTTAAAGGTGCATTATGTAATAAATCTAAAGCAACTGGCCATCAAATCCTCCTAATATGTCTAAGAGACTCAGGAATAATGTTCATATAACAAACTGAACTCACCAACAACAACAGTACAGACAAAATATTTGCATTAAAAAAAATATTTAACTTTAAAAAGTTTATGTTTTGAAATCATGTTTTTGGCATGTGGCGCCACCTACCGCCGTCTACCAGTCATTGCAGTCAGTAGAGTCTCAGCTGCCGAGCAACCACGGGTTGCCAGTTACGTCAGCAAACGAAACCTAAAAGACTTCGGTATTTTGAATTTGAATGTAGTAACCGTTTTGGCCACATTCTTACATATGGCACCTTTAACGTTTACGTCATATTTTTAATAAAGCAATTACCGCGCCCCACCCTATTTTACTCGAAACTTGAAATGACCACGTCATCGATTGATTGATTTAACCTTTATTTAACCAGGTAAAACACTGAGATCAAATTCTCTTTTCCAAGAACACACGTCATAATAAATATTAGATTAAATATGGGAGACGGGTAACGAACGACGTACAAACATGACATTTAAAGTGCAGGAGACAAATCTGAGGATTAATGCGACTAAACCTGGCCCGTTCACTCTTAGAAATAAGGGTTCCAAAAGGCTCCTTCTACAAGGGCTGAGGTTCTACCTGGAACCATTTGCTTCTGAAAAACCCTTTCCCGAAGAAAGGGTTTTTCAAGGGTTCTTGGTAACACTAATGGTTCCAGTAAGAACCATTTTGATACAGAGAACCCTTTAAAACCCCTTTCCTGAATAAAGGGTTTTAAAGGGGTTCTTGTTGGAACCCTCCAATAGGGTTCCAGGTGGAACCTTTATAAAAAGGTTCTACCTGAAGCTAAAAAGGGTTCTTTATCAGGACAAGCCGAAGAACCTTAGCACTTTTATTTCTAAGAGCGTATGTTGCTGTTTTTAGTGGAAAAGAGGAACGCTTATATATCTGTTTGAAGGTTTCCATCCCGTCGGTGAAAAAAGGACAAGAAGCAGAAAAGGAAAAAAAAAAAAAAAAAAGACAAAGGATTATAGTTCGGCTAATCCTTTAGCCCGAGGCGCTCAAAGTCACATAAAAGGCTCCCGTGCTTGTGATCCTGCTGTTGTGGTTGTGCAGATCCAGTCAAACTCCCTCTCTGAGGGAAAACAGGTGTGGACATGTCGGCTAATACCCATCTGCCTCCGCAACCATCACTTTAACAACAACAATAACAACGACGACGACGACGTCTCCTGACCTACCTGTGAGTGTGAGGCCTCTGATCAGGAGGAGACTGACGGGGAAGCTATAGGTGCGCTAAATTCTTGGAGTCCCTAGCCAGGTTTCTGTTTATCGTGGAGGCACACATACGCAGTACACAGGTATGCTAGTTATTTGTAGCGCTGCTCTTTTCCTTTAATAAAACAGACCGCTCCAGTTCGACCGCAGGCGCGCTAACCGGCGCTAAAGGAGCTAATGGAGCTAACTGCTAAACGGTGCCTGGACTCCGGTGTCACGGCGCGTAAACATGACGTCACGCGCGTCTTTCTCCGGTCAGTCGTCATGGAAACAGCATCATGCATTAACACGCGTTAGCCGAGTGCCCACCTCTAAAAAAATAACCCTAGCCCCAACCTCTCCATTCTTTGGTATCCTTCCCGTTTACCATTCCAAACTGTACCAGAATCCGAACTGTACCTATTGCTGTGTTTTCACCAAGTGGAGTGGTTGTGTTGGGTTTGGTACGGTACATATTTTTTCACATTTCCATTGGCAATTGTACCAAAATACCTGGCCCCAAACGTACCATTTTTGCTACCCTTCCCTTGGGTTAGCAGAGTAAAATAGTCCAGTACAGTCAAGGTGGAGCTAGCTAGCTAAGCCCACACCAGCCTACCCAGTAAAGTTGCTGATCTCAGTTGAAACACAAGCCTGACCCAGAGCTTTACCATTCCAAACCGTACCAAACTTTACCAAACTAAACCGTAACACGACGGAAACACGGCAGATTATTCCAGTGCAGTGAAATGCAGATGCTAGCTTAACAATGCTAGCTTAACAATCTAACCACAATAATTTGACATTTGCTGGATCTTGCACTTATTTTGGATTTTACCTTCTCTTGAAATGCAAACTTTTTCCAAAAGTGGGAAAAGTTGTTATTCTACATTTCAAGCTTCTCCTTCTTCTTCTTCTTCTTTTTATTTTTTATTATCATTTTCTCTGTTTCCGTTCAGGTTTTTTATGCGCACGCGGAAAATGTGCATAAAAACAGGCACCTACTGTGAAGTAAAACTGAGGATAATGGAATTGTTATGCAAACTCTGATGATGGTGAGCGCCAACAGGCAGGCACATTTTTAAACATGTTCCTACTCCTGTATGCCCCCCCCCCCCCCCCCCCCCATCGCCTTATCGCTGCCTCCCTGTTTCGTCTGTCGTGAGCGGTGTTGCATGCATCAGTAGATCAGCGTCGCTGCACCTTTGTTTGTTTGTCTTATGTTTGTTTTATCTCTTCTTCTTCCTCCTCACGTAGTTACTGCCTCTTCTCTTCAAACTGAGTGCTGGGTTTTCCTTATATCTGCTTAAAGCAGGGGTCACAAACTCAAATGACGATACATTTAATAATGGGATAATTATGACCAAATGTCTTATTATTATATTCTATCACCTCGCTGGCAGCTGTGCCTCAGCGACACACAGTGTTTAAAAGACGCTGAGGTCGTGGGCCATGTTTTTCAATATCACATGATATTACGTGGGGGGGGGCCCGCATGTGGCGCCAGTTTGAGACCCCTGGCTTAAGGTGTTTAGAAACTGTCGTAGCATGTGTACCGTCCACCTGAATGAGCTGTTTTTAGTGTTTAGGGATTCACGAGTGAAAAATCACTGAAGCCCCCCCCCCCAGTGCTGACACCAGTGGTTTGGTCCGACTGACCACAGTTAAGACCTAAATAACCACAGAGAGTCATAATTACTGTGTTTGAGCGTTAGATGTCAGTTATGTTAGCAGTGACGGGCCTCGTTCTTACTGTTTGAGTTTATGGTTGTGTTTGCCTGTCCGTGTGTGTGTGTGTGTGTGTGTGTTGCAAACCCGTTTTTTTAAGCGTGGACTCTCCTCTTTTTCAGAAGCTGAGGAGCTGTTACAGAAACGTATTTTAACAATATCAGGAATCTGCATTGCGCTCCTAGTCGTTGGAATCATGTGTGTGGTTGCCTACTGCAAAACAAAGTAATTCATGTCACATTCTCATGTCTCAGTCATTTGTAACTTCATTTAAAGGTGCACTTCGCTGATTTTTTTTTTATCGTGTCCGATAGTGCCGCCAAAAAAAGCTTAGGTGTACGATAGCTCAACAACTAACAACTCCTCTGTCCTGTGAACTAAAAAATGCTGATTTCCTCTTTGAACTTTGGTGTGAGCTGTTAATCGTGTAACACACATTTCAGTTTCCTGTTGAAAAAAGCTGTCAAACTGCACTAACTTTTATATAACACATTGACTAAATTCTGTCAAAAAATCTCAGACTATTCAATTGGGACCAGCAAATTCAAAGACTCAAGACCAATGAATTTCAAGAGCCCGATCAATAAGTCCACACCAGGGATCAACAATTCAAGACCAAGACGTTCCCAATCAAGACATTGTAATTTAGTCAAGACCTAATACAACCAAGAATAATAAGAACGTACACCATATAATCACCATGTAATCAAGAAAATAAAGTAAAATGGATGTGGAACAAGAGCTAAAAATCGACTTTAGAGAAACCTGGGTTCACTGACGTAAAGATGAACATCATCTGCATATAAAGGAACACATGTACAACCAAACTGACTGAGATCAGAGATAATCTATGGATTTGGTGGTGCTATCAGACACAATAACAACATCACAAAGTGTATTTTGTACTGCCCTTATCAATACATAATTAAAGATTTATTAGCATAAGTACAGTCAAGCCATAATAACTTTGAGATTAAATCTGATTTGGGGGTAAATGTACCAGTGTGTCCCCTCACATGTGCTGCCCACTTGTCGTCTGGGCTGCTTCACAAAACGTCGTCTGTTTGTTCACAAACAGGAGGCAGAGCAAGGAGCTTCACGACCGCCTGAGGCAGAGCGTGAGGCACAAGAGGAACAACCATACCAGCACTGGTGTTGGTCCCAACCTGGCAACCTCCACCAGAGGGCGTCGGATTTCTAACTTGCCTCTTCAAGATTTGCAGCTCAGCAACGTATGCTGCTCGTTCTCCTCTTCCTCCTCCTCGCTGGTTATCAAATAAAAAAAAAGCATGTTTGAATCTTTTTACGTTTCACATCACAGATGTCAATATTTGCTCTGCTGTTCTTTCTTGTTATCGCAGCAGTGTAATGGGATGAGTGCGCAGCATGCAACTGAGAAGGAGACGGAAACCACCTTCTCCATGAGCAAATATGAACCCACGACACTCACCCACATCTCCAGCCACAGGTGAGGAAGGAGTTTCGCTAAATGCGGTCCCCGTTTGGATCTGTCAAAGGTTCCGGTCTTGTGTCTTTGAGCTGGAGCAGAGGTTGCTCAATGTTCATTAACCCAAGAGGGTCCAATTATTTTGGATTGTATAATTTCTGTGCTTACATCAGATTAGCATGACCAAACTCTCATGCTTTTATTGTCCAACTCTTATAGTTTTATTTGCAGCATTGCCCAGCCAGCATGTCCGTGCGGACCCCAAAAGGACTATATAAGGGGTGACAATATGGGTCCCAAGCGTGTTTGTCCATGGTTTCCATGGTGGCGCACATGGGTTTAGGGTTAGCCCATGTTATTTTAACCATATAAGACCTGTATTAGTTGCCCAATTCAAGTCCATACCCGCTTTGTACCCAGGTAGCTTGAAAATGGTATGAGGGTACATGGACATGGACATGCTAGCTGGGTGGCAGTTGTTGCTAGGGTTGGCTATCGTCTTTTGTGACACAAACTTCAGTTTCCTGTTGAAAAAGGCAGATTAACGCAGCGAATACGTTCTTAAGATGTCGTTGACTTAAGCCTTAAACATAGATTTTATCAAGTGAGCCTTTTGTTGGCAGCCTACTTTTCAAAAACCCCAAAGTATCACTTTAAGAAGAGTAAGCTTGGCTTGTGACCTAAGGGTTGTCGGTTCAAGTACCCGCCAGATCAAGGGCTGAGCAAAGTTACCCAATCCCCATTGCTCATTGCTAATTGGACACTCCAAATTGACCCTAGCCACAGGCTGCCTCCTTGTGCCAGTCCCCAAGCCCAGATAAATGGGAGGGTTGCGTCAGAAAGGGCACCCGGCATAAACATGAAATATACGGATCACCCGCTGTGGCGCCCCCTTGAGAAATAAAAATAGAAAGTTTAAAATAATAAACTAAAACCTGCTCAAATGACTTGAACCATTCCAGATCAATATGACATACGTAACCGATCAATGGGTCCATGAGTTCATCCAGTTTGGCTCATGATATTTATTTGCTCGAGGTCTAGAGGCCTGTCTGCTTCGTTCCCAATGTAAACGCCATCCCCCCCCCTCCCTGTCTCTGCAGCTGGAGTAATGACTGGAGCAACACTGTTCTGTCTGACACTGAGTCTGTCTCGGTGATGTCATTGGCGGAGAAGAGCCAGAGTGCCTCACAGGGCGGCCGGGGTCGTCTGAACGCGACTGGTGGCACCAGAGACTTAAGTCCCCGCTCAAAGATGCGCCGAGACACACTCACCTCCGACAGCGACTTGCCTTAATGTACAAGGTAACACAATGATTTAAACTCTGCATCGCAAACGGAACCGGAGATGGTTACGAAACACAACTAATATACGTAGCTCGGTAGCTCGATCGAGATAGTTTGCTCGGTGACTCTGTATTCCCGATACGCCTACCATTCGCACTAACCCCGACCTGAAAAGTCTCAAGTTTAGTCCGGTAAACTAGTCAAGCTTAGTTACCCACAAGTGGGCGTGGCTATAAATTGGAACTCCCATGACATTTGTCAGGTCCACACTAGGTCAGCCCATTGCCAAGCGTAAAGGCTACTTGGGATCCAAGGGTTGCCAATTCTAGTCCCCGCCAGGTCTAGGCCTGGGGTACCCAATCCCTAATTCTCATTATTCATTGGACACTCTAAACCATAGCCGTACAAAAAAACACCTCACCTCCGACAGCGACTTGCCTTTATGTACAAGGTAACACAATGATTTAAACTCTGCATCGCAAACGGAACTCGATAGAGTGATCGCTGATCTAGAAGGTTTGCTCGGTGCTCCCGATACGCACTACCATTCGCACTAACCCCGACCTGAAAACGTCTCGAGTTTAGTCTGGTAAACTAGTCAAGCTTAGCTACCCACATTCACCCACAAGTGGGCGTGGCTATAAATTGGAACTCCCATGACATTTGTCAGGTCCACACTAGGGCAGCCCATAGCTTAGCGTAAAGGAAACTTGGGATCCAAGGGTTGCCAGTTCTGGTCCCCACTAGGTCGAGGCCTGGGGTACCCAATCGGATGAAAGGGAGGGTTGCAGTTTTTGGTTTCCTAATAAGAGGATAACCCTTTATTCACTGCTTTATCTCGCTGTCTGACGGCCTTTTCCAACAGAAAATATCTTTGAAATTGGGATGACCTGATATGATACTCGGTACTTATATCGGTCGAATACTGGTGATCAAAATCACGAGATTGGATGCATGATCCAGATACCCAAACGATCACTCAAACACTTTAGAAACATGGACATGATGATTGTGGTTCATGCAACCTTTAGTCTGACCTGAACCACATTGACTCGTGGACGGCCCTAGCGCTCTTCATCACAACAAATGTCTTTCAAACAGGAAGTGTCTGTGTTTCTGTCGTAGGTTCGCGTCAGCGATGACTCAGCAGTCCCCCGTGACCTCGCCCGCGACGCCGCTGTCTCCTCCGTCAGAGATGTCCGCCCCTCTGTCCAGCCTGGCCGTCTCGGTCCCCTCGGTGGCCCCGAGCCCCTCCGGCGAGGAGGAGCGCCCCCTGCTGCTGTCGAACGCGCGCCACTCTCGCAAGTACTCGAGCCGCGACGAGCAGAAGAGGAACTCCGCCCACTACAACCACGGTCACATGGTGCACAGCTTACCGCCCAGCCCGCTGTTCGCCATGGAAGATGTGGACTATGAGGTCGCGAGTGACCGCGACGACGACGACGACACCGCAGGCCACGCCCTAAACAACAACGTCGGCGACAAAACGGCGCGAGTCGCTAACGGCGGCGTCGCCGGCATGACGGAGGAGCCCCGCGGTGACCACCGCACGACCTTCCTCGCCACAGGGGGCGCCGCAGACAGAGGCAGGACTAACCCAGCACTGCAAACAGTGACATGAGCGTGACATCATGAAACGTCCAACAAACAAACAAACAAACAAACAAACAAAATCCAGCTGCTGCGTCACGATAAGTGCTGAGAATCTCTTTATGTTGAGGGGGGGGGGGCTGGGGAAAGAAGAAATAATCACGACTTAACCTTTATTTTCTATAAATTATTTGCTGTGAAAGACTTTCAGAGATAAATGAAACTTTTATTTTAGATGTAGTGAATAAAGAGTTTTATAAAGTTGTAAATAATGTGCGTGTCCTGTAGGTAAAGTGCCATACACCAGTATGCAGCGACGGTTCACGGTAAAATTTTCAGCGCAGACAAATATCAACGGTGCCTTTCTGTTTGTTTTGCTTCTGGCGGGAACTGCAGCTTCATGTACTGGCTCATCCTAATCCTAATCCAGGAAAAGAAAACAAAAGAACACTCGCTGGCTGCCTTTAACCTGCTGTGGTGTGACGCGTCGAGATGCATGGCGATGTTCGTCCTCGTGGTGTCTGTGGTGGGAATAAATGAGCGGATCACACCAAAAGCACTCATTATGGGATGTCTCACTGCACTGAACTCCAACATCTGGACTAATGTTTGTGTGCAAACACAGTTTTCATCCGTCACTGGACTACTACACATGGAGGATATCGCAAAAAAAATGTTAGGGAAAACGTCGACTAAAGGTCAGGACGCACCAAGCCGACGGTCGGGCCACTGATTGATTGATTTAGCGTCAGTTAGCATCGGTGGCGCTCATCTGTCATTGTTTTTATTTCTATCCATTTAGCGTGATGAATAGCCAGCAGACGCTCTCGGCCATTTGTGAAAGACAAATCACTTTGACTTTGCTGTTAGCCGAATGAGTCACTGTAGAAGAAGACAGATGGAGGCGTTTTTAATCGAGCAAGTAAACGCGCTACATAATTTAACGACGCGCTCTGTCTCAAAGAAAAAAAAAGAAAAAAGAAAGTCAGTCAGTCTGGCTGTTTACATTAGCATTATAGCTCGGTTGGCTATCTAGCAAAGCTAATCATTTGACAACCTTGCATTTCATACATGTCTATTTGCCCGTTAATGTTACCACTATAGCTATGTTGGCTAACCAGTGAAGCTTATCTTATCCATTTTGTTGCTATGTTTTTTTTTACTTATTTCATAATAAAACAGTAAAAAATAATACCATAGCAACATTTAAGACACATGTAAAGTACTGTGAAATACAACACAAACATGACAAACATGTTGATGAAGTTTAACAAGGACGTGCTAATAACAATAAAACGACACAGTAGATGCTAATTTTAATATCCCTTGACAGTCATGGGTTGTGTAAACATAGTAGGGAAGCTAGCTAGCAGGACGTCAGTAGCCATGTGCAACTGCTCCATCTGGCCAGCAACCTGGCTAGCTAGCTAGCTAACTAACAATGCATTTCTTACAGGTTTGATATTTGGCCGTTAAATTAGCATTATAGCTAGGTTGGCTGACTAGTGAAGCTAATCTAATCCATTTTGTTGCTTTTTTACTTATTTCATAATAAAACAGTAATATGATACCATAGCAACATGTAAGACACACGTAAAGTACTGTGAAATGCAACACAAAAAGGACAAAAATGTTGAGGAAGTTTAATGAGTTGACAACTTGGAATTACAACAGCAGGGGGCGCACCAACCAATCTAGGAGATTCTGACCTCTGTGCCGCAGGACGTGCTAATAACAATAAAACTACACAGTAGATGCTAATTTTAATATCCTTTGACAGGCATGGGATGATTAAACATAGTAGGGAAGCTAGCTAGCAGGACGTCAGTAGCAACTGTGTGTGCAACTGCTCCATCTGGCGAGCAACCTGGCTAGCTAGCTCGCTATTTAGCAGGACGTTTTTTTAATCATTGTCCGCCATGTTTACTATCTAAAGTATAAGATGTGAAACTAGCATAAACAGTGTTGTGTTGTGTTGTCGCTGTCAGGCTAACATTACTGTCTGTCAAAGTTTTTTTGCAGGTCGTCTAAAATATCTCTAAGGAATAACAGTGTGCTGCCACCTGCTGGTGTGGAGAGTTACTGCATTTCACCCTTGCCACAGAAAGTACAAATTAGAGCGCCGTTGGCTCAAATATTTCAAATATTTTGATATCGTTTTTTCGCTGTTTGTCGGCTCGGTGTGTCCTGGCTTTGATTCATAATACGTCCACTTAAAACACAGAATGTCTTTGTTTGTTTAAAAAAACGGAAAAATCTTTATCAGGATTTGATGTGAATTTTACACGTTTACAGTGTCACTGTTTAAGCGTTTCTGCGCTGGTTGTATGGCTTGAGCTCGATTGCTGCGTCCGACATTTACCACGATTCACTGTGCGCTGGCAGGTTTTCCACGTCATCACTTATAAGTAAAGACTGACAACAAAACAACAAAAAAAGACCAGCAACAGATCACACTCTCCATCACCTAACGTCCCTGCTGACTGCATCTCTGAATTTTACAATCATATCTGTGGAATGAAAGACTAAACATGCACTTCACTTTGACCACACGTGTTCCTGACTAATGCATTTTGGGAATTGCTGCATATATACACACACAACGGCAACCAGGCTTTATTTCTTATGTTTTTATCGGCCACAAAATGGCCGACTGCCTAAACTTTATCGCCTTCTTGCACTGATTTTGTGATTTTGTCTCCGGGGCTCGGTGAATGTGTCGGTTTCTTCTACAATGCAAAAAAAAAAAAAGAAAGAAAATCTGCCAAAGAATAAACAGATTTATAAGACTTTAACTCACGTAAAACATCACTGGGTTATTAACACAGAAAATACTTCTGCGTTTTACATCGACACTAATATTAGTTCATATTTATTTATTAAATTATCGCTGTACGCCAGCATTAATTACTGTTACAGTATATGGTATATATACATCTATAATGTATTTAAAAAAAATAAAAAAAAAACACTGGAAAAACTGGACTTAAACACATGTTAAATATTCGTAGCCACCTGTTCCCACATGGTCATTAATGTGAAATAGAGGAGCGTCGCATTCTGTCACATACTGTATGTGTGTAACACGACTCTGACACTGCTTCGCTTTAACGTCCATCTCAGAAAATGATGTAAATACACCATGAAAACCTTCAGCGCTGTTGTTTCCCATTAAATATTCAGTTCTGTGGTTTTGTGACTCGGTGTGGAAATGATTGTGTTGTTGGAAATAAGTTGATGACGTTCGTGCAAATGTGTCAAACATGGACGACTTTAATCTGCTGTTATTTTAGAGACGCTATCCAAAATATATTATTTTTTACAGTGTAAGGATTATTTATGCTTTTTGAATATGATTGTTGTTTTGTTCTGTATAATTTTACAGGTACACATTTAAAAGTACAGCCTCAAGTAAGAGAAGAGTAGAGAAAGATCTTTTACAATATTCAGAACCTTCTTGCACTGTAAAAAAAATAAAAAAAAGTTGAGAAAATTTTCAAAAATTTCAAGGCAACTTGATGCAATTAATTTTTGAGCCCAACAAAAGTCAACTAATATTATTTTGTTAGACGTGTAAGTTAGAGTTGTGCCAACACAAAATTCTCTTTTCAAACATTTTGGCTAACTAATCTTGTTCAAATAAATAATGTAAAATAATTGATTAAAAAATTTAGAATATTAGTTGATGGAACTTTTTTAAAAACTCGCAATCTTTTGTTGGCCTGTAAACTGAAAAATTGATTAGAGTAAGTATTGCCTTGAAATTTTGAGGTTTTTTTTTTTTTTTTTACAGTGTATGCTATTATTATAATATGTGATTTATTAAATATCTTATGTAGCTATAAGCAGATATAAGGACAGTTATACACAATATAATATATTTATAATAAATGTGCAGTATTTGATTATTATATCCTCTTTCTTATTCTACACTGTAAAAATAAAAAAGTTAAGAAAACTAAAAATTTTAAGGCAACTTACTGCAATAAATTTTTCAGTTTACAACCCAACAAAATATAAACGTATATCCTTATATTTTATTCCATGTTTTATTTAATTAGAATTGTGCCAACTCAAAATTCTGTTTTCAAACAGTCTGGCTAATCTTTTGTTCAGATAATTTAAAAATTAAATTTAAAAAGTTAAATTTGGTTGAAATTTGAATTTTGAAGTTTTGTTTTGTTTTGTTGAAGTTTGTCTGACAAAATAATATTAGTTGATGGAACTTTTTAAAAACCATTTTGTTGCACTGTAAACTCAAAAATTGATTGCAGTAAGTTGAAATTTGGAGTTTTCTCAACTTTTTTTTTTTTTTTTACAGTGCAACAAATAATGCACATTTAATAAAGAGAGCACTTGTTTGATTTGTTTTATTATGATTTAAACAGCAGCTTCTCTTCCTGGGGGACAATAAAAATTGTCCAGTAAATGTGACGTTCACAACACGCCTCGCTTTATTTTGAAGGTCTCCCTCTTCCTGCAGCTGTGACTGAGCAGTAAAACCCTGAAGCTCCAGCATCAAGTCACAGCTCTGACAATGAAGCCTGGTTTAAACCTGCTCCTGTGCGTCTTCTTGTCCCTCGTCCCCGTGGACGTGTCCCTCCCCGTGGACGTGTCCCTCCCCGTGGACGTGTCCCTCCCCGTGGACGTGTCCCTCCCCGTGGACGTGTCCCTCCCCGTGGACCCGTGTCCCCCCCGGTGTCAGTGTGACATGGACGTCCACAGCGTGTCGTGTTTTGCAGCAGAGGCTTTGCCTGTTTTCCCCCTCAGAACTCAGGAGGTGTAAGTGAGTCCTCTCCGTCTCTGTGCTCTGATCCAGACCTGGACTTCTTGTCTTCACTGGGACCGTGTCTTTGTTTCAGGTGGCTCACGGGGACCAGACTAACCTCTCTTCCTCGGGACGCCTTCACCGACCTGCCCAGCATCTCCCACATGTAAGATCTGACACCGACTCTATTATAATATTATACACGGTGATGTTAATGTGGGAGTTCAGGTGTTTTTTGCACTTAAAATGTAAAATCTGTAACATTTTCACTGCTTTATCTCACTGTTAGACGACCTTTATGCTCAAAAAACTAAAAGTTTGAGTCATTTTGTGAATCCACTCACTCTCCAATACCAAAGTCCGCCGTGATTTTACATTAAAACAGATTTTAGACACTTAAAAAAAGACTCACTTCGTCAAATCTACACCAGATTAAGTCTATGATATCTTAAGAACGAGTTTTTCCTCTTTATCTTGTTGTAAAACGGCCATTTCTAACTCTCCCACACCAAAGTCCATAGAGAAATTGAGTGATTTTACAACACAGCACACAGGAGTTGTTCGTCCACTGCTGCCTCCATCACTGAGTTCAAATGTGTTTTTTTGTGGCGTTAGTTTTTCAAATTCTTTGTTCAAATTTACCTCAGTGACGCAAACTTACCACACGAGGCAGCAGTAGACCAGCAGCTCCTGCGCTTAACGTGGCATTAAATCGTCTGTTTTCTCTATGGACTTTGGTGTGGGAGAGTGAAAGGTAAACAAACTGTCTAACAATGAGATAAAGCAGCAAATAGTCTTTTTAAAAAGATATTGTTAACTTTAACTGACATAGTTTTTTACTTGGTTAGCCTTTAGCTAAGTGGCTAAAATCTCTTTCCGTCTGTCCTCACACAGCGGCAGCCATGTTTTTGCTTCCAAAATGGCTGCCACCTACAAACACTGCTACTTTTTACCGTAAAATATCACGTTCTGACATATTTGTTTCACAGTAAATCAGTCGTACGCGTAGCACTGTTTAATCTTTAACCTCAGACATGTTGCTATACGCCGTTTGTGTGCTCAGAATAGCATGTAAAGCGCTGTTATCGACTAGTCTCGCTAACGATGGCTAACAGTGGGCTAGCCCAAGGTATGTTAGCATCATTTTGACTTTGTTTGTTTTTCAGATACATTTCTGACGATGTTTCTTTACGATATCTCGAGAGACATTCTTTCCACAACCTCTCCAGCGTCACACACATGTATGTTTGCTTATTTTTACTGATTTAACTCCATCAAAATTCAGAATTAAAGGCAAAAAAACGATAGTCTTGTCAATTTATCTCATCAATCGCCACGGAATCAATGTATATTTATAAACCTGTGTGTGTGTGTGTGTGTGTGTGTGTGTGTGTGTGTGTGCGTGCGTGCGTGCGTGCGTGTGTGTGTGTGTGTGTGTGTGTGTGTGTGTGTGTGTGTGTGTGTGTGTCCAACAGACAGCTAACTAGCATCAAATCCCTCTCATACATTGACCCAGAGGCTTTTAAGGATCTGCCCAATCTAAAGTACCTGTAAGTAATGTGGAATTAAAGGTTCAGTGTGCGATATTTAACAGGGTTTATTGACAAATATGATGTAAAATACTGTACATAAATATGTTTGTATAGATGTTTAATCACATTTTTATCATAACAATACAATTTCCCTTTCATATGATAAATGTAAACAAGGAAAAATGACATCCTTTGTGGCTTGTGAAGGCCACCGTAGTTTAATGACAGAGTTGGAGTGTGTTGCAATCTGCCGTCTCACCAGTAGATGTCACCTTTAGGAACAAATTTCCGCACATGACTGGTTATTAAATGAGGAGGTCCATATAAATAAATAAACTTTAATATTGTACGTTATCGTAAACAATCTATGTTGTATATTTTCCACGTGAAAACGTCGTCAACTCTTTGTTTCCGCAGTGGAATCGTCAACACGGGCCTGGCGTCGTTTCCTGACCTGCGACACGTTCACTCCACACAAGAGGACTTTATTTTGTATGTAAACAGAATCAAACACGTGTATAAAAAACATTTTTTTTTCTGCATATATTTACCGTTTATAATGTTTCACAGGGAGATTGTGGAGAACGCGTTCATACAAGTCATACCTGCAAACGCCTTCACTGGCATCTCTGACCAGGCTCTGACCATGTGAGTCATGATTTAGTCAAAAAATAACTCTTTTACGTCATTTATTCTTATATAACTGCATTAAATATGATTTTTTAAAAAGACAACATTTAAGGGATAGTTGATTATTTTTAACGTGAGGTAGATTCTACCCACTTAACAACGGGGTCGCCCCCTCTTGGTGCAGCACACAAACGTCAGTTTCCTGCAGAGCCGTTTCTTGCTATATGCGGACTATGCAGCTGCATAGGGCCCCGCAGCCACCAGGGGGCCCCCAAGCTGCAAGTTCAGACTCATATTTTACTATATTTTTGAGAAGTACCTGTCTTTATTTGCATGTATTGCATGCGTTCATTTTGCATATATTTGCAAAGCATGTAAGTGTTCGTTGGGTAATCAGGTAAAAATCCCGTTATAATCCATTATATTTATTTAGAAGTAAGTTTAGTTATTTATTTGTTACTGTTTTTGAATCGTGGGTTAAAACTGTTTTATGTTATGCTACCTTGTTATGCTACCTTGGTATGCTACCTTGTTATGCCACCTTGTTATGCTACCTTTATATGCCACCTTGTTATGCCACCTTGTTATGCTACCTTGTTCTGCTACCTTGTTCTGCTACCTTGTTATGCCACCTTGTTATGCTACCTTGTTATGCCACCTTGTTATGCTACCTTGTTATGCTACCTTGTTATGCTAACTTGGTCCCTCCTGCATCATCACAGAATATATGAAAAAGTTAG
Organism: Microchirus variegatus; assembly: GCF_963457635.1. Lineage (NCBI taxonomy): Eukaryota > Metazoa > Chordata > Actinopteri > Pleuronectiformes > Soleidae > Microchirus > Microchirus variegatus. Next base: position 43,174,652 of record NC_139802.1, read on the forward strand.
GAATCTCTACCTCAAGTTTGAAAAAATAGGGGCCCCCAAATTGTATCTCGCATAGGGCCCCCAAACAACTAGAAATGGCCCTGGTTTCCTGTCTCAAAAATGCTGTTTAACATGAACTATTTTGAATATATATATATATTTCTTTTTAACATTCCAGCATGTTGAACAGCAACGGTGTGCGAGAAATCCAGAGTTATGCCTTTAATGGGAGCAGACTGGAGGAAGTGTAAGACTGAGTTTTAAATACTTTTGTATTTATTTTAACATATAATAACAAAAACAACAACATTGCGTGATTCATTAATAAAGTTATATGAGGTTTTGTGGATGTTAAATGATGAAATGACGAGTTTTGACCTCGTTGCTTTCGTTCAGGTTCCTTCACAGGAACGCGGATCTGGAACAAATCCACGAGTTTGCGTTTCACGGCGTGATTCACGGCCCGACTCAACTGTGAGTGCACGGAATCCACAGGAACGAGTAAAAATAGCCTGTTTTTTTCCGTGGAAACAGCTTCACCTTTGTGTCTTTGTCTTTGTTGTTTCCCTCTCAGGGACCTCTCAGAGACCAGGGTTAGCTCTTTGCCTCTCACAGGGATGGAGGCCATTGAAAAGCTCCAGGTCAAAAACACTTGGGCTCTGAAAGCGCTGCCCCCCCTCGCCGTGTTCGCGCGCTTACAGAGCGCCGAGCTAACCTTCCCGAGCCACTGCTGCGGCCTCGCCGTGCTGAAAAGATGGAGAGGGTAAGAAAGACAATGGAAGAGCGGTGGGAAAACATGTTCATGTGACGCCGACCAGCTGCCGTTCTCACCAGGGATTTAGTCATTAAACGTGATTATTTATCATCGCTGACAGTAAAAATATGTATAAGGTTATAAACGGCAGCAATAATGACTGGATATAAACATACACTCAGACACACAGGCTTGTTTTATGCTTGTAAAATGCCATTTTTATATAACCCTTAATTGCTGTGGGAAAAATACACAACTCCTTATAAGGACATCCTGAGGGTGTGTTATTATAGGTCACTATTATTATAGGTTAAGATATTATAGGTCACATCTTAAGGCTTTTCTAAGTGCATTTTTTTATCGCATATTGAAAAATAAACAAAACAGGAGTAGTAATATTTGTGCAAAAGTCACAAAATACAGTTTTTCTTAAATTTTTTATACATAAAAACAAGCTAACCTTTTTTTTAGTACTTTTTGCTCGGTATGTTTATATAGTTGTTTTCATCAGATTGTGTAAACATAGGTTGTGTGGAAAAAAGGATATAAGACGCTCTATATTGCACATTCTTATAGCCTTTGTACATACACTCTTAGAAATAAGGGTTCTGAAAGGGTTCTTCTAAAAGGGGCTGAGGTTCTACCTGGAACCATTTCTTCTGAATGGTTCTTGGTAACACCAATGGTTCCAGTAAGAACAATTTTGATCCAGCGAACCCTTTAAAATTCCTTTCCTGAATAAAGGGTTATAAAAGGGTTCTTGGTTCCAGGTAGAACCAACCAAAAAGGGTTCTCCTATGAGGACAAGCCGAAGAACCTTATCTGGTTCTACACTCTTAGAAATAAGGGTTCCAAAAGGGTTCTTCTACAAGGGCTGAGGTTCTACCTGGAACCATTTGCTTCTGAAAAACCCTTTCCCGAAGAAAGGATTTTTCAAGGGTTCTTGGTAACACTAATGGTTCCAGTAAGAACAATTTTGATCCAGAGAACCCTTTAAAACCCCTTTCCTGAATAAAGGGTTTTAAAAGGGTTCTTGGTGGAACCCTCCAAAAGGGTCATCTGTCATCTCCATGTAATATTGTAAATTAAAGTAGAGCCTCACTCCCATCCTTCTTTACCTAATCTCTAATTAAAACGTTGATGTTTTGTTGTTATTATGGAATTGTTGGACCACACGTACACCTCAAGGGCAACGGTAGCTTTGATGTCCGGCTCCACTTCTAGTCAACATGCCGATGTGTCCTTAGGCAAAGACACCATGTTGCTGCCAACAGCTGTGCTGGCAACACATGAAAGTCTATGAAAGATGTGCTAGAAAATACACAACAAAAGATGTGCTGCGTAAGTGTGAGTGAGTGGTCGTCAAGTAAGAAAATACAAAATACAGACCTCGTAAAATCGTACATGGACGGATCCTGATCCCTGTAGCACAACCCGTTTCCAGTCCAGTTGGTGGTACACTCTTGTTTTGGTAGAAAGACCCAATTAGAAACGTTCGTAACTCTTTGACGAGGTTGTTGGTACAGCACTTTTTGGTCTTTCTAATTCTCTGGTTATTGATCCTAGACTTCCTGAGGCCGTTATCTGCAACCTGACGCAGGCGTCTTTGGGAAAACTGCAGGAATTATCTGCCGTCGTATCTCAGAAGGATCCGGAACACAAGACCTTTCACCACCTGAACGTCGGTATCTCGACCGCTGGGTTCGCAGACCTCGGTCCCGATGCTCCCGTCCGTCTCACCGATGAACTCTTACTCGCGGAGTTTCCGACTCAGCTGCCGAGCGACGGTTTTGACTTTGCGATGTGTAACGAGCTCTACGGCGACGCTCTTCGGCCAGCGTGCACCCCGCTGCCTGACGCCCTGAACCCCTGCGAGGACGTGATGAGTTGGAGCTTCCTGAAGGTGCTGGTCTGGGTCGTCGGCCTGCTGGCGATTTCCGCCAACCTCCTGGTGATGTTCATCCTGCTCACCAGCCACCAGAAGCTGTCCGTCACCCGCTTCCTCATGGGTCACCTGGCGTTTGCGGACTTCTGCATGGGCACGTACCTGCTGCTCATCGCGTCAGTCGACCTCTACACACAGTCGCATTACTACCTCTACGCCATCGCCTGGCAGACGGGAAGTGGCTGCAGCCTAGCGGGGACGCTATCGGTGTTTGCCAGTGAGCTGTCCGTGTACACGCTGACGTTGATCAGCCTCCAGCGATGGCACACCATCTTCTACGCGATGAGGCCCGACGTGAAAATGAGGCTCCGCCACGCGGCCGCGCTCATGCTGATTGGCTGGCTGCTGTGCGCGAGCCTGGCGCTGCTGCCGCTGGCCGGCGTGAGCAGTTACCACAGGGTGAGCATCTGCCTGCCCATGGACACGGAAACGCTTGCCGCTCAGGCGTACGTGGTGTCCGTCCTGATGCTCAACATCGCGGCGATGGCGGTGGTTTGCGTGTGTTACCTCCACATCTACTGCATGGTGCACAACCCGCGGCACCCGTCCAGCAGGTACGACACCAGCATGGCCAAACGCATGGCGGTGCTCGTCTTCACCAGCTTCCTGTGTCTGGCTCCCGTCTGCTTCTACGGATTGACTGCAGCGTTCCAACAACCGCTGATGACGGTGACCGACTCCAAGGTACTGCTTCTTTTGTCGAGGGATTGTTCAGGGTTTTTGTGGGTTAGGGGTTAGGGTTGGGGTTGGGGTTGGGGGTTTAAACGATAAAACTTAAGTAGCACTGGCCTACTGATCCGGTTGGTGGTGGTGGTCCAGTCCAGAGCCAGCAGACGGGACCAGGGTACAATCCCCAGGCAGAGCTCTGGGCAGGAACCCTAGGGTTAGGGTTAGTGGTTATATAGCCATGTTTCCATCGAGTGGAACGGTTTGGTACGGTCTGTATCAATTTAGGATAGTAGCAGTAGTAGGATAGTAGTCACAACCATTTCATTTTTGGTACCCTTCCCTTTGGGTACCAAATAAGATTTAATGGTACGGTCCTCTACCAAATAGAGGTACTGTTCCTCAGTTGAAGTGCAAGCCTGACACAGAGCTTTACCGTTCCAAACCGTACCATGATGAAAACATGCTAAGGCCCTATAAAGACTCGACCCAGCACTTGCTCTCGTTGAAAACATGGCTAACTATGGAGACGCCAGGAAAAAACACAGATTTTAGGCACTTTATAAAGACTCAAATAATCAAAAATTTCATATTACTGGCGTCCACATGCGTGGACATCACATTTTGGGTTGTCTACACTATAAAAGAGTGTTTTACTCTTCTGACACCACTAGATGGCAGTCGAAGTATCCACATACGTGGACATCGGGCCCATTTTATGATGAATTGAGTTTTATAGTACAGACAACCCCAGATCTTCGGAGTTTGTTGCTTCATCTTTGACGAACTTTACTAACAGGAAACCTGTCGTTCGTAAAATTCTACCTTATCGATTAGCTATTTTATTGGCGATTTTACATCACAACACTCAAGAGTTGTTGATCCCACTGCTGCTGCTTTCATCAGTCAATTCAAACATGTCGATTTTATTAGGCAAGCTTTTTATTAAAGAGGCAACACGGGCAACTTTAATACAAATGCAGCAGTAGCGTAGCACAGCTTTAAGTAGCTAAAATGTGTTTTTCCTGGTGAGTTTATAGAATTCTCCCTGAAAAGACTGACTTGTGTTTTCTTCTGCAGGTGCTTCTGGTGCTTTTCTACCCTCTAAACTCGTGTGCTCACCCGTTTCTCTACGTTATCCTGACTAAAGGCTTCCACAGAGACATCCTGATGCTGCTGAGCCGGGTGGGGCTGCACCAGTGGCAAACGCACCTCTACTGAAGGACACTGTTGTGGGTGTAGAACTGAGACTTTCAATGAGTCAGCTGTCGGCCTGCAGCCACGCCCCTAACACACAGCACTTTACTTTTTAAAATGTAACACTATTTTTTACATATGGATTGAAAATAATAATGAAATATAACTTTATGTTGACGTTAGACAGCATTTTCCAGCAGGGAACTGAGCTTTGTGTCACTTTGTTGAACAACTCTTTCTCCCACACGGAAAATTAGCATTAGCATTTTTAGCCCACAGGGGCAAAGGATCTGCTGCTGTCACATTAGATCAGTTTGTGTCACTGAGGTGAATCCAAACAAAGAATTTTAAACACAGGAATCACACAAATATCACATTTGAAGTCAATGACAGTGGCAGCAGTGGTTTAACAACTCCTGTGTCCCGTGAGCTAAAATCGTTTGCTTTTGTGAATGGGCTCTGGTGTTTGGTAGTGAGTGGTTTACAGAGTGACTTTAGTGGAAACTGTTTTTTAAACACATTTCATCTTCTCCAATCCACTGTCTTACTGTTGTTGATTATATTGATACACAATGTTAGAAGCACTACAAACCAATAAAAAGATCTGAAATGCAGTTATACAAGTGTCACATACATATACATACATATATATATGTATTTATATACAATGCAAATGCTAAATGCTAAGGTTTGCAAATGGAAAAAAATCAGAGTCCCGACTGTTGTGTTTTCCTGTTTAATGCTTTTCTGTTTACAGGTGTCAAAAATCAGCATGAAGCTCACACCTACAGACACACACAGTAAAATCTGTGAACATCATACAGCAGCTCAGACATAATCTGGATTAAGTTATTGTCACGTAACTGAAGTAAGAGCTTATTATATTCACAGAAACTCAGCAGTTGCACACGATGTCACTTCCGGATTTAGTGACTTCCAGTTTTCTCAGAACGTCCACGGCCATGCTAATGTTAGCGGTACACCTGCGCTCGCTAAATAGCAAGCTAATCCAGTCCGTTAGCCACATTAATGTGGTATTTAATTAATAAAAAGACCCCGTATCAACCAGTGGGACATCACTGTTGAGCTGATCACATGACAGTTCTACAGCTCTCGAACACCAGCAGATTCCCGGACCATGCTGTTGTAGACTGATGTGTATGCGTTTAAAACGTCCAGAGCTGACGGGCGGAGTCTGGGGTCCACATTCTTACACTCATCGTGGATCTTGAAAAGATGGAAGTGGACCAAATCCCCGCCGGGAACCCTTCCCATCAGGAACTGCGTCACATCTGGGATCTTCCAGATGTCGGTCTTCTCGTCGTACCCTGGCATTAGGTCGTCTGAAAATGGCTTCTCTCGGTGTCGGAGAGGCCACAGCTGCTCTGGGGCCACAAAGTCTCCGGTTAGCTCTCGGTGGCCGCATTTCACCAGGGAGCCGGTGGACTGGTCCACCTCAGGTAGCGCGTCCAGGTCGTTCACGACCAGGCGGAAGTCCGTGGTGAGCAGGAACTGGGAGAGCGTCTTCTCCAGGCTGTTGGAGTCGCACATGACTCGCCGCCCTGCTGGACTGTTGTGGAGGTAGCGGAGGACGGAGACGTAGTCCATGGCCAGCCTCAGCCGGGTCTGCCAGGTGTTGCGCTGCTGGTTCCGCGCTTGCGCGAGAACGGCGTCCAAGTTGAGCAGAGAGCCATATGGGTGGTGCTCTGTGAACAGAGTGTGGTCTTCGAGGCAAAATCCAACCAACTGCACCACCAGGGGTCCCTGCAGAGCCTCCAACATTGACAGGCCGTGGAGAAAGTCCTCCACGTAATCCGGGGAGGACAGTTCAGACAGCGCCACCTTCTGAGCTCTCCACTCAGACAGAAACACCTGAGGAACACAAATAAGATATATATTTCAAAACATCCTCAACAGCAGAGGTCAGCAACGAGCAAAACCACAGAGACCCATGAGCGTCTACCTTCTTCACGGCTCCCTGACCGATCAGCTTCAGCTTGCGCACTTCATCCCTTATCTGTGGACACTGGAGCCACGGGGTGCAGTTCTTCATGGTCGCCATTTTGAAGTGTCGAGGTGCACAGCCGACACCAGAGGACACCATCTGCTGGTCGGTCTGGTGCAAGGAGTCCAGGTACAGGTAGATCAAGATGTTGCTGAAGAGCAAGGCAGCGAGGCACAACATGACCACGGGTAAGCCGTAAGAGAAGGTGCGATTGCTGCTGCCGCGATGCATGGTGTCAGAGCCTGGAACAGAAAGTATGAGACCAGGTCAGTCATCTTCAGACGTTGGCTACAGTCGACTGGACACCAACCCGAAATCAAGCTAGTCCAGTTGCCTACAGCTAAGAAAGTCCAATCCTACTCAAGCAAGTCCAGTTTCCCTCAGCTAACGACGGAAGACAAAAGATATGAGTTAAATTAAATTAATTATATAGGTCATGGGTCAAATGAATGTTAGAGTACATATGCCAGGCCTATAGGTGGTGCTGTACTGCTCTTACACCAAAACAGAGAAGACATTGAGCATGTGTGCTGTGCGTAAACTATTTATTTATTTTACAGAAAAAGAGACTGAAAGTTATCCTAAAGGAATGGAGGAAACAGACCAATCTCCAAACTCAAAGAGGAGGAAGACGAAAACATTGACGACTACGGCAAGAGAGAGGTAGGACTATAAAATCATTCTTTTCCCAAAGTAGCATAAAGGTTGTTTACACAATAACACAAGGAGTGGTTTTCAAAAAAATTGTTTATGCGTTTATGATCACTTTTATCATTTATTATATGAAAACAGGCTGTGATGTCACACATGAACAGTGCTGTTGTCAGACAAATTCAAAAGTCCTAAAGTAGTTCAACGTCTAACTAACGTCCTTTAATTAAAAAAAAACTAAAAAACCACATACATTTAAAGCTCCGGACGTACTTTTAAAACATAATTCTACCACATAATTTGAGTCCCATAAACGCTACAGGTTAATTGACGTTAATGTTTCCCGGATTCATTGTCATCTCTGTCAAAGTTCGAACCCGAACACTTTTAAAACCACCAATGTACCCGGAACAGAACCGGAACTTGTCTTAGGTAAGGCGGAAGTTACCATGCCGCCAGAGGAAAAAAACAAAACAACACAAGATAATAAACAACATACTGTAGAGAAATTTACCAAAAACGAAGCTGTGGTAACTCGGCGTCACATGATGTAATGACTCAGCTGATGTTTTTGCGCAGAAGAGTTCGTATTTCGTCCTGAATTCGCGCCGTTTCGAAGGATTAAAATAACACTTTATCGTCAGCTATAAGACAGTTGTTGCTTGTGAGCACCACGTTAAGGCGCATGCGCAGTACAATTGACTTCTTTGTCTTCTTCGAGTTGTCTTTCTCCTGCGTTATTTGTCCTGTAGCGCCCCTCTGTGGCGGCAGTCGGAATAATCGTGGTTTCAGGAAACTGTTGAAAAGCGATCTACACCAACAAAGAACTTAAATCTGCGGTGTTTGTTAAAAACGCTGCTCCTTTTATCTATTTTTGTTCTAAACCTAACTTTAGACTAACGCCATCACATATCCCACAATCCTTTGCGCATCCTATGTCGAGATTCTGAACAAAATACCGTTTTTTAATACTATTATTACCCAATTTTACTTGTGTAAATGTGAGATTTTAAACACTAAACCCCCAATTGAGTGCCTTTATTAACGAAACAGAAGAGTATCTACATTTAAATGTAATATATTCACATTTAAAAATGTATTATTATGCAACCGTATGAGCAGTGCCGGCCCAAGCCTTTATGGGGCCCTAAGCAGACTCTTATCTGGGGGGGACTGGTTCATTTTAAGTGAAGGGTGAGGTGAATTAATTTAATGTTTTTTGTTTTAATGACTTAAACAGTTGTGCAAAATTGTGCTAAACTACCAAAATAAAACCAAATAATTGAGGTGAAACAATCTAGTTTTCTTTAACATTGTTAAGATATAATAAAATAACACAAATACTAATAAGACTACTAAATAATACTAAGTATCTGCTTATTTAACTTATGCCTTAGGCCGCCTGTGTGTACAAAGTAAACATAAAATAGCTTAAATCTGCAGATAACCCGTGGAATACTAATATACAGATATATAGATTACTTTTAGACACATACTGTGTATTTATCACTCGTTTGATAACACCTAGCATCGCATCGTCTATACCATGTTAGTTATTCAAATATCTCTTTATATACACATTATACTGTTTGCCAATAGCTACTGCCCTGATGTACATCTGCCACCTCCTGGCAGGATGATGACATGACAGGTGTAGTACAAACTTTACATTCATAGTAACCTGGTAGTACTAATATATCTTTGAGCTCTTGTGTTGTCAGTGAAAACACTTGAATGTGACACGAGCAGTCCAAACAATCATGTACACATTTATTTATTGTAACAAAGCAACTGGTTACACTTAATTTAACGTGAACAGGTTTCCAGTGGAGCGAGAGAACCATAATCTCCCCCGTCTCAAAAATGTTGTTAACCAAGCCCAAAATTACAGTTTAGCTTTTTGTGTTTGTTGGGTTTTTTTAATAAAAAAAAAAGAAAGAAGAATTAAAAAAAATGTACAATTGAAACGTTTGCTGTTGGCGCCTGAAAAAAAAAAAAACAACCTAAAAAAACGATGAAAGTTTTTTTTAACAGAAACTCAAACTGTGTGTAGTTATTAACGGTCGTTTACCAAGATTACATGTTTATCCCAAAAACATTTACAACAGTTGAAAGAAAGGAACGAGCTGGTGCTTTCGATCAGTTCCATTAGAAACATAAGTCACAAACAAAAAAAGACAAAATTAAAATCAAACCTCTAAATAAGCCTGATCCCCCACCACTGGATATATTATAATATACATTTATATATAAAAGTGGCTAAGGATGCTATGATTGAGTTATCACTGCACCATGGCTTATTTTTATCGAACTCACGACTTCAACAGAAACGGTCATTTCCTATCTTACATAAAAATTGCTATTGTACGTATTTTAAAATCTACGTAGGATGACGTGCAGAATGCTACAAATATTTTTTTTTTCCTTTTTTTTATTTTTTTAATATTCTTTTGCATGTCTTTGGGAGATGAAGAGGAAACGATGACGGGTGAGACTCGCCGACGTGTGGCGCTGGGTCTTCAGACGTTTGACCGCAGAGGAAGAGGACGGACAGCCTGACGACACACGGCAAAAAAAAAAACAAAGGAAGAAGAAGAAGAAGGAAAAAAAAGCCTGTTTTTGTGTTTTCCTTTTTTACAAATGCCCTAAACCCCTCCCCCTCCCTAAATCAAAGTGTTTTGTTCCAATGAGTTGAAGGATGATCGCAGGAGGACGGGGACAGAGTCAGCGGCAGAGGGTTAGTCTTCATCGCCGTCGTCCTGAAACACAAACGAAAGGAAAACAGAGTCGTCATGGCGAGTCTTCATCCAGCAGGGGGCAGCATGTAAGTTTTTGACACTTGAAAATAGATGGGATTACTAAATGAATGTGAAGTATGTTGATTAACGATTAAATTACAACCAGTTTCTGTGATTTTTCAGCTCTCCTTAAATGTGAATATTTTCTGGTTTATTTGCTCCTTTTGGTTTGTAGACATATTGTATGTCGTATATTGTAACTATATATATAAAAAAAGGGTGTCATCAGCGTATACTGTAACTATATATATAAAAATGGTGTCATCAGCGTTTACTGTAACTATATATAAAAAATGGTGTCATCAGCGTATATTGTAACTATATATATTTTTTTAAAAATGGTGTCATCAGCGTATATTGTAACAATATATATATTTTAAAAATAATGTAATCAGTGTATACTGTAACTATATATATATAAAAATGGTGTCATCAGCGTATACTGTAACATTATATATATATATTTTTTTAAATGGTGTCAGAGTATACTTTAACTATATATATAAAAAAATTGTGTCATCAGCGTATACTGTAACTATATATATTTTTTAAAAAATGGTGTCATCAGCGTATACTGTAACTATATACATATATATATAAAAAAAGGGTGTCATCAGCGTATACTGTAACTATATATATTTTAAAAAATGGTGTCATCAGTGTATACTGTTACTATATATATTTAAAAAATGGTGTCATCAGCGTATACTGTAAATATGCACGTGTATATGCATATATACATATACGCACACGCGGACATGTATAATCTCTTTGAATCGTAATTTTTTCTTCAGAATAAAGGCTCTAAATCTGGATGACATTAGATATGCTAATCACTTAAATCATCCGACAGGGCCGCCAGGTGCTGACCACCGTCGCCAGGTTTCGGTAAGAAGCAGGACTCACCTCTCCATCTTCTCCGTCACCGTCTTCATCGTCGTCCTCGCCTTCCTCTTCCTCTCCCTCGTCGATGTCCTCGAGACCCTCCTCTTCGTCGTCGTCGTCGTCTCCGTCGCCTTCTTCGTCTTCCATGTCGGGGACCTGAGAAACAGCAACAAGGCGAGTTCTGTGGTTTGTTTTAGGTGTCGACTGTTGTGGCAGCGCCTTACTTTGATACTAAAAAATACTTTAAAACAGAGATGTCACATAGACGTCACTCTGCGTACACACACTCACCAGGTAGTACTGCAGTGGGTTGGGCCAGATGTCGTCCTTGATGACTTCTCCCAGCTCGTCAGCGCCTGCGTCCGAGTGGTCGGTGAACCAGGTGAAGAAGCTCTCCGGCTCCTCGTGCTGCCGCTTCTTCCCGGCTTTGTTTGGCGTCTGACCCGTGCGCTTCGTCAGGTCCTGGAGGAGAGAAAAAAACAAACAAACAAAAAAAACAAGTTTGTCAAGGTTTCGGATTATTTGGCATTGCATTTATTTTTAAACTGCCAGAGTGAAAAGAACATGAAGCGACCTTTCCGGCTTTCCACTTGATTTCACTGGATTTGGAAACAGGATCCCCGCTCTCGTTCACGTTGAACTCTTTGGAGAGGGACTTGTTCTCGAAGTACGGGTTCTCGTCGAAAAACTGCAGAAAAGCAAAACAAACGTGTGATGCAAAACATCCGAGGCAGGACGTGGGGGAAAATCAGCGCCGACAAACGAAATATGAAAACTCACAAAATCTATTCTGTATCCAGACTTGATGTCCTCGAACTCGGTGACCTCCACCTTCGACAGGTAATGAAGCGCCTCTTCATCCTCCTCGCCCAGAAGAGCTGAAACTACACACGGACGGACGGTCAGCGGCTCATAAATCAAGGTAATAAATCATCAAATCAAACAGTTAAAACACTCTTTACCTTGTGGATGGTTGACGAATGTTGTGACCCAGAAGTTCGGGATTTTGGCTATGAGTTCTGACCGCTTCTGAAAGTATGGCTGACGTAATTTGTTGAACTGCTGCTCTACTTTTAAAATTTCTTCACTCGCTTGTTCGTTCAGTCTGTGAGAGAAGAAACACGGCAGCCACATTAGAAAACTTTATACAAACACACAGCATTTAACCAGTTCCTCAGAAAGTAGCTTCTGCCTCATTAGGACCAGATTCAAACCCACCTGTCGATTTCGTTCTGGACTTCATCGATGTGTTCGATTGCTTCCTGTTGCTCTTTTTCTGAAAAGGAAGGGGGAGAAAAAAATTATTAAAAATTCATCACTTCTGCAATCAACACATAGCGTTTGTTTCCTGCACGACGTAACCGTGGTTACCCAATACAATCCTCAGCATCACAGAGATGACAGGTTAACATTTACTGAACAAGATGCTGTGATAAGTTTTCTTATCTGTGGAGTGGTTAATATTTTTATCTGGAGTTTGCTGATAACATTTGTGTTATTCTCAGGTACAATAATCACAATTTACCATCATTGAATCTTATTACAGTTCCATAAGGATCTTTATTTTTCACTGTTTTTTTTGTTGTCGAGTAGTTTGACCTCAATTTCACCAATATATATTATTGTATATATATATATATATAAAATGTTACTTTATATATATATATATATATTTGTATAATAATATTTAATAACTAGATTCAGCACATTGATAACCTGTTATTGATCCAAACTTTTGTGCGTTTTCATTAACGCTGAAACTAATATTTATGGGGGTAAATGTTTTCTTTCAGTGGTCGTTTCCACACGCACAAAAAAAATTCATATTTAACAGAAATAATTGCTCTGGTTTAAAAAATCTTTTTGTATTTAATGTTTTAATGTCCTTTAAGAATTTTAAAATCACACGGTAAACCACACTGTTTCTTTCTATAAAACCTGTTATGCAATGCAATAAATTAGAATATTATTGATTTAAAACTTTCTACAGTAGAGTTAGTATTTATTATAGTCAAATGCCTGTGTCAGAAAATGGTGAAAAGTGCTTATTAAAATGTCTATTGTCCATAAACCAAGGAAAAAAGACGAAAAATAACAGTTTTGTATGCGTTGTATAATACTGGACGTGATAATATGAGCATTTATTCACAGTTTTAGCAGTAAAGTTAAGAGTGTGGTTGTGCAGTATTGTGAGCTCCATACGCTGCATGGTAAATAACGCGGGAGGCCAGGCTCCCTGTGTGTGTGTGTGTAGCTTCCTGTTGCAGCTGAAGGCGGCCTGGTTTGAATGAGGGTCTCTGCTGCACAAAGCGTTCAGCCTCACACTCACAATAACACACCGCAGCCTCCGCACTCGAGCTAAACACGGCCACAAACGCACCGCGGCCCCCTCGTCCACATCCACGCGCTACTAAAAACAACACAACAACACGCTTGTTTACGTCCACTCCGAGGCTAAAACGCGTCCACGCGTGTGAACCAGGACGGCGGCTCGGCTCGGCCGGGCCTTCCCTTCCCCTGACTGAAGGAGGCGGGACGCGAGTGGATGCTCGAGCCGCTAACACCTGTGTGCGCAAACACGGTGAAAACCGCACCTTTAACGTCTCCTACGGGATAATTAAAGGCTCACGCAAGACGCTGCACGCCGCCTTTGCGACGCAAACATTAGCCTCCTTGACAACAACCAGCGCTTGAGTGAGCGGTAGTAGCCACAACGAGCTAACCCATCGTTAACGTGCTGGCTAACGCCGCGCTAGCATGCTACATTACCGAAGAGTCCCGCGGAGCAGCGGTAAACCCGAGCGCGCGCGCGCGTGTGTAAGGGGAGCGTACACCAGCACCGTTCTTTCGTAAATACGCCGTAATTTGAACCGGAAACGGCGCAAGGGAGCACAGAGAGAGAGGGGGGAAAACCAGGAGAAAGGGACGAAAACAAATGAAAATGGCGTTGTACGGGATAAGCGCCATTCCTTCACGTTACCAGAGGTCTCGTCCGCTCCGTCGTGGTTCGAGTTCTCCTTCCTGCTCACTTTCGCCGATGAGGCCGACATGGTTTTACGGACGATACCGCGCCTGTTCAGACCAGATGTGCGTCCCCGGGTGCGTTAGAACTCTTCTCTGCGGGACAAAAGTTACTTCCACCTTCAAACACTGCGTGTTCTCTGAGCCCACGGTGAGAGGAATCAGCGCAGATCCGCACGCTGGTTTCTTTCTCTCGCTCCGTGGAGACGAGACGGTGAACAGATTTACGGCGCTCAACTGCCCCCCGGCGGCTGGAGTGTGACACTGCAATGTAAATGATACTACATTTTGTTTACAGATTAAATCAGCAGCAGTACTAGATAGAACATAAACAAATGTATTACTACAACAAAATGATGCTACATTTTGCTTTTAGACTAGATTAGATTTGCAGCAGGATTAGGGTCAGACAGTACTACACTAGGATATAAAATAAGCAATATAAAATACAAATGAAAAGTACAATAACACTACTGTATACAATAGAACAGGGATGAACACTGTTCAAAAAATGTTTGTAAACATCGAAAAGTACTGAAAGAACAATATTAAACCTATTTTTGAATATGTTTATTAATAATTAGTTGTGAAGGTGACACAAACACAAAAAGAATGATTGACGACATCAGTTGTTTATAATTTTATTATGAGCCAATTTAATTCTTATTATCTGCTTTATGTTAATTTAGTGCAATGTAATTAAATCACATTTAATTTGGGAAATTAATTCATTCATTCTCACTTAAAAAATATTATATATATATATATATATATGTCAGTGATAATGTTTTTTTTTATTGTATTCATTTTATTTTGTATTTTTAACTGTCTATTTTAAAAAAAAATGTAATTTAATGTACCAGAGTACATGTTTATTCTATTTTTATATTAACCTAGTTTAAAATCTTGCAAATCACTTCACCCTACAGAATGAGAGTAAAGTATTTACGTTTTTAGTAGCTCTGTGTGTCTATCTGTCTGTTTGTCCATTTGTTTGTGCTTCCACACTTGAACTTGCCACTATGACCAACAGAGGGCGGCAGAGTCTTGTTGTATGAATGGGGTGAAGTCTGCCATCTCTGATTGTTTGTTTTTGTTTTATTTACTATGATTTGTTTTACTCTTTTGCTTCGTCTAAAATAATATTGTTACATTTTTTTTGGTTTTGTTATTTACTTATTTGTTTGACTTTATCTTACTTATTTATTTTATTTTAGTTTCGTTTAGCAAGTTAAATTAGCATAACTTAGTATAGCCTGCCTATACTATTCCGGTACCTGAACGCATCAGTCGGAAGCCTCGACAGGTGCACTGAACAGTCGACGGTGATTGGTTGACTCTCTGACGTCACGGAAACACCGTCCAATGCCGCCGGTGTCCACTGACGTCAGTTTAGCTGGATTCAAACTTTTCCTCGGAGCAGCGGTGGCGATGAGCAGCTGAGGCCTCCGAGTACACGGTCTTCATTCCTCATGTCGCTGCTGGTGGTGAAGCTAAAGCAAGACGAGCTAAGCTAACTGAGCTAACAGCAGCCCGGAGCCGTTTACCAGCCGGACTCCGTCTGTGTGTGCGTGTGTGTGTGCGCGTGAGGACAGTGGATGCCCAGCTGACCGTCCGCCATGTCCGGTTCAGCTCAACAGGTGAGTTAATAATCAGATAAATTAATGATAATAATAATAATAATAATAATAATCGTCAGGTGACAAATGTACTCGCAACAACTTCCGTCATGACTCACCTGACTCTCAGGCAGGTCAGTGAAGGAACGACGGGACGCCGCGCTGGATTTTCCGGTTTGTCCAGTTTGCGGCTTCTCACAGTTCCGACACCTGGCGAGAAAACAGCTGAAAAAACACCGGAACAACCATTTAAACCTGACAAAAAACTCACATGTCCGAATTTTAATAATATTTACCCTGTTTACCTGTCCAAAGTCATTTCACCTGCGGCTAAATAATAGAGAAGTTATGTTTTGCACACTTTTGCTGTGTTGACACTATTGATTTGGCATATTTTCAAAGATGATAGTTAGGTAAACACAACATGTTTCACCCCTAATCCAAGAAGTTTCTTTACTTTTTTATAACTTTTCTGACAGGAAACTGACCGCTCACGCTCCCACACCAAACCCCATAGAGAAAATCATCGATTTTACACCACATCACACAGGGAGCAGTTGATCCACTGCTGCCTCCATCACTTACTCCAAATGTGTGTATTATGCAACTTCTGTGTTGGAAATCATTTGTTCTGATTCACGACAAATGATTTGTTGGACGTAAACTGACCAAACAAGGCAACGGCAGACCAGCAGCTCCTGTGTCCCTGTGAGATAAAATTGATGATTTTCTCTATGGGGTTTGGTGTGGGAGAGTTTCTTGTTGGATAAAGCAGAGAAGATATTCTTAAGATGTCATAGTTGACTCAAACAGCCAGTAGGGGGCACCCTCTGTCTGAGTCTTCTCAGATTATGATTAATAATAATAATAATAATAATTGTTATGGCGTTATTGATGAATAAGCACAACAAATCCCGCCTACTGCACCTTTAACAGCAGGGTGTTGGTTGCATTACTCACCGTGATGCAAATGCTCCTCCCTGGGGACTGACGGGAGGTGTGTCTGTCAGACAATAGCGAGGATAATACCTACAGACACGAGAAGCACAGACCAGTGACGGTAGATTTGACGTTTCACGCTCGTGGAGGCTTTGTTTTTGTTGTTGTGAAAACACAAAAATTAATCTCGTGAGTGGTTTTCGTCTTCTGTTTTTTTAACACTGCGGCTCCTTTTCAGCCCGCTCTTCTCTCGCTTGATTATGTCAAGATGGGAAAATCTGAACCCAAAATTACACCATAAACAAAATGTAGCTTGCAAAAAATAGCATTTCACATTCAAACATTAAATAAATAAATAAATAAATAGATGTGTAAAAATCCAGCTATGTGTGGCTATTGTAGGATGAACACAGAAGGTGGCAGCGTTGTGTCATTTGTTGTTGGTTTAAAGGGCGAGTTCAGGCTTTTTGAAGTGTGGTTTTATGAGGTTTGCCAGCAGGGATGCAAAGAAAAAAAGCCCATTTAAACCACTTAACAAAAGGCTCACTTTATGAAATCCACATCATCCTTGGTCTATGATGTCATAGGAATATGTTCACTGCTGTATCTCATGGTTAAATGGACTTTTCCACTAGGAAATTAAAGTTTATGTAACGTTCCTACATTCCTGCACCAAACTCCATAGAGAAAATCAGTGATTTTTTTTTTACACCACAGCACACAGGAGTTGTTGATCCACTGCCTCCGATCACAAAGCTCAAAATGTGTTATTTTGTGATTTCCGTGTTTGGAATACTCTCCTTTGATTTATCTTTGTGACACAAAGTTAGCAACCAGAACAGAAGTGGACCAGCAGCTGGTGTGACCATGCAGCTGAAAACGCTGTTTTTCCCTATGGAGTTTGGTTTGGGAGTGGGAGCGGTTTTACAGAGTGACTCAAACTTCAGTTTCCTCACTGAACAGGTTTACAAACAGCCAGATGGAGTCGTGAACATATCCTAAAGATAATATAGAGTTTCCTGTGGCTCCTGCTTCAGAAACCTGAGGGAATAGTTTGTTGTGATGATGTAAAACAGACAAACGCATCACTCGGATTATTCTGTGTATTATTTTTTTTTTTATTAGAATGGTAACATGCAGAGTCTGGATGAGGTGGATATTCTGGACCCGGCGTTCCAGCAGCGGTTGGAAGACGCCCGTACGCTGCTCAGGCAGGAGATCCAGCGCGAGCTGAAGATCAAGGAGGCGGCCGAGCGGCTGCGGCGAGCCGTCACCAACCGCAAGAGTGCGGCCGACGTGGAGGGACAGCTGAGGGCCTCCAGCCGCAAGCTGGACAAACTGCACTGGGAACTGCAGGAGCTCAACGCCCGCTCCATGACCACGGAGAGAGCCAACAGCACAGGTGACCTTTAACCCTTTTAATGACGGTGTTTTTAACGGTGCCGTTACTGTAAACGCTAACATCTTTGTTGTTGTTGTTGTTGTTGTGCTTCAGGCTGCGCGGACGAAGTCGACGGTCAGTCGGCCGAGTCGTGCCAATGGGAGGAAGTGACGTCACCGGTGGCCAGTCGAGTCAGAACTCTGAAGAAGCAGCTCACCATGGAAACCAAGGTCAAACAGGGAGCAGAGAACATGATCCAGACGTACACCAACGGTTCAGTCAAGGTACGGTTTATGACCCTTAAAACCACAGCCTTAACCCTGGAGAAGGAGCAGCTAATGCTCTCTTTTACTGTGGGTTTGTTTTGGAAGATATTCATACACTCACACACACGTTTATGCTGCTATTCTTCTAAGGACACTTCCATTGGCTTTCATTCATTTTGGACAGCTGAAACTAAGCCTTATCTCTGACCTTAGCCGTAAACTTCCTCAGAAATGAGGTTCTGTCTCATTGGGACCAGGTTTTGGTCTCTATGAGGACGACTGGTCCTGACAAGGTCACACACAGGATGCTGACGTGGCACTGTTTACCTGCTGCTGCTGCTGTGTTGTGATGACGAGAGCTGGGTATCAAGTTTCAGCACCTTTGTGGTTTTGAACGTGCTCTGTATCACCTCATATTAAACATGTGCTGTCATTTGATATCATATTTATTTTCTAAATGATTATTAAAGTCAGTGAAAATGTAAGAATTTTACTTAGTTTTTATAATATATATATGTATGTGCATATATGTGTACGTGTGTGTATATATATATATATATATGCATATATGTATGTATATGTATGTATATATGTATGTGTATATATGTGTATGTGTATATATGTATGTATATGTGTATATATGTATGTATATGTATATATATATATGTGTGTGTATATATATGTGTATGTGTATATGTGTATATGTATATATGTGTATATGTATATATGTGTATATTTGTATATATATGTATATTTGTATATATGTATATATATATATATATATATATATACATATGTGTGTATATGTATATATATATATATATGTGTGTGTGTGTATATATATGTATATATGTATATATATGTGTGTATATATGTATATGTATATATATGTGTGTATATGTATATGTATATATATATGTGTATGTGTATATATATATATTTGTGTATGTGTATATATGTATATGTGTATGTGTATGTGTATATATGTGTGTGTGTATATGTGTATATATATATGTATGTATGTGTGTGTATATGTATATGTGTGTATAATATGTATATGTGTATATATATGTATATGTATATATCGGGTTTATACACTTTACACACACACACATATAAAAACAGCTGTTTATAAACTCCAGATATTCATATACAGTATTATTGTAAACCCAGTGCTCGTGATGACTGTGCTTTGTATTCTGTGTCTCAGGACAGGAAGATGTTGTCCACGGCGCAGCAGATGCTGCAGGACAGTCGCACCAAGATCGAGCTGCTGCGCATGCAGATCATCAAAGTCGGCCAAGGGCGAAACGAAGGGTGTGAAAGGTCACATGGTAAAAATGATAAAAACTAAAATTCTATTATACAGTGAATAAAAAAACCCCCACAGTGATCAGGTCTGTAAACGCTGCCCCTGTCTCTGATCATCAGGTCCTGCCGTGGACATGATCAGTCCTCTGGAGCTGCGAGTGGCCGAGCTCGTGCACCACGCCAAGATCGAGGCGGCCGTCGCCGAGGGCGCCAGGAACGTGGAGAAGCAGCTGAGCGCGCAGAAGATCCAGGACCGACGAGTCCTGGCAGAGGTGAGCACGAGCTGGGTCACGTCACACCAGGTGTTCAAAGGTTATAGTTCAGGGTTCAGGGTTTTTTTTTACGTAAGGAGTGAGTCCTGTGTGCAATCTGCAGTCTCACCATTAGGTGTCACTAAGTCTCACACACCGGAGTCCAGGCACTGTTTACCAGTTAGCTCCGTTAGCTGTTTATTAAAGGAAAAGAGCAGCGCTACAAATAACCGGGGTACCCGTGTGCTGCGTATGTGTGCGTCTGTTTTTAAAGTTTAGCGTTACTTTAGAGACTCATTTTAACAATCGGGAGTGACGTAAACATGACGTCACGCGCATCTTTTCCAGTCGGCCGTCATGGGAACGCGTCAACATTAGTGCATGACACGTTTCCATGACGGCTGACCGGGAAAAGATGCGCGTGACGTCACGTTTACGTGCCGTGGCACCAGAGTCCAGGCACCGTTAGCTCCTTTAGCAGTCGTTAGCACTCCCACAGTGGAACTGGAGTGGTGTGTTTATTAAAGTTCAGGTTTCAGGGTTTTTGACGTATGGTTGTATGATGGTTCCTGGACCAGAGGACACACACGATGCGTCGGTGCCTCTGCACAACCACAGTCCAAGAAGCCTGAATTATCTCTAATATGTTACTCCTATTTAATATGTGTGTGTGTGTGTGTGTGTGTCCGTCAGGCTCAGAGACGGATGCAGGAGTCCTGTCAGAAGGCGGAGCTGCTGCGTTTGTCTCTGGAGAGGCGTTTGACTGAACTGCCCGACGATCACCCTAAACGCGCCGCCATCGAGGAGGTCGTGTTGTCGGGAGCCTCCCTTTCTGCCGGCGGCGGTGGCAGCGGCACGCCGAAGAAGTCGTCGTCCGAGCCTCCGTCCCTGTCCTACACGTCGTCCTTCTTCAAACCCGCCAGTCTGACAGGTTGATTTTTCCTCGTTGTTGCTTCGCCTCAAACGTGCCTCTTGACCCCCTGACTTGGTAAATGAGCGGATGTTTGTGTCTCAGGTCGGTTGGACGTGTGTCTGATGGGCTGTCAGGATCTGCTCGAGGCCGTTCCGGGACGCTGTCGCGTCACCAGCGTCCCGGGGACGCCGGGGGGCGTCTCCGAGGGGAAGTCTCTGAAGGCGAGGGCCGGCCTGTCGGTACGCAGCGTCAACGGCAAGACGAGCAAGACTGACGAGCTTTCCTGTGAGTGGATGTTTAACTCTTTGTTGTTACATTTAGAAGCTAACAGAATAACACATGTAGTGGTTTGGTTAAAGCAGCAAATAGTGGGGCGTGAAATGTTTTCTTCATCCTAAGGGGTGGGCCTTGTTTTATCGAGGCCACCATCTTGTGTTGCCACGTTGTTGTGTTTTTTACATTTTGAAGCAGAAACGTGAAGTGTTGAGCAAAGGAGTGTGTCTTCTGTGTGCAATCTGCAGTCTCACCATTAGGTGTCACTAAGTCTTACACACTGGACCTTCAAGTCTACGATAACTGTATAATATAATTAGCGCTGGCGGTTAACAGTGTCAACTTTAGCGCACATTAACACATGACACGTTTCCATGCCGACTGACCGGGAAAAGACAAGGTACCGGAGTCCAGGCACCGTTTACCAGTTAGCTCCGTTAGCTCCATGATTATCGCCGTTAGCGCGCCTACAGTCGATCTGGAGTGGTCTGTTTATTAAAGGAAAAGAGCAGCGCTACAAATAACTAGCGTACCTGTGTACTGCGTAAGTTTAGCGTTACTGTAGAGACTCGTTTTAACAATCGGGAGTCACATAAACAAGACGTCACGCGCTTCTTTTCCCGGTCATGCGTTAATGCGCGTTAACGTTGACGCCATTAACGTGCCCAGCACTAAATATAATACAATAACTGCTTTAAAGCGCTTTTAGACGGCAATTTCCGAAGTTTGTGTTTTTTCCCTCTCTCTCTCTCTCTCTAAAGACGCTGCACTTTCTCACGTATTTGTTTACGCGTCATTACTTCACTTGCACATGACACAAGTTGCTGCATTTTTAGCTAATTTTGCCAAAGCGAGACCAAACTTTTGAGACCTTGTCCGCCGCGATGACGTAAACAAAACATCAACGCTAATTCACCTCATGTAGTAAGCTGTTGGGAATTAGCATTTAATAGCTACATCGACACGGCTGCCTCTATTTTGAAGGTTTTTTTTTTTGTGCTGACCGCTTCTCCCTGTGTTTGTGTGTCAGCTGAGGTCAGCGCTGTGCTGAAGGTGGACAACAGGATGGTGGGACACACTCACTGGAGACAGCTGGGTAAAGAAGCCTGGGGACAGAGCTTCAGCGTCGAGCTGGAGAGAGTGAGTGACTCTGATATCGCTATCAATACGTTAGTTTATTTGATTTGAGTTTGTTATGGCCACGTTTGGACCTGGCATTAAAATGTCTCTTATAGGCTCCTCATTTGGTTATTTTCTTGATTCATTGACTAGCTGTTTGGACCATGTTCTTATTTTGTCCACAAAGCAAAACGACTCAGTTTGAGTGATTTATTTATGTTTATGTGAAGCAAAGAAACCAGAGAATATTCACATTAAAGAAGCTGAAAAATCTGAGAAACCTGTTTAAAAAACAACATATTTGATGATTAAATATTTACTCTTGTGGCCACATCATCTGATGTGAATTCCCCCCGCCCTTTATTCAAATACACCGTGACGTACAGAGGTGTGTGTTCTAATATGGAAAAACAGACAGAACAGGGTGGATGTTGAAAACCAAGGGTTTTTATGCCTCAGTGCAGAGACACCTGTGGGCGGAGCCAAAGCTGTTTTTGTAATGGTGAACATCTGTTTCTAGCTCTGACTGACTGTGTCTCTGATGGTCTCAAACCTCTGCTCTGTTCGTGTAATCCCAATCACTAATCCTCTTGACATTTGTAATAATCTGGATTTAACACACACACACACACACACACTCTGTAGCATCATCTCATCGCTTAAGACTCTAGTATTAAACGTCCTGGCTCTTATTCTCACAGTTGACACCATGACGCGTAAGAACTTCTGTTGAAGCCCTGGAGCCTAAAACACACCAGATTAAGCCTGTGGTATTTTAAGAACATCACATTTATAGCTTTATCTCACTGTTTGATGGTCTTTTCCAACAGAAAACCTGAATGTTTTGTCATCTCTCCCATAAAAAACTCCATAGAGAAAATCAGTGTTTTTACATCACAGCACACAGGAGTTGTTGACCCACTGCTGCCTTCATTAGACCGTTCAAATGTGTTATTTTTGTGTCTCCAGTGTTTAAAATCCTTTATTCAAATTCACCTCAGTGACATAAACTGACCACACGAGGCAGCAGCAGCAGACCAGCAGCCCCTGTGTCCCTGTGAGCTTAAATCGACAATTTTGTCTATATTTATATATATTTGTAGTCCAGGGAGCTGGAGATCGCGGTTTACTGGAAAGACTGGCGAGCGCTGAGCGGCGTCAAGTTCCTGCGGCTCGAGGACTTCCTGGACAACCAGCGTCACGGCATGTGTCTGCAGCTGGAGCCTCAGGGCATCCTCTTCATCGAGGTACTCGTTTTCTACTGCAACATTTATTAGCTTAAAGTAAAGGGACAACATTCTTATGGACTTTTTTCTCAAATTTTGGACGACATGCCAACGTAAAACTTTTTTGTCAAATTTTGGACAAATTTTTTTGGGGACTTTATATTTCAAATTTTGGACGACATACTAACCTATGACCTTTTTGTCAGATTTTGGACAAAAAAATTCTGGGACTTAACAAAGACATTAGTATGTCGTCCAAAATTTTAAATAAAAAGTCCCAAAAAAATGTTGTCCCAACATTTGACCAAAAAGTTTCTTGTTTTTAGTAAATTTTGGGAAAAAATTTTTTGGGACTTTTTATTTAAAATTTTGGACGACATACTGTACTAACCTATGACTTTTTTGTCAAATTTTGGACACATTTTCTTTTTACTTTTTTGTCAGATTTTGGACAAAAAAATTCTGGGACTTTAAAAAAATAAAATAATTGGACGACATGCTAACCGAAAACTTTTTGGTCAAATGTTGGGACAACATTTTTTTGGGACTTTTTTGTAAAATTTTGGACAAAATATTTTTTGTCAGATTTTGGACAAAAAAATTCTGGCACTTAAAAAAATTTTTTTTGGACGATATGCTAACCGATGACTTTTTTTCAAAATTTGGGAAAAAAAACCTTTTTTTTTGTAAATTTTGGACGACATACTAACCTATGTCTTTTTTGTCAAATTGTGGACCATTTTTTTTTTTTTTCTAATTTTGAATGTCATACGACTTTGTTGTCAAATTGTGGACCAATTTTTTTTTTTTTTTTTTTTCTATTTTTGGATGTCATACGACTTTGTTTTCAAATTGTGGACCAAATTTTTTTTTGCCTTTTTTTTTCAAATTTTGGACGACACACTAAAACAATCAATCTCATCTGAATCGTCTCCGTCGATCTTTTCCAGGTGACGTTTATCAAACCCGTCATCGAGCGTCACTCCAATCTCCAGAGGCAAAGGAGAATCTTCCCCAAAGAGAAGGGTAAAATAAAAACTCACGGGTTTATGTATCATTATGTAATTTTCTTCATCTTTTTAATCTATTATTATTGTTTAAACAGGGAAGAATTTCCTCCGCGCTGCTCAGATGAACATGAACTTTGCCACGTGGGGTCGTCTGATGATGAGCATCCTGCCTCCTCCCTGCAACTCCCTGGAAGCAATGAGTCCACCTTTAACTGGAACCGGCACCGGATCCATGTCGTCCTCCAGCGGCCTGTCGCAGTGAGACCCGTGTTTTCTCTCAGTGTGTGTGTGATGAGGCAGAACCTCATTTCTGAGGAACTGGTTCATAAGACAAGAAATGATTATGGTATAATATTAAATGGGAATGTATGTTTGTGAAAGTGTTTCTCGAGAAGTGTCTCAAACACCTGTGCAGTATGAATTGACAGTTTTCGCTTCTGTTTGTTTGTCTCAGAGATACTGCTGTGATGAACCTGAACTTTGCTGGATCTCCACATCGAAGCAGAAAGAACTTTAAAGACTCTGTGATGGTAAAGAGCTCAGACACGGTCACACAGTCGTGAGCTTAATCTGTGTTTATTTAATTTTTTGTTAATTCTTTGTTTGTTTACTTTCTTTCAGTCGCCCGGTGAAAACAGAAGCCCCAAGACCAAACGTCAACCCTCCATTCTTTCATCGTCACAGTGAGTCAATAAATGTGGTAAAATGTCTTAAAAGTCCAATTAATGTCACATTTTGGACATCTGACTTTTTTGTCTAATTTTGGTCAAAGTTTGGACCAAAAAATGTTTTTTGAAAATGTTTTCAAATTTTGTACCAAAAAAATGATCTAAAAAAAATTGTAAAATCTTTCGGCAAATACTACAGTATGCAGTTTTTGTCAAATTTTGTACGACATATGACGTTTCTGTCAAATTTTGGACAAAAATACTTTTTCAAAAAAATTGTCAATTTTTGGACGACATAGTATAGTATGTCGTTTTTGTCAAATTTTGGACAAAAATATTTTTTCAAAAAAAAAAACAAATTTTGGACGACATAGTATAGTATGTCGTTTTTGTCAAATTTTGGACCAAAATTGTTTTCCCAAAAAAATAGTTGAATCTTGCGCAAAATACTACAGTTTGCAGTTTTTGTCAAATTTTGGACAACGTATGATGTTTCTGTCAAATTTTGGACCAAAAACTTTTCAAAAAAATTTTCCACTTTGGGACGACATAGTATAGTATGTCGTTTTTGTCAAATTTTGGACCAAAATTGTTTTCCCAAAAAAATAGTCGAATCTTGCGCAAAATACTACAGTTTGCAGTTTTTGTCAAATTGTGGACAACGTATGATGTTTCTGTCAAATTTTGGACCAAAAAACGTTTTCAAAAAAATTTTCCACTTTGGGACGACATAGTATATAGTATGTCGTTTTTGTCAAATTTTGGACCAAAAATGCTTTCTCCAAAAATGGCCACATTTTGGAGACATAGTATAGTATGACGTACTACACGGTATAGTATGACGTTTTTGTCAAGTTTTGGACCAAAAAAATGGTTTTCAAAAAAATGGTCAGATTTTGGACGACATAGTGTAGTATGTCGTTTTTGTCAAATTTTGGGCCAACATTTTTTTCTCCAAAAATGGTCACATTTTGGAGACATAGTATAGTATGACGTGCTACATGGTATAGTATGACGTTTTTTGACAAGTTTTGGACCAAAAAAATGGTTTCCAAAAAAATGGTCAGATTTTGGACGACATAGTATAGTATGTCGTTTTTGTCAAATTTTGGACAAAAATACTTTTTAAAAAAAAAATTCAATTTTTGGACGACATAGTATAGTATGTCGTTTTTGTCAAATTTTGGACCAAAATTGTTTTCCCAAAAAAATAGTTGAATCTTGCGCAAAATACTACAGTTTGCAGTTTTTGTCAAATTGTGGACAACGTATGATGTTTCTGTCAAATTTTGGACCAAAAAACGTTTTCAAAAATTTTTTCCACTTTGGGACGACATAGTATATAGTATGTCGTTTTTGTCAAATTTTGGACCAAAAATGCTTTCTCCAAAAATGGCCACATTTTGGAGACATAGTATAGTATGACGTACTACACGGTATAGTATGACGTTTTTGTCAAGTTTTGGACCAAAAAAATGGTTTTCAAAAAAATGGTCAGATTTTGGACGACATAGTATAGTATGTCGTTTTTGTCAAATTTTGGGCCAACATTTTTTTCTCCAAAAATGGTCACATTTTGGAGACATAGTATAGTATGACGTGCTACATGGTATAGTATGACGTTTTTTGACAAGTTTTGGACCAAAAAAATGGTTTCCAAAAAAATGGTCAGATTTTGGACGACATAGTATAGTATGTCGTTTTTGTCAAATTTTGGACCAAATTTTTTTTCACAAAAAATAGTCACATTTTGGAGACATAGTATAGTATGACGTACTACATGGTTTAGTATGACGTTTTTGTCAAGTTTTGGACCAAAAAAATGGTTTTCAAAAAAATTGTCAGATTTTGGACGACATAGTATAGTATGTTGTTTTTGTCAAATTTTGGACCAAATATTTTTTTCTCCAAAAATGGCCACATTTTGGAGACATAGTATAGTATGACGTACTACACGGTATAGTATGACGTTTTTGTCAAGTTTTGGACCAAAAAAATGGTTTTCAAAAAAATGGTCAGATTTTGGACGACATAGTATAGTATGTCGTTTTTGTCAAATTTTGGGCCAACATTTTTTTCTCCAAAAATGGTCACATTTTGGAGACATAGTATAGTATGACGTGCTACATGGTATAGTATGACGTTTTTTGACAAGTTTTGGACCAAAAAAATGGTTTCCAAAAAAATGGTCAGATTTTGGACGACATAGTATAGTATGTCGTTTTTGTCAAATTTTGGACCAAATTTTTTTTCTCAAAAAATAGTCACATTTTGGAGACATAGTATAGTATGACGTACTACATGGTTTAGTATGACGTTTTTGTCAAGTTTTGGACCAAAAAAATGGTTTTCAAAAAAATTGTCAGATTTTGGACGACATAGTATAGTATGTTGTTTTTGTCAAATTTTGGACCAAATATTTTTTTCTCAAAAAATGGTCCCATTTTGGAGACACAGTATATAGTATGACGTACTACATGGTATAGTATGAAGTTTTTGTCAAGTTTTGGACCAAAAATGTTTTCTCCAAAAATGGTCACATTTTGGAGACATAGTATAGTACAGGGGTCTGCAACCTTTAGGATGAAAAGAGCCATTTTTGTCGTCTCTCCACCCAAAAATTCATTTGGAGCCGCAAAAAACCCCACAAGATGAAGATAATAACACATATAAAGGTTTTTATACAGACAAACTATATAAAATAGTAATAGTCTCTTTCATTTATGACATTTAAGAACTACAACATGTTCAGTTTATACCCAACCTCTAGACCCCGTAGACCTGGTTCTTCCATTGGGACCGTATATATGTTCCCCGGGTCCTATGTTCCCCGCTTTGTATGTGACTGGGGAACATAGGACCCTTTCTCTAACCCTAACCCTAAACCTACCCTTTTTCAAAAAAAGGGTCCCATGTTCCCCTGTCACATACAAAGTGGGGAACATAGGACCTTTTTTTGGGTAAACGGGGAACATAGGACCCGGGGAACATCGGTACGACCCCCTTCCATTGTTTCATTGTTTGTGGCAAATTAAAGAAATCAAAATGAACCCGCTTTGAAATAAATGAAGCAAATATTTGGCTTGTATGTTGTTCGTGCTCAAGAAAAACGGTATGTGGATCCAAAGATGGACAGGACACATCCAAACATGTACTGAATATTGCATTTTACGTCGACATTGGATGTTGCACAAGATATTAAAATACTTTTATTTGTCGCCTTGATCTCTAAAACTACAAGGAGCCACTGCAGAGTGGCCGCAGGTTGCAGACCCCTGGTATAGTATGACGTACTACACAGTATAGTATGACGTTTTTGTCAAGTTTTGGACTAAAAAAATGGTTTTCAAAACAATGGTCAGATTTTGGACAACATAGTGTAGTATGTCGTTTTTGTCAAATTTTGGACCAAATTTTTTTTCCCCAAAAATGGTCCCATTTTGGAGACATAGTATAGTATGACGTACTACATGGTATAGTATGACGTTTTTGTCAAGTTTTGGACCAAAAAAATGGTTTTCAAAAAAATGGTCAGATTTCGGACGACATAGTATAGTATGTAGTTTTTGACAAATTTTGGACCAAATTTTTTTTCTCCAAAAATGGTCCCATTTTGGAGACATAGTATAGTATGACGTACTACATGGTATAGTATGACGTTTTTGTAAAATTTTTGACCAAAATTGTTTTCCCAAAAAAATAGTCAAATCTTGCGCAACATACTACAGTATGCAGTTTTTATCAAATTTAGGACCACAAATGAAGTTTTTGTAAAATTTTGGACCAAAAAACTTTTCAAAAATATTGTCAATTTTTGGACGACATAGTATACTATGTCGTTTTGGTCAAATATGGACCAAAATTTTTTTTCCCAAAAAAATACTCAAATATTGTGCAAAATACTACAATATACAGTTTTGGTCAAATTTTGGACGATGTATGACATTTCTGTCAAATTTTGGACCAAAAAACGTTTTCTAAAAAATTGTCAATTTTGGGACGACATAGTATAGTATGTCGTTTTTGTCAAATTTTGGACCAACATTTTATTCCCCCAAAAAAAGTCAAATCTTGCACCAAATACTACAGTATGCAGTTTTTGTCAAATTTTGGACAACGTATGACGTTTCTGTCAAATTTTGGACCAAAACGTTTTCAAAAAAATTGTCAATTTTGGGACGACTTAGTATAGTATGTCGTTTTTGTCAAATTTTGGACCAAAATTGTTTTCCCAAAAAATAGTCAAATAGATTTGACAAAAACACCATGCTATACTATGTTGTCCAAAATGTGACAATTGAATCAAATTTTGGACCAAAATCTTTTTTGAAAAAAAATTACAAAATGTTGTACGACATACTACAGTATGACGTTTTTGTCAAAATGTTGTCCAAAGTTTGACCAAAAAAAGTAAAAGAAAGTATAAAAAAAAAAAAATTGGTCCAAAATTTGACCCAAAAGTCATAGTATAGTATGTCGTCCAAAATTTGACAAAAAGGTCATTTTAAATAAAGTTGTTGACTAAATGTTTGTGCTGTTTTCAGAGATGAAGTCCTGACGATAGAAGACTTCAGATGTATTTCAGTGCTGGGCAGAGGTCACTTTGGAAAGGTACTGACCTGTTGACCTTTTTCACATCTCGACAAGAAACTGTGTGACACCCACCTCGTCTCCTCCTTTACTTCCTGTCCACATGTCTGTAAAATGTGTCAGAGAAATAACTTCAAAGGGACAGTTCATAAAGTGTTACATCGAGACCATGTTCAGTCAAACAAAAACCCTGAACTATCCCTTTTCAATATTATACTACTACTATTATTGTTATCCAGGTGTTGCTGGCTGAGTATAAGAAGTCAGGCAAACTGTTTGCCATCAAAGCTCTGAAGAAAGGCGACATCGTGACACGAGACGAAGTCGACAGGTGAGAAAACTGTTATATATCTGGATATGAGATGGATACACAGTCCTAGACTAACTGTATGTGTTTGATAATCTCAACCTCACCTCCGTCTCAGCCTCATGTGCGAGCGCAGGATCTTTGAGGTGATCAACGCCTCGCATCACCCTTTCCTGGTGAACCTGCACGGCTGCTTCCAGACCGCAGACCACGTGTGCTTTGTGATGGCGTACTCTCCAGGAGGAGACCTCATGACGCACATTCACACCAGCATCTTCACCGAGAAGCAGACACTGTGAGTGCACACACACACACGGGTCATTGAAAGTGCTTGAATTTTGTGCAAAGAAAGAAGTGAAGTTGATATTTAGGTAAACGTCTCTCTTGTCTGTTACGACGCCACCTACTTTTTCATGCCCCGCGTTGCTTGATGTACGTAGAAGAGGCCTAAGTGTTGGTCCAAAATTTGACTAAAACGTCATGCTATACTGTCGTCCAAAATTAGATTTTTTTTTTTTGGAAAAAAAATGTGATACTATACTTCATCTTCCAAAATTGGAAATTTTTTCTTCGAAAAAAATTTTGGTCCAAAATTTGACAAAAACGTCATACTATACTATGTCGTCCAAAATTTGACATTTTTTCTTTGAAAAAGATTTTCGTCCAAAATTTTACTAAAACAAAATACTGTCGTCCAAAATTTGAAAAAAAAAATTGAAAATAATTTTGGTCCAAAATTTGACAAAAACGTCATGCTATACTATGTCGTCCAAAATTAGATTTTTTTTTTTTTGGAAAAAAAATTGGCCCAAAATTTGACAAAAACGTCATACTATAGTGTCGTCCAAAATTTGAAAAACAATTTTGAAAAAAAGTTTGGCCAAAAATTTGACAAAAACGCCATACTATACTAAGTAGTCCAAAATTTGAAAAAAATGTCATACTATACTTCATCTTCCAAAATTTGAAATTTTTTCTTTAAAAAAAAATTTTGGTCCAAAATTTGACAAAAACGTCATACTATAGTGTCGTCCAAAATTTGAAAAACAATTTTGAAAAAAAGTTTGGCCAAAAATTTGACAAAAACGCCATACTATACTAAGTAGTCCAAAATTTGAAAAAAAATGTGATACTATACTTCATCTTCCAAAATTGGAAATTTTTTCTTCGAAAAAAATTTTGGTCCAAAATTTGACAAAAACGTCATACTATACTATGTCGTCCAAAATTTGAAATTTTTTCTTTGAAAAAGATTTCCGTCCAAAATTTTACTAAAACAAAATACTGTCGTCCAAAATTTGAAAAAAAAAATTGAAAATAATTTTGGTCCAAAATTTGACAAAAACGTCATAATATTCTATGTCGTCCAAAATTTGGACACGTGATTGACGTGAGATTCTGTGCAGAACAACAACGAGCGAGTAAAGTTGAGACCGACTTTGACCAAGATCACTAAAAGTGGACAAAGCCATGGACGCTCCTACAAGTTGTCCTCCCATCTTTAAGCCGCGTCAGCACGTTTGGTCCTTGAATTTTGATGTCAACAAGGCGTGGTGTCGACCTAACGTCTGTCTCCGTCTTCAGGTTTTACTCGTCGTGTGTGCTGCTGGGTCTGGAGTTCCTCCACCAGAACCGCATCGTTTACAGGTATGTCGTCATCTTCTTCTTCTGCCATCTTGTTTGAAGAGTGTGTGTGACATCATCTGGTGTTTGTGTCCATCAGGGATCTGAAGCTGGACAACCTGCTGATGGACGGGGACGGCTACGTCAGGATCGCAGACTTTGGTTTGTGTAAAGAAGGTAAAAAAAAAACCTTTGTTTTTAAAATCCCTGTGATGTCACTGTGAGGTCACGGCCGAAGTCTGACCTCTGACCTCTGCAGGTATGGACCACGGCGATCGCACCTCCACGTTCTGCGGCACGCCCGAGTTCCTGGCTCCAGAGGTTCTGACGGACAACAACTACACGCGCAGCGTGGACTGGTGGGGGTTCGGCGTCCTCGTCTATGAGATGCTGGTGGGGGAGGTCAGTGTGACCTCCAGTCTCGCGTAGACTGAATCAAACGTGAAATGATGTTCTTCTTCGTGGAATCTGTTCTCACGCAAACTCTCTCCGTTCTCTCCGTCAGTCGCCTTTCCCGGGCGAAGACGAGGAAGAGGTGTTCGACAGCATCGTCAACGACGACGTGCGCTTCCCTCGCTTCCTTTCTCCTCTGTCGGTTTCGCTCATTCAGAAGGTGAAGCTCTTCCCTGCGTTCCTCAGATCTTCGCGACTTCGGCGTTCACTCACTTCCGTCTCTTTGTCGTTGTTCTCCAGCTGCTGCAGAAGAACCCGGAGACGAGACTCGGAGGCGGAGAGGACGACGCCGTGGAAATCAAGAGACAGAAGTTCTTCCAGGTGACGAACTTCAGCAGAAACTCTGTGAAGATCAGAAACGTAGATCAAGAACATGTTCACCGCTTTATTTTCATGTCAGACGGACTTTTCCAAAAGGAAACTGAAGCATGTAAAGCGCTCACGCTCCCTGCACCAAACCCCATAGAGAAAATCAGCGATTTTACATCACAGCACACAGGAGTCGTTGATCCACTGCTGCCTCCATTACAGAGTTTAAATGAGTCATTTTGTGACTTCAGTGTTTGAAATCCTTCGGTCAGATTTAGCACAGTGACACAAAGTGACCACACGGGGTAGCAGTGGACCAGCAGCTCCTCTGTCCCTGTGAGCTAAAAACGCTGATTTTCTCTATGGGGTTTGGTGCAGGAGTCACTCAATGTTCACTTTTCTGTTATTTCAAAACGAGATGAAGCAATTTGACAACTTTTTTTTCGAAAAAAATTTTGTTCCAAAATTTGACAAAAACGTCATACTATACTATGTCTTCCAAAATTTGAAAAAAAAAAATTGAAAAAAAATCTGGCCCAAAATTTGACAAAAACGTCATACTATACTGTCTTCCAAAATTTAAAAAAAAAATTCATAAAAAATGTTCGGTCCAAAATTTGACAAATACGTCATACTATACTATGTCGTCCAAAATTAGACATTTTTTCTTCGAAAAATTTTTGGTCCAAAACTTGACATACCATAGTATGTCTTCCAAAATTTGACAATTTTTTTTTTGTAAAAAAATGCTGGTCCAAAATTTGACAAATACGTCATACTACAATATGTCGTCAAAAATGTAAAAAAAAAAATTGAAAAAAATTCTGGCCCAAAATTTGACAAAAACGTCATACTATACTATGTCGTCCAAATTTTGAAAAAAGAAATTCATAAAAAATGTTCGGTCCAAAATTTGACAAATACGTCATACTATACTATGTCGTCCAAAATTAGACATTTTTTCTTTGAAAAATTTTTGGTCCAAAACTTGACATACCATAGTATGTCTTCCAAAATTTGACAATTTTTCTTTTTGTAAAAAAATGCTGGTCCAAAATTTGACAAATACGTCATACTACAATATGTCGTCCAAAATTTGAAAAGAAAAATGTGAACAAAAATTTGACAAATTCGTCATACTACAATATGTCGTCAAAAATGTAAAAAAAAAAATTAAAAAAAATTCTGGCCCAAAATTTGACAAAAACGTCATACTACAATATGTCGTCAAAAATGTAAAAAAAAAATTGAAAAAAATTCTGGCCCAAAATTTGACAAAAACGTCATACTATACTATGTCGTCCAAATTTTGAAAAAAGAAATTCATAAAAAATGTTCGGTCCAAAATTTGACAAATACGTCATACTACAATATGTCGTCAAAAATGTAAAAAAAAAAATTGAAAAAAATTCTGGCCCAAAATTTGACAAAAACGTCATACTATACTATGTCGTCCAAATCCAAATTTTGAAAAAAGAAATTCATAAAAAATGTTCGGTCCAAAATTTGACAAATACGTCATACTATACTATGTCGTCCAAAATTAGAAAAAAATTTTCGAAAAAATTTTTGGTCCAAAACTTGACATACCATAGTATGTCTTCCAAAATTTGACAATTTTTTTTTTGTAAAAAAATGCTGGTCCAAAATTTGACAAATACGTCATACTACAATATGTCGTCCAAAATTTGAAAAGAAAAATGTGAACAAAAATTTGACAAATTCGTCATACTACAATATGTCGTCAAAAATGTAAAAAAAAAAAAAAAAAAAATTCTGGCCCAAAATTTGACAAAAACGTCATACTACAATATGTCGTCAAAAATGTAAAAAAAAAAATGTAAAAAATTCTGGCCCAAAATTTGACAAAAACGTCATACTATACTATGTCGTCCAAATTTTGAAAAAAGAAATTCATAAAAAATGTTCGGTCCAAAATTTGACAAATACGTCATACTATACTATGTCGTCCAAAATTAGACATTTTTTCTTCGAAAAAATTTTTGGTCCAAAACTTGACATACCATAGTATGTCTTCCAAAATTTGACAATTTTTTTTTGTAAAAAAATGCTGGTCCAAAATTTGACAAATACGTCATACTACAATATGTCGTCCAAAATTTGAAAAGAAAAATGTGAACAAAAATTTGACAAATTCGTCATACTACAATATGTCGTCAAAAATGTAAAAAAAAAAATGTAAAAAAATTCTGGCCCAAAATTTGACAAAAACGTCATACTACAATATGTCGTCAAAAATGTAAAAAAAAAAATTGAAAGAAATTCTGGCCCAAAATTTGACAAAAACGTCATACTATACTATGTCGTCCAAATTTTGAAAAAAGAAATTCATAAAAAATGTTCGGTCCAAAATTTGACAAATACGTCATACTATACTATGTCGTCCAAAATTAGACATTTTTTCTTCGAAAAATTTTTGGTCCAAAACTTGACATACCATAGTATGTCTTCCAAAATTTGACAATTTTTTTTTTGTAAAAAAATGCTGGTCCAAAATTTGACAAATACGTCATACTACAATATGTCGTCAAAAATGTAAAAAAAAAAATTGAAAAAAATTCTGGCCCAAAATTTGACAAAAACGTCATACTATACTATGTCGTCCAAATTTTGAAAAAAGAAATTCATAAAAAATGTTCGGTCCTAAATTTGACAAATACGTCATACTATACTATGTCGTCCAAAATTAGACATTTTTTCTTTGAAAAATTTTTGGTCCAAAACTTGACATACCATAGTATGTCTTCCAAAATTTGACAATTTTTTTTTTGTAAAAAAATGCTGGTCCAAAATTTGACAAATACGTCATCTACAATATGTCGTCCAAAATTTGAAAAGAAAAATGTGAACAAAAATTTGACAAATACGTCATACTACAATATGTCGTCAAAAATGTAAAAAAAAAATTAAAAAAAATTCTGGCCCAAAATTTGACAAAAACGTCATACTACAATATGTCGTCAAAAATGTAAAAAAAAAATTGAAAAAAATTCTGGCCCAAAATTTGACAAAAACGTCATACTATACTATGTCGTCCAAATTTTGAAAAAAGAAATTCATAAAAAATGTTCGGTCCAAAATTTGACAAATACGTCATACTATACTATGTCGTCCAAAATTAGACATTTTTTCTTCGAAAAATTTTTGGTCCAAAACTTGACATACCATAGTATGTCTTCCAAAATTTGACAATTTTTTTTTTGTAAAAAAATGCTGGTCCAAAATTTGACAAATACGTCATACTACAATATGTCGTCAAAAATGTAAAAAAAAAAATTGAAAAAAATTCTGGCCCAAAATTTGACAAAAACGTCATACTATACTATGTCGTCCAAATTTTGAAAAAAGAAATTCATAAAAAATGTTCGGTCCTAAATTTGACAAATACGTCATACTATACTATGTCGTCCAAAATTAGACATTTTTTCTTTGAAAAATTTTTGGTCCAAAACTTGACATACCATAGTATGTCTTCCAAAATTTGACAATTTTTTTTTTGTAAAAAAATGCTGGTCCAAAATTTGACAAATACGTCATCTACAATATGTCGTCCAAAATTTGAAAAGAAAAATGTGAACAAAAATTTGACAAATACGTCATACTACAATATGTCGTCAAAAATGTAAAAAAAAAATTAAAAAAAATTCTGGCCCAAAATTTGACAAAAACGTCATACTACAATATGTCGTCAAAAATGTAAAAAAAAAATTGAAAAAAATTCTGGCCCAAAATTTGACAAAAACGTCATACTATACTATGTCGTCCAAATTTTGAAAAAAGAAATTCATAAAAAATGTTCGGTCCAAAATTTGACAAATACGTCATACTATACTATGTCGTCCAAAATTAGACATTTTTTCTTCGAAAAATTTTTGGTCCAAAACTTGACATACCATAGTATGTCTTCCAAAATTTGACAATTTTTTTTTTGTAAAAAAATGCTGGTCCAAAATTTGACAAATACGTCATACTACAATATGTCGTCCAAAATTTGAAAAGAAAAATGTGAACAAAAATTTGACAAATTCGTCATACTACAATGTCGTCAAAAATGTAAAAAAAAAAAAAAAAAAAAATTCTGGCCCAAAATTTGACAAAAACGTCATACTATATACTATGTCGTCCAAATTTTGACATTTTTTCTTCGAAAAAAAATTTGGTCCAAAATTTGACAACATTTTTCTCTATGGGGTTTGGTGCAGCAGTCACTCAAAGCTCACTTTTCTGTTATTTCAAAACGAGATGAAGCAGTTAGCACATTCTTAAGATGATAGACCTTTTTAATAATAGCAATAATAATAATAATAATCATCGTCATCATTACCTTGTCAGGGGATGAACTGGGACGCTCTCCTGGCCAAGAAGCTGAAGCCGCCGTTCCTTCCCGCCCTCAAGGCGCCGCAGGACGTCAGCAACTTCGACGAGGAGTTCACTCGCCTGAAGCCGGTCCTCACGTTGCCGCGGACGCCGTGCGTCCTCACTGCCGAGC
Organism: Microchirus variegatus; assembly: GCF_963457635.1. Taxonomy (NCBI): domain Eukaryota; kingdom Metazoa; phylum Chordata; class Actinopteri; order Pleuronectiformes; family Soleidae; genus Microchirus; species Microchirus variegatus. The sequence goes on from NC_139802.1 coordinate 43,211,321, forward strand.
AACAGGAGATCTTTGCTGACTTTGACTTCTCCTTCATGAGATGATGACGAGTCGTCGTCGTCGTCTTCTTCGTCCCAGTTCCTGCTTTTATTTATCTCTCAGCCGACTGACAACACTGCCTCCTCCTCTGATTCATGACTCAGCGTTTCTCTGTGAAGAAAACATTCCCTTTTTCTACTGAAATACTTCTCTTTTATATCCATGTGTCGTGTTGATGAACGTATAACAAACGGATGTTTTTACCGTCTTTGATTCAAACCCAGCCTGTTCATGACATGAAGGAAATATGAATGAATGAATAAATGTGACCTCTGCTGGATGTTCAAACATTACTTTATTGATCGTTGTAGTAAAAAAAACAAAACAAAAAAACATTTTCATGATATTATTGCATAAAAACCCAGAGGGAAAATGACTTTAAGTTAACACCACATTTATTGCTGTGACGAGGTTTCTATTGCACGACGGAAAAACTCGGGGGGAACAAAAACAACGTCTTTCTCTTTCGTTTACTCAAACACGCACACGTACAAAAATCTTAAATAGTTTAAAAAGTATTTACAGTATAAAATAGCTTCAAATGCTGTGTCCATTGAAAGGTTGGATTAAAGAGCAGGGAACAGGTGTTGTTTTTTAAATCAAAATCTTAAAATAAATAAAATCAGACTTTAATGGTCGTTTGGACCCTGTTTCACTTCTGTAAACGACGACAATCTAGACGCTAAAAACCACAAAAGAGTCAGAATATTCAACAACTTCAAAAAGAGAGAAGATACGAAACGTCAAACAACGATAAAGAGTAAATATTAGTGCATTTATCAGGTTAGGGATTAATAATCTAATCTCTTCACGTTAAGACGAGTTCATGCGACACAACTTTCAGCCTCGTTTCTCGAGGTTTGGGTACGATGTGGACAAACGTCGCAAATGACTCGGATTAAATTTCTAGTCAAATAGGAAACAGATCGGGAGTCTGCGACATCTGGACACGATCAGAGACGAGGACGAGCTAAAGTCGTTCAAAAAAACTACGAAATACAAACTTGGAGAATTCAGAAAAGAAGGAATTCAACGTTAAAATCAGCGTAGTTTCACACATGGGTACCAAACTGCAAACATTTACGCTGGTAGAGCCTGGTGCAAATTTACAAAAATCAGAGTTTAGTTTTGTCGTTGGATTCGTGCTAATATTACGTGAATTAGCGCTAATTTTATTACAAATAAACTGCATTTTTTGTCGTTACGATAACAGTCACAGTACCACTCGGAGACGATAAAGAATTCTAAAAAAGTGTTCGTACGAAAAACGAAGATTCTTCTAATGTCCAGATGTCTCTGAAATGGAGGACGGTAGCTCTGAGCTAGTAAAAAGAAAAAAAAGAAGAGAAAAGTGGGCGCGACAGGAAGTGTGATAATCGAGTAACTTCTAAAAAAAACGTGCATTAACTCACCAAATACGTATGATTTGTTTGCTGGCAGGAGAAAGCGCAAGTTAACAGAAACGGTGCAGAAACGGTGCGTTATGTCGGAAGTCGGAACTGGGAGCGAAGTCGTGGACTGTGTTCCAGTTGAGAAGTCTAGGGGGGAAAAGCACGGACGCAGAAGTATCTTAGGTTAGCCATTGTTAGCGATATAAAACGCACTTCACGGTACTCTGTTCACACAAACAGCGTAGTAAAATGGAAGAGTTCCTACGTCTACGACAGAAGTGCAATTAATGCTAAAAGTAGGAGAGAGTTTCTACGAGTGGCAGCCATCTTGTAAACCTATATCAGGGTTTTTGAGATCGGAAATTGCGATTTTCTTACGACAACTGGAACGAATAAAAATTGTCTGTAGCAACTCGTCTTCAGCGGTTTCCGACTATTTCAGGAACACTTAACACGCCTCACACGTTAGCATCGTAAAGTGCCGCGGACATTTGTGTCTCAATGATCCGGAGCTGGTTAGTGTAAGGGTTAAGGGAACAGTTCCTACGTCTACGACAGAAGTGCAATTAACGCTAAAAGGAGGAGAGAGTTTTTACGAGTGGCAGCCATCTTGGAAACCTATATCGTGGTTTTTGAGATCGGAAATTGCGACTTTCTTACGACAACTGGAACGAATAAAAAATGTCTGTAGCAACTCGTCTTCAGCCGTTTCCGACCATTTCAGGAACACGTAACACGCCTCACGTGTTAGCATCGCAAAGTGCCGCTAACATTTGTGTCTAATCGATGCAGAGCTGGTGTCTCCCCCTGGTGGAAGGAGGGAAAACTGGAACACTGAGTAAAGGGGGGGGCTCGTTGTTTGTGTGACGTCACACCTGGTCGCTGCCCTCCCTGAAGTAGACCTGCTCCCACACCACGGTGCCCCACGCGCAGAAGAAACCCCACAGGTTGCGCGCGGCGCCGCGGTCAAACGGGTTCTCGTCGGCGCCGCAGTGCTTGAGGTAGGAGATGCGGTGGCGGGACATGAACTCCCAGGTGGTGGTGTTGAGCGACACCAGGTACAGGTGCGAGCAGACCAGCAGCAGCACGATGAGCGACAGCAGCGCCAGCAGCGCCGCCACCACCAGCAGCACGCCGTTGGTGCGCAGCCACAGCTGCCAGGAGGGGGCGTAGCTGAAACCCGTCCTGGTGGAAAACAAAAGAGAGGTGATGACCCCGCCTTCCCACCACGCCCACCGATGACATCATACTGACCAGGACACGTGCAGCCCCCACAGCAGCACCAGCAGCTGCACGGCCAGGTAGAGCACGAACCAGCGGTGGTTCCTCTCGCCGACGCAGTTCTCGATCCACGGGCAGTGGTGGTCGTAGCGGCGAACGCAGTGCTGACACGTCTGACAGTGCTTCGATCTCATCGGCTGCTGCTTGGAATTAAAAGGCGCCATATGTAAGAATGTGGCCAAAAACGGTTACTACATTCAAATTCAAAACACAGAGGTCTTTTAGGTTTCTGGTTTTTTTTTTGACGTAACTGGCAACCCGTGGTTGCTCGGGCAGCTGAGACTCTACTGACTGGAGTGATTGGTAGACGGCGGTAGGTGGCGCCACATGCTAAAACATGATTTCAAAACATAAACATGATTTGCAGTCTGCAAAACATTTTTTTTAATGTGAATATTTTGTCTGCACTGTTGTTGTTGGTGAGTTCAGTTTGTTATATGAACATTATGGCATTATTTATGGCCAGTTGCTTTAGATTTATTACATAATGCACCTTTAAAGTCATTGTCTTGAAAAAAAAAAAAAGAGAGGCCTTAAAGTGACTATTTGAGGTTTTTAAAGTGTGGAAAAACAGATTGTGTCCCTTTAACAAAAGGTTTATCTAATAAAATCAATGCCTACTTAAGTCTAAAATATCTTACACTTGATTTACCTTGATATTAAACAGCCTTTTTCAACAGAAAACTAGAGTTTTTACATCACAGCAAACAGCAGTTGTTGATCCACTGCTGCCTCCGTCATTTAACTTCAAACATGTTATTCTGTGACTTTGTGTTTCAAATCCTCCTTTAAGATTTAACTAAGTGACACAAATGAACCAAACACAGCAGCAGTAGAACAGCACTTCCTGTGTCGCTGTGAGATAAAATCGCTGATTTTCTCTATAGGATTCAGTGTGTGAGAGTGAGTGTTTTTTAACCCTAGAACACTGTCGCTCAAATTCAAAACAGCATCACTAACGCCGGGTGATTTTTACCCGAGATAATAAACACACCAAAAGTCATCAAAATGTATCAAATTGAGTAGTTTTATATGAGTTTTATTTTAAACGGTGTCATGTCTAACAAAATGAAAGAAAAGCATCACATTAAAAATGCTCCAAAATTACTGGAAAAATAGGAATTTGGGGACAAAAAATTTCAAAAAAAAAAGAAATGAAGATGAAAACTTGGTTTTCATGAAAATCACATACATCTATTTGCTCGGGTAATGGTGTTCTAGGGTTAAAAACTTCAGTTTCCAGTCAGAAGAGAGTGTTTAATAGTAAAATAAAATCAGTTGATATATTTTTAAGATACCACACAGTAAAGCTGAGAGTCTGTGTGTCTGTGATGATGTTTAGCCACAATTTAAAAACAAACAAGAAAAGCACTCGGAGAGCGCAGACCTCCACCAAGGCAGCTCATTGCGGACATGTGCTGAAAATTTCAGCTAAATCCGTCCGTGACTTTTTCGAGTTATGTCGCTAACAGACAAACAAACGCCGGCGAAAACAAACAAAAAACCCCGGACTATCCCTTTACCTGACTGTCATGTGATGTCACATGTTTTCTGCAGGCTGTATATACAGTATATATATGTGTGTGTGTGTGTGAGCCGGATGTTATTCTATACGTCTGAAGGACCAGAGTCACATTTCACCCTGATGATGATGATGATGACGATGACTTAAAGCCTCGCTCTGCGTCTTCTTCTGTTACTGGAAACACTCAAGTCATGTTTTACCAATAAAAACACCGTCTTTTTTTTTTTTACTTAAAAACAAGCGACAATGATGCGACAATTACGTCACATAAGAAAAGGTTAATAATCTGCAGTAAAACTGAAAAATATCACATATTTAAATGGCTAAAATAATCGTCTCATCTTGATGAAACAAGATCTCGTGTGGACTGACTTCTCATGAGATTTGGACAACTCGTAGCTCCGCCCACTTAAAGTCTCCCTCTGCAGAATAATAAACCCCTCTCTCTCAGGTGACGGCTGACGTACCTGCAGCAGACAGTGTCCACAGCGTCGCTGTCTCAGGGGTTTGGTGGTGGGCGGGATCATGTCCTGCTGCTCCTCAGTCGCTCCCAGAGTGAACTGCTAATAACAGAAAGTCACATATATCACATTAGAAGTGGATGGAGGTTGCAAGTCAACAACTCCCTCTGCTCTGTGGTGTTATATATTATTACTGTTCTTTATGTTCTTTGGTGCAGAGGTGAGCGTTGTTTACGTCGTTTACAGTGTCTACTATCTTCATAACGGCTTTATCTCATCATTATCAAGAGGAAAGCGAAAGTTAGCGTGGCTTTGTAAACCTGACACCGCCCAACACCAAAGTCCATAGAGAAAACCATCGATTTTATATCATCACACGCAGGAGCCGTTGATCCACCGCTGCCTCCGTCAGGAAGTTTAGAGGCGTGATTTTTAGGAGTTCGGTGTTTGAAATCCTGCAGTCAGATTTACCTCAGTGACACAAACTGACCACAAGGGGCAGCAGTGGTACCAGCAGCTCCTGTGTCCCTGTGAGCTAAAATCAATGATTTTCTCTATGGGGTTTGGTGCAAAGTCACATAAAGTTCACTTTACTTTTGAAAAGCACTGTGTTAATGTGAGATAAACACACAAATATATTCTTAAGATATCACACACTACACTAAAATTATTTATTCAACTTTTTTTACTATAACAATACTCTGGCGACCTATCTGCGGGGTCCTGACCCAGACTTTTGGAACAACTAACTGGTCTGATGAGTCCACATCCTCCTGAAACTAAAGTGTTACAGGAGCGTCTTTCTACACATGACGCTACAGAGCGGTCACGTGACTGTTCATATCACCACCATAGATCACCTGTAGGTGGCGGTCTTCAGACAGGATGAAGCCCGGGTCCATCAGAGACACGGCGAAGTAAAGGAGGACGGAGATGAGCACGAGCAGGACGAAGAGGACGGGCTGCACCAGCTGACCCGTCTCCTCCTGTTTCCTCAGCTCTGCGCATGCACACACACACACAGTCATTTATCATCATCATCATCATCTCCTCACAATAACACGTTATTAAACAGACTGAGAAACACCGACACAGCAGGTGATGTTAAGACCAAAGACTGTGTTTCCATAGAAACGTGAATGACTCACTCTATGTTTACATGTACTGCAAATAGAAAAAAACCCCACATGCATCTAAATATACATACATAAGAACATATGTGCACATACAGATATATGTATGTTGTATGTGTACATGTATGCAAATACATTTTTACATACTATGCACACACACACACACACACACACACATATATATAATGTGTGTGCATATATAGCTATATAATATTTCTTTTACAGTACACACAAACATGCATTCACACAAACACACGTGTTACAAACATGTACGCACTCGCACACAGCAACATACAGCACACACTGTACAGTATATACATACCAACATATATACACAAACACATACACACAGACCAACATATATATTCACTAACATACATTTAAATATATATATGTAAATATATACACACACACACACACACACACACATATATACATATGTATATATACACACACACACACATATGTATATATATACACACACATATATATATAGATATGCATATATACACACATATATACACACATCTATACATATGCATATATATACATATATATATATATATGAGTATGCATATATATACACATATATACATATATACACACATATATATATACATATACACACACATATATATGCATACATCCACACATACACACACATACATACATACACACACACATATACACACACACATATATACACACACACACACATATATATATATACACACACACATTTGTATACATATACATAAACATATGTATACAAACACGTAAATACAACAAACATACATAATATCTATATATAAATATAAAACATACATAAACAACATACATACTACGTACATACACACTCAGTGTACATTCCTACACACACACACACACACACACACAGAGCAGAGCAGTACCGTAACTTACCCGTGTCGTAGAGGAACAGAATCAAAGTGACGACCCATGTCAGAATCACATGAGCTGTTCTCACCAGAAACCCGGAACCGAACACATTCTTGAACATGTTCCTCGCATGTTAGAGCGTCAGTCTGTCCCTCTGTCCCTCTGTCCGTCTGTCCCTCTGTCCGCTGCTGCTGTTGCTAGTCCGACTGAGCTAATGCTAATGCTAACGCTAACGCTCCGAAGACGATGTCACGTCGAGTGTCGCGCGACTCACGCGAACGTTAAATGAAACACGAGCGGTAAAAACACGCCGCGTGGATGTCGCGGTGTTTCGGGAGCTTTACTACAGCAGCTCACTGTGATTCTGCTGCGTTTAAAGCGTTTGTTTGTTGTTTTTTTTACTGTCGACTCTGTCCAGGGTTCACTGTGATTGGCCGGCGGCGGTCATGTGACAATGCTGGGTACGGAAGCTGAGAGAGAGGAAGGAATGGAAAAGCGCGAGGGGATTTATTATATCGTTTCGATATATTCTCAATTATAAATTAAATTTAAGTTGTTTAACGTATTTTTTATGTCGTTTTGCTGTTTCTTTTTTTCCATCTTTATTGATTTTTTTAGTATTATTCTAATAATTTCCGAAAGCCTGTATTCTGAGACATGCAATGCTGCCCTCTACAGTTTGAAGTTGTTCATCACAGCTTGAACTTCTTTCTTTATCACAGGTCAAAGTTCCTCAACTGACATAAACACTCTTGATTTTTACAAATGTGTCCATGTCAGTGTTTAGATTCAATAAAGAAGTCCTTGCTGAACGTTCGACCCAGGAGTCTGAATTTATTACCAAATTTATTTTAATTATAAAATGAGGACACAAGAATCAAGAATAGCAATCATTTTTATTTAATGTAAATATAACAAATCACATAGATTGTCCCTCATTAGTTTCCCAGTCACGTCGCATGAGTTGTAGCCGAAAACAAAAAGCCAAAGCTACAACAGATGCATGAAATGTTTTGATTTTCACATTAAAAACGCACACATTTTCTCATTGTAAGGCTGAAACACAGCGTGTGTGCTGTAAACCTCACTGTATAGAAACGTCTACTGTCAATCACATTGACCCAACGCTGTCTTCTGATTGGTCAATGACTCTGCAGCAGCTGTTTGGCCTGTTTCTGGTCCAGAATAAACGGAGTGGCCACTTTCTTCCCCTTCAGCAGCGACTCCAGGCCCTGGATGAGGAAGAAGTGTTTTAATTAATAAAGTACAAATACTTTGTTAAGTACAAAATTCACATATATGTACTTAACTTTGTTATATATATTTCTAGCAGCTTTTACTTTTACACCACGTCATTTCATCTAACTATCTTTGTTACTACCAAATAAAACCAGAAGAAGAAGAGTTGGTGTTATGGTTTAAGGTTTACTTTTACTTCTAAAGCTTAAGTACATCTTATATCAGAAAACTTTTGATACTTACGTACAGTAAATGTTTTAAGACTTTTACTAAAGTAATATTATAAATAAGTGACAGGAAGGAGGAAGGACTGGAATGCTAACAGTAACAAACAGGAAGTTAGCCAAAACGAACATCCCTGAAAGCAGCTGTAATTATTTAATTAACCACTTCTAGTCTTTGTAAGGTACATTTGTATTTATAACCACAGTGTTTGTGTTGTTGTTGTTGTTGTTTTGTCCTCACCTCTCCAAAATAAGACACCAGCGGTGAAATCTCACACTGAGCTGGAGGAACGTTAGCGTCTGAAACACTGCAGAGAAAACACACTTTTACATTTTGCGTAGACCGTCGCACACAATGTCACTAAATGAGCAAATACGATTGTGTAAAAACGACTTAATAATTTCACCAGTTACAAGATGAAGTTTCAGTTCATTTAGAAAATTCAGAGCTCATTTAAAGTCACTTCAAAATGGCTGCTCAGGTCATCAACAAAGCAGAAAACTAGTTTTTTTTCTTATTCTTTTAAAGTATTTATACAGTATAACGTATTAAAGTATTTCTTGTGTTGTACTAACATAACATGTGTTATGGTGCTTTTATGTATGGAATACAGCATTATGTTTCAATCAAATGGCTCAAATTAGCTCCCTAGTTAGCATATCTAGCTAAACGCTAACATTAACCACTGAATAACCCAGTTGATACTGTTCTGTGGAAACAAGAACACACTTAACTCGGGTGTCAAGTCATTCCAGTTGCGACTTTTTACTTCAGAGGCAACTAAAATAAATATAAAATAAATACAGTGATGCACAAAAATGGAGGGAAAGTTAAAGGAATAGTTTCAATAAATAGGCTTTTTTTGCTTTCTTACTGAGAGCTGAATGAGTCTGATTCGTCTAATCTGATTTTGTTAAATGATGCGTTCAGGTTCCGACATCAGCTGCAGTGTAAAACACATGATCTGACCTCATGGCTGCAGGAGGAAGTGGTTTCCCGTGCTGGTCCAGCAGTGTCGCTCCTGCGGCCGCGGCCCAGCGACAGTGCTGAGTCAGCAGAGCGTTCCTCGCTGTGGTCGGGTTGTCGGAGGCGGCGCCGTCGGCGTTTTTCAGAGGAGAAAACTCGTCTTCTCTTACGACATCAAACGCGACAAAGTTCCTTTTAAAAGACGAGAAAAAAGAGTGAAATGTTTGACATCGCAGGACTGGTGACGGTATTTCCCGTTCAGTGAAACGATGGACGTCAAACAAAACGAATACCTGGAGAAGGGGAAGACGTCAAAGACGAACTTCTCCATCTTTATGCCGTTGGGTTTGTTTGGTTTGACTCGGTTTCCTTGTGTGTCGACGAACGGCACTTTCTTTAAGGCCACGTGTTGTTTCAGTTGGACTTCAAATTTACTGGAAAACATCAATGTTGACATTGTAAGCTGCTCACTCCCCACACCAAACTCCATTGAGAAAAAGGGCAATTTAAGCTGAAGAAGACACAGGAGTCACTGAAGTAAATCTGAATCATGGATTTCAAACACAAAAGTCAGACAAAAAGACATTTGAACCTCGTGATGGAGGCAGAAGTGGATCAATAACTCTTGTGAGCCGTGATGTAAAATTAACGATTTTCTCTATGGGGTTTGGTGTGGGAGATTGAGCGGTGTCACAAACTTCTTTAAAGGGATAGTTCAGAATTTTGGACATAAGACCTATTTTCCAACTCAGCCAGTGTGATGGAGACGTCTGGAGACGTTTTCAAGAAATTTCATTCAGTTCTTCTAGTTGCCGAGTTCGCTGGCGCTATGGCTAGCGCAAGTCAATGGTACAAGCTAGCATGGCATTAGAAACACTCATACCGAGGCAAATCAATTGTAACGGCAGACTATCGATGTACATATCTGTGTTGATAGAATGTTTGAAATAAAACCAACCTTGCAATTTGAAGGATTTATGTCTCAGCAGCAGCAGCGTGTCATACTTCCTGTTAAGCTATGGCAGCGGCGGACTGATTCCGCTGCTGCTGAGAAAGTAGTCCCTCAAAAATTAATGCGACGCGAGGTTAGTTTTGTTTCAAATATCATTCTATCAACACAGATATGTACATCGATAGTCTGCCGTTGCAATCAATTTGCCTCAGGTGCACTGTGGAGTCGGTGTGAGTGTTTTTAACGCCATGCTAACGTGTACCATTGACTCGCGCTAGCCATAGCGCCAGCGAACTTGGCAACTAGAAGAACTGAACGAAATTTCTTGAAAACGTCTCCAGACGTCTCCATCACACCGGCTGAGTTGGAAAATGGGTCTTATGTCCAAAATTCCCAACTATCCCTTTAATCAACGTCTGGTTACATTTGCTGTGTTATTATGATTGATCGATTATTGATTGATTTAGCGTCAGTGAAGCTTCTCACTCTGCCACGTCCTGCAGGAACGCTCTGGTGAAGAAGTGGTTGCAGATGTTCCCGGCGCTGAACACCAGCTCTCCTCCAGGCGCTCGGAGTTCAGCCGTCTCCGGTCGGATCTCGCTGTATTCCACCACCTGGGCCACGCCCTTCACCCTGCAAACCACGCCCACCGGCTCCGCCGCGTACGCCTTCTCCACCACCTGATTTAAAAAAAAAAAAAACAACGATAAAAGCGAGCAGCAGTTGGGTAAAAAAAATGCATCATTCCCTGTGATCGCCTGTACCTTGGCTCCACAGTCGGCGTCTTTGCTCACGCAGAACCCGATGAACACCGGGTCGGCCATCTTGACCAGGATGTTGTCCACGCAGTAGACGTGCAGGTACTCCACCCCTCTCTTCTTCATGTCCTCCAGCACTTTATTGTCCACCAGGGCTTTGTACAGACCACCGTTACCATCTGACAAAGAAGCAGATAGAGAGTGCTTACAAGTCTACGATATCTTCAGAATATCTTAAGCCAGGGCCGGCCCAAGCCAACATGGGGCCCTAAGCAAAATGTGATTTTGGGGCCCCTCTGTTACTGCCAATAATAATGATTATTGATCATTCACACACCTAATATACTAAAGGTATTCTACTTACTTACTACTTTTTTTTTGTTTTTGTTAATTGCTCTTGGGGGCCCTCTAGTGGTCAAGGGGCCCTAAGCAGTGGCTTAGTTCGCTTATGCCTTGGGCCGGCCATGTCTTAAAGGTGCATTATGTAATAAATCTAAAGCAAATGGCCATAAAATCCTCCGAATATGTCACAGAGACTCAGGAATAATGTTCATATAACAAACTGAACTCACCAACAACAACAGTACAGACAAAATATTTGCATTAAAAAAATATATTTTGCAGACTGCAAATCATGTTTATGTTTTGAAATCATGTTTTGGCGTCATGTGGCGCCACCTACCGCCGTCTACCAATCATTGCAGACAGTAGAGTCTCAGCTGCCAAGCAACCACGGGTTGCCAGTTACGTCAGAAAACGAAACCTTAAAAGACCTTAGTTTTTTGAATTTGAGTGTAGTAACCGTTGTTGGCCACATTCTTACATATGGCGCCTTTAACGTATATGCTAACGTGTGCTCACCTGGAGCCATGGCGATCTTCCCTTTGCCCTGCAGGATGACCTTCCCGTCAAAGGTCACCGCCGGGATCATCCTCTGCTCGAACATGACCACGTTGGACGGCTCCAGGCCAAAGTAGTCGTTCTCCCGAAAGAAGGTCTCGGTGGGAGCCAGCGTGAACTCGCTGGTCATGATGTACCTGACAGAAGAAAAACACACTGCGTTTAAAAAAAAAACGAAACACGTCGCGGTTCGTCAAACTGGGTTAAACCTGAACGGAGCGACCGCACCAGGGTACGACGCATTTGGAGGCGTGCCGCGTGTCGGCGAGCTCCTGGACCTTGTGGATCCGCTCCGCCTGGATCTGGTACAGGGTCTTATTGCTCGGCAGCCCTACGTCGTACATCCCCTTGGGGTACGGAACGCCGAGTCGCGTGCCCTGACCGCCGGCCAGCAGGAGGACGCCGACGCGATTCTGCGAGATCTGCAGGAGACCTGCGAGGAAACAGTGACGTAGGAATTAAAGCTGGGATTAAACCGCTCACTCTCAGTGCACCAAAGTCCATAGAGAAAACCATCGATTTTAAGATTTTATTATGACTTAAAGACTTATAATGGATCAGATTAAGGTAATCCGATCGTACTTTTTGAGTCTTTTTCAGAATATGATAGTTCAGATTATATTTACGTGCCATGGACAACTACATTTCGACAGTAATCCCATTCAGGCAATAGTCTGACTAAGATTATACTTATAGTGGATCAGATTAAGGTAATCAGATCGTACTTTTTGAATATTTTTCAAAATATGACGATTCAGATTGTGTTAACGTGGACAACAATTATTCTTTGGTAACCAGATTACAATAGTCTGAAAAAGAAAATCAGATTAAGAGGAAACACAACATACCTTTTGAGTTTTATTCAGAATATTCAGATTATGTTAACATGGTAGCCAGATTAAGATTAATCTGAATACCTTAGTCTACTCATACTCATATGAAACAATAAGATTAAAGTAATCATAAATATGAGCATTCTTGATTCGGATTATTGATTTAATCTGTTCACATCAGAATATCGAAGTTAGTGATGAAAGAAAATACCGTTAACTTCTTGTTTTTGACGCTAAACCTTTACCGTAAACCGTGTATTAGAGGCGCACACACTCACCCTCTCTCTCCCACTCCTCCAGACTCTCGCGGTCGCTCCTCCGGACGCTGCCGATGAGCTCCGCGGACACCGGCTCGATGTGTCGGTCCAGGCTGACGGCAGGCGCTGCCGCAGCCGCAGCCGCCGCCGCAGCCTCCTCGCAGTGTCGCCTCAGTCCGTCCAGGTCCAGCTGACTCAGCTCCTGCAGGAACCGCTGCCGCTCGTCCTCGCTCAGCTCCGGCCAGAAGTGCAGCAGGTGAGGCTGCCCGGCGAGCTCCAGCCCCCGCTTCACTTCCTCCAGGGGCAGCGTCATCCTGAGAGTCGGTAACCGCCGGCGCCGGGGGGGAAAAGATCGAGCCGCGCGGAAAGAAGTCACAACCCGAAGTGAGGCATTCGACTTCCCCGCTGTGACGCCTTTGAGCGAACAGGAAGTGACCGTGAGTCTGGGGGAACTCGTGATCACGCAGACCGGGATCCCGATACGGATCCTGGAGCAGAGGAGGAACCAGGAAATCCTTCAGCGGAGGCCGAGTCAGAGGCGTGTTTGTGCGGCCCCGGGTTCAGCAGACATCAGCTGACTGTTCCAGCAGCAGACCCCGTGATCTAACCACACAACGCTGACATTTCCGAGCACAGGGAAAGTCCCTGAACTACACACGGTATTACAATAACAATAATAAGGATATTAAATTAACTATTAATCGAGTTTTAGAACGAGTTAAGACCGCCCACTAATTAACATACAGAAATATCAAAATAAAGACTTTACAACATATAAATTATAATAAAAAAAATGTGACAAATAAATGTGAACATGAAAAATTAACAAGAAACATGCAAAACAAATCATTAAAGAATTGCATAGTAAAATAATAAATGTAAAATAAATTATACAGATAGATAAAAACATACCAAATAAAGACGAATAAATACACAAAAATTCTAAACAATTGTTTAGTTATAAATGTAACTGTAAACTGAGATATATATAAAATAAATTTAAATTTGACAATTATTTTATAAATGAAAAATGCATAAATAAATGTAAAGATATTAATGTAAAATCCAACCAGTCAAAACCAAAATGCATGTATTTTGTATTTTTGTGTATCTTTGTATTCATATAATTTAATATTTCTTTATTTAAAGACTCAGCATTTTCCAGACCTCATGATTTGTGTATAAACATATTCAGACACAGTTTTCACTTCACAAAACTTCACCTTTTATTCAAAAATAAAAACATAAATAAAGTAAAAAGGGGTGGACAGGTTCAGCGCTCAACTGGTTTATTAAACATCTCATACAAGCATAAATATCGCGTTCACTGTCACATTCTTTCTTTCAGAGGAGTCCTCACATACTCAGTCATTATTTTAAAGCTAGAATAATAAAATAAACTAGAAATATATATATATATATGTGTGTGTGTGTACTAAATGCGTTTAGTAAACAACACGTCACCATTAAAGAATAAACACAGCAGCCGTCAGTGAGTCGCATAGTTCCAGTAATAACATACAGCAATGACCGAGGGCTACGTTTAACACGCTAACACAGTACAACGTATGGAACATACAGTATACGTACATGAAGACACACTAATGTGTGTGTGACAGAGTGAATGGTCATGTAAAGAGACTTTCTGAAACGATGATGATGATGGTGGAGGAAGAATCAGGTAGAATCAGGTAAAAGCAGGAGAAGTAAAAGAGTTTGATGATTCGAGGTCCGTTTATTCTCCATTTTCCGTTCCTCCACGCCTCTGTTTACGCACTAAATGAACTAAGTATGGACAAAGGGCTGCATAGAGTATAAATGGGTCTTTATTCTTAAATAATCTTAAATCTTATAAACACAACAAACTGCTGATGTGAAACGTAATAAAAAAAACAAGCAAAAAAAAAAACTAAACTAACTAAAACTGTTTCTGAATTGTTTTTTAATCACTACTTCTCTCATATTAGCACGATTGACAAAGCTGCTTCCAGATTTAGCCTGTTAGCTTCTGTTTCGCGCAACATTCAAGTACTTTTAAAGCAACTACCTATGGAATACTGCTAAGTTAGCAGTTGAGATAATAAAATAAGTTAAACCAACATCTCTCGAACAAAGCTATAAATGCTAGCTGGTGTAGCTGGCTAACTAGCCAGAGTGTATGTTGGGAGTGTATAGTTAACTCAAGCGAACAGCGTTATCAGTTTGGTGGTAAATGTTAGCACTATAGCTAGACTGGCTGTAGTAGCAGCAAGCTAATCTAGTTTTGATAAACACGTTGCCTTGTATTTTTTTTATACACAAAAACAACGTGTCCACAGTCACTTCTGGTACAGTTTGTACACTGAAAGGATAAATGCTAGCAAAAAAAACACAATATAAACAACAGCTGTCACTCTTAGAATTATAAACTTGGTTCATGAGAATCTTTGAATGAGCTGACAATTTTGGAATTACAACTTCAGGGGGCGCTCCAGTCTCAAAATGTGATGCACTTTTTTAAAATTCAGCAACAAAAGCCCAACAGAAGCAGCTAACATTAGCATCAACAGCTTTCGATGCAAAAGATAAGCGCTAGGAGTCTTTTTGTTTGGATAATGGATGAGAGCTAGCCAACTCTGCTAACACTCGCTCTACACTTCTACACAATCTAAGCTAACACAATGACCATAGCTACTTAGCAGCTAAGTCGCTAGCATAAGTGCCATTCTTAAGCAGAACCAATAAAAAAAAAGGTAGATGTTAGCTTATTTTTATTAGCGTTAGCAGTCAGAGAGTTGAATTTGATATTGCTGTTTGCTAACGGGCGCTTACTAGCCGTGTGTGTGTGTGTGTAATAACTCAATCAAATGAAACAAAATAAAACAACATTTTCAAAAGTTGTTGTGAAAATTTAGATAAAAAAAAGTCTACACTGAAATAAAAAAATATGAATTACATAAAAAATAAGTTTCTCCAGTTATTTCACACAGTATTGGCTCATTTCTGCATTTTAAACAACGCATTTACATGAACATTCATTTCTAGCAGTTTTCCGTTGTCCAAAGTTTTGAGTTTGTTTCTCACTAAGACCACAGGGTGACAGCATAACAAAATAATTAAATAAAAATAAAAATCAACATCAAACCAAAGTCATTATTTTGTCTAGAAAAGTACAGAGGAATCAATAAATAAATGGAGACATAATAAATAAATAAAAAAGAGCTAACATTTGCAGAGTTTACATTAAAGTGCAATCACTGTCCCACAGACTCCGCCTCCTGCTGCGCTCAGGTGTGTTTAATGTCGCAGAGGCTCGGCACTAAGGCACTAATGTTGCCCCCTACTGTTCACGGACAAGAATCTCTATAAAGTTGCGACTGCAGCCGTCAGTTTTTTCACCAACTGGAATTAGTGACCAATAACCACGACAACATTGGTCACATTAAATACGAAGTTTATGCGAAAGAAGATGCGAAACACGAAAAGATGCAAAATTCTACGGGTGGGGCGATATTAAATGACTTTAGAGACACCAAGTATCGATTTTTTAACCGATCATCAATTTTTTTGTGGATTAGCATTAAATGAATAATAATAATCAGATTTTCATTGACATTTTAGTCCACTAGATGGAGCCAAGTGCTCACTCTCACTAGAGCTGTTGTGCGAGTATATCGCAATATATGATTTCACAAAAACTCAGTATTTTGCAATATCGTACTGTGATTTATGTATCGTGACGATATTGTATCATGACTTAAATATTGTGATAACATCGTATCGTGACTTAAATATCGTGACAATATTGTATTATCATGACTTAAATATAATAACATCGTATCGTGACTTAAATATTGCGATATCGTATTATGACTTAAATATGGCGATATCGTATTATCATGACTTATATATTGTGATATCGTATCATGACTTAAATATCGCAATAACATCGCATCGTGACTTAAATATTGTGATATCATATCATGACTTAAATATTGCGATAACATCGTATCGTGATTAAATATTGCGATATCGTATCATGACTTAAATATTGCGATAACATCGCATTATCATGACATAAATAGCGTGATAACATCGTATCGGGAGTTAAATATTGTGATATCGTATCATGACTTAAATATCGTGATAACATCGTATCATGACTTAAATATCGTGATAACATCATATCATGACTTAAATATCGCGATAATATCGTATCGTGGCAACTACGAAATTCACATTTCCTGGTGCAACTGACGCAAGTTGTATGAAATGTCGCAACAAAATATGAACGCGAGGAAAGTTGCTGTATTATATTTTCCCGCAGTGAGCTACACCATGCAGGTAAAACGTGTCTCATAATTCAACCTGTCGGTGGCACTATTGTTAGTTATAGTAGTTGTTGGTTAGCTCTAGCATTAGCCGCAGGTGAGAGGTCAAAGGTCACGTAACTCACTTGTGCATGTAATGTAAACACGGATGATCTCGCGTAGCTAACGCGTCATCGAGAAGCAAGTGTCAGTATAATATGGGCGGAGTCTGACGCATTTGAGGCTCATGTCTGTTGGTGCTCATCTGGTGGGAGGAGCTTAGAACAGACACTAAGCTAACTAAGACACTAAGCGACTGACACTTTCAAAGCAAAACGGAGTTACCACGCGTGGCCACAGTGTGGCTCCACTGCACGAAAAGTGTCATAAAGTCGCTTTAAATGACAGAAACGCTATAAATCGCTCCTCACCTCACGTCAAAGTGCTAAGAAAAAGATATTTTACTAACCTATGACTCAGCTGGTGAGACAAAAACAAAGCTGTGCAGCGTCTCAGTCAAGTATCAAGTATCACATGCACACGTTTACCTGCAGAGGTAAAACTAAACAAACAAAATAATAATCCGCCTCAGCTTGGATTTACCTGCAGTGACCGCAGTCATGCGACTTCTCTGATATGTTTCACTTCAGCAAAGCCCTTTAAAAAAACAAAACAATCAAACACAGAGCAGGACTGCTCCTGCCACAGTGTGGCGCTGTGGCACCAGTAAACACCAGTCACTTCAATGTAAACAAGCTTCTTCTTCTTCAGTCTCCTCTCTCTTCAATCTGCATCATGTCACTTTTTTTTCTATCATTTACACCGTCTGAGAATCTGATGATTTCATTTTTAAATGTGCACAATTTTTGCTGCTTTTTTCTTCTTCAGTATACAAAAACACTAACTTTGGCTTCTGGTTTTCACGTGGACCGCGCCCCCAGCGCGATCTTGAGGTACTCGTACACCACGTAGCTGATGCTCACAGACGGAATCACCTTCATGAAGTTGGGCGCGAGGCCGCGGTAGAGTCCCGTGGGGCCCTCGGTCCTGACGATGTGTCTGAAGAGGCCCGTCATCGTCATCTGAGGACCTCCTTCAAGTGTAGCTGAGGAAAACCATTCAGACTTTTAGTTTTTACTTTCAAAAACAGAGAAAGTGACCGTTTTTTTTTTCCAGACACAGAAAAGCTGCAGTATGTTAGTAAGTTTTAGTGAATACTGTTATTGTTCTGTCGCCGTTTGGCTTTTTTCTTGTGAAAACGGGCCCCCGTCAAGCAAAACTATCAAACCTGAGGGAGCGTTTGTGTATATACAGCAGCAGAGCAGGGGTGGACGGCGACAAAAAAATTGTGCAGCAGAATTTACTTCTGGAACTTTTTTGTGGACGATTCTTCGTGTTTTCGCCGACAAATCACTTCCTGTTTGTAGCGCAGGGATGTCACCGGGTGACACGGATCTAAACACTGCTGACTGAAAGACTTAAATCAGCATTGTTTGAATTCACTTGGCAATGGTTTACATTTAATAGACATCTGTTTATATTTAAATGATACGCACGACTTTTAAAATATCGTGATAACATTGTATCGTGACTTAAATATTGCGATATTTCGTATTATCGTGACTTATATATTGTGAGAACATCGTGTCGTGACTTAAATATTGTGATATCGTATCATGAATGAAATATTGCGATAATATTGTATTATCATGAAATAAATATCGTGATAACATCGTATCATGACTTAAATATTGCGATATATTATCATGAAATAAATATTGTGATAACATCGTATCGTGACTTAAATATTGTGATATCGTATCATGAATGAAATATTGCGATATCGTATTATCATGAAATAAATATTGTGATAACATCGTATCGTGACTTAAATATTGTGATATCGTATAATGACTTAAATATTGCGATAACATCGTATTATCATGACTTAAATATCGGGATAACATTGTATCGTGACTTAAATATTGTGATATCGTATCATGACTTAAATATCGCGATAATATGAGTGAAGCTGAAAGACTTAAATCAGCATTGTTTGAATTCACTTGACAATGGTTTAAATTTCATAGACATCTGTTTATTTTTAAATGATAGGCACAACTTTTAAAGAGATAGTTCATGTTTTTTTTAACATGTTAGGATTTCAAAATCGATTCAGCACACAGAGCTGCTAATTTGAGGGTCTAGGTAAAGCTATATCGACATGAAACCAGTGTAAGATTAGGAAGCGTTTCTATTTGTTTTGGGGGGGGAAGGGAAAACGTAAACACAAGCAAATCCAAGAAAAGATTAAATGTCCATTAATTTGAGCTAAACTTGTTTAAGCTAGCCCTAACCATATCCCAAACTATCCCTTTGAATGGCAGCAGCTGCACAACGACCCACCTTGTGCCTGCATGCGAGTCCTGACCAGGGCCAGCGGGTAACTGGACAGCTGACCACACGTGCAGGAGGTGGTGCCACAGGCCAGGAGCACAAACACTCCTGGATCTGCGCTGTCTGTGGCGAAACGCTGCAGCCACCAGTTCTTCAGAGTCTGAAAGAGGAGGAGGAGTGAGCTATAATCTGAGACAAACACCAATATAAACAAACAGAAACAAACACACACCTCATAGACGGCCAGGTCGATGCCAGCGTACGGGATGATGCCCAGCATGTTGGGGACGTAGCCTTTGTAGAACGCAGCCACGCCCTCTTTCCTGAAAATGTGTTTGGCGCAGTCCAACATGCCCGAGTACTGACCCGTCCTCCTCAGGGCTAACCGTGTCTTCAGGACCTGAGCGGACAGGAAGTGATGTCAGGAGGACGTCAGGTGACAGGAAATAAAGCTGCTTGTTCACTTGAAACGTGGAAACTTTTGAATCGTTCAAAAGTTTGGGGTCACTTAGAAATGTCCTTATTTTTAAGGAAAAACACTTTTTTCAATGAATATAACACATTTTGATAAAGAAATTAACATTTTGAGAAAAAAAATTCAGTTTGAGAAAAAAAAAAATATATTTTTTTTTTTAAATTTAAAGAATGTTTTTTTTTAATTTGAAGAATTTTCTTTTTAAATTTGAAGATTTTTTTTTTTTACTTTGAAGAAAATATTTTTTTTAAATTTGAAGACATTTTTTTTAAATTTGAAGACATTTTTTTTAAATTTGAAGAAATTTTTTTTAAATTTGAAGAAATTTTTTTTAAATTTGAAGAAATTTTTTTTAAATTTGAAGAAATTTTTTTTAAATTTGAAGAAATTATTTTTAAAATGTGAAGAATTTTTTTTTTAATTTGAAGATTTTTTTTTTTTTAATTTGAAGAAATTTTTTTTTTTTTTTAATTTGAATATTTTTTTTTTAAAATGTGAAGAAATTTTTTTTTTAAATTTAAAGAAAAATTTAAAATTTTGGAAGAAAAATTTAGAGATTTCCGTTAAACGTCCTTATTTTTTAAGGAAAATCACCCTTTCCAATGAATATAACACATTTTAAGAAAGAAATTTAAATTTAAAAATAAAAGTGCGACTCTTAATGGCAAACAACACAAATTGTTTAGGTGACCCCAAACTTTTGAACGGTAGTGTATATATATAGTAAAATCCTCACCTCCATGGGGTAAATGCTGCTCTGAGCGAACGCTCCGGCCAGAGATCCGGCCACCAGCCTCTCTGTGATGCCCAGCGTCTCCTGGTTACTTCCCATCAGTCGCTTTATCTGACAGACGGGACATTTTTGGGGGGTTTAATTTTCAGTTAAAATGTGATTAAAAAAAAAAAATGGCGCCTCTGAGTCACGGTTTACCTGTTCATAGGCCATGAACTTGATCGCAGACTCGGGAGCGATTTTGATGACGTTGATGCCGTTTCCTCGCCACAGCGACCTCACCCCTCCCTCTCGGATCATGTGGGTAAAGCCCCCGGCGATGTGCATGCTGTTCTTCTTGGAGGCGTGAACCTGCGCGGCACACACACGTGTTAGCATGTGTTCAAAAACGCAAGTCTCTGACGCGGAAAAAAACTACCCACGACGACCCTCACCTGCATGAGAACTTTGAGCCGGTCCAGCGGCGCCGTGCAGGTCCGAGACACCGCTCCGGCTCCTCCTCCGGCCACCAGGTGTCGCCAAAACATTCCCGTCTGCTTCTCCTCTGCCGTGAACTCGTCGGGCACCATCAAACTCTCGCCTACGTCCAAGATCTGTGGAGGAAATAGAGTAAACCACTCGCTCTTCCACACCAAACCCCATAGAGAATATCAGAGATTCTACATCACAGCACAGCGAGGTTGTTGATCCAACTTCTGCCTCCATCAGCGAATTAAAACGTGTTATTTTGGGACTTATGTGTACGAAAAAACCTACATTTCGAATTTACCTAAGAAGCATAAACCTACTAAATGAGACAGCAGTAGAGCAGCAGCTCCTGTTTCACCTGTGACATTAAAATGCTGATTTTCTCTATGGACTTTGGTGCAGGAGAGCGATCACTTCACAAACAGGTTCCTGATGAAAAAAAGGGCGTCTAACAGCAAATTAAAACAGTAAATAGATATTTAAGATACAATATACTTCCCTCAGGACCAAAACTGCACAAAAAAAAAATCTATTTTACCACTATTTTGTGATAAAATGCTTCATAAAATGATTAAAACAGCAGATCAGTTACAGTAGAGGTCGAACAATGTCGACGCTCATTCAGGGGTCGAATAAGGATGGCCAAGTTTTTATGACTCTGCAACATTTATCATGCTTCTGAGAACAGGAATGTATAATCGGCTGATAAATAAATCACAATCGCACACCGCAGCTACTTATTAACTTCTTTCGACTTCTGAAAAGTCAAGGACGTCAGGTTGCGATTGTTTCAAACGGAGTTTCCTGCACTTTGAAAGCAGACACGTAATGTAATGTAACGGAATGGAGACACCTTAGCAAAGCCATAACATATGTAAGCATAAATAAATAAAGTTAAAATATGTGACATAAGGAACATTTACCGTGGAGTGTTTCCAGTGGAGGATGATCTCTGGGATGTTCCCTGCCGGATGCAGCAGGTGATAATCCCGCCACTCGTTCCAGTCGATCATCATCGTGCCGTCTTTGTCCATGCTGCGGGATTAAAGCAGAGCGGGTTTTTTTAATAAGGGAAACTCAATATTTATTTATTTATTTATTTATTTATTACACTTTCCAGGCGATTGATGATGCAGGACAGACTGAGCGAGTGAGCGAGACAAACAAACCACTACTTACTACAGAATAGGGGCCCAGATATGACCCCGCCTTATTCTGAGACGCACACAGCAGAGATAAGAGATAAGAGACAGACAGACAGACAGACAGACAGACAGACAGACAGACAGACAGACAGACAGGAGGTTAGAGGAACGAGAAACACACTGAGCGTTAATACAAGACAAATAAACCTAAACTGGAAATGTGTGGTGGTGATGATGAGGAGGAGGATTTGTGAAGTGTAAATGTACATAATTAGCATGTGCTCTCTGTGAGCTCCCTGTGCTGAGAGGCAGCCGCGCTAAACCACTTTAGCTAGTAAGGCTAGATTTACACGTCAACGATCTTAACGCGAACCGCAAAAGCGCCGTCGCGTTCCCACTTTTTATCTCGCGTTTAGACGAGCGTCTTTTTGGTGGAAACGTGCACGCACGCAGGTGACGCAAAAAGTGTGCGAAATATGATGTAGTGTGCGTGCCAGGTGGCTAGGTGGCACTGTGAACTGTGAACAGCAGGAGCGCAGGAGCGTTGAAACTTCCTTCTACTTCTCTTTAGTAGCGCGAAGTAGCAGCGAAAGCGACTCGAATGTCCGACTGATGGATTATTATCCGACATGTTTGTTGTCGTTTGGCTGTTGCTGCACGTGGATCTGACGTCAACGCGTACGGGAGGATAGCTAGCGTGAGCAGCTCGGATTTCACTTTTGCGCTTTCAACCACGGCGGTGGAGCGTTTTTTCAGACTTCCACTCTGGAGGGTGGGTTAATTTTTTTTTTTTTTCGCTTTTAAGCCCCCAAAAACGTCGTCGCCGTCTAAACGAAAGGCACGTCTGATAAAATATTTTGTCGTGTTGTGTAAAGCCAGCCTAAAACAGTGATTTTAGTATACTGTAGTTCCCTGCTGCTTTTATGGTGAGTTTCCAGGGATGAGTCCAGGATTTTCAAATCTCAAGGTCGCAAAATAAACGTTTGACCTCACCGATGGAGACATCTATGACTCAACAGCTCCTGTGTGCCGTGATGTAAAATCAGTGATTTTCTCTATGGAATTTGGTGTGGGACAGTTTTGGTTTACTAACGGACACAAACTACAGCTTAACAGCGAGGTAAAGCTGTCTATTATATTCTTAAGGTATCGCACACACAGTGAAAATCCCTTTTAATCTCCGGTGTGAACAGGACCCAGCTTCGCTTCTCACCTGCGGAGAATCTTCTCCGCCTGTTCCTCAGAGATGTTCAGGCCCAGGTCGCGCAGAGACTGCATGATCTCCTGCGAGTCGATGCGACCTAAAGCACAAAAAGTTTAATCTCTCTCATATCAAAGTTCAGGATGATTCAAACCCGGATGCAAAGTTAATATTAACCACCGTCGAGTCACGAGCGGATCGTAAAACTCCTCACCGTCGTTCTTCTTGTCCAAACTCTTGAAGACCAGCCGCAGCTTCTTCTCGTGGTCTCTGAGGTAATGGACAAACTCCTCAAAGTCCAGCTGTCCGTCCAGGTCTTTGTCTCCTGCTTTGACGATTTTCTGTGTGGACAGAGAAAACAGATTCAGTTAGATAAGAGTTCTCTGGACTGATTGACCGTCGTTCTTCCACCATCTGTGCTCTGTTGACTCAACCTGCAGCTAAAACCACTCAAGAGCCATCATCACCGCACAGATATCGGCCTTTTTTTTTTTTTTAAACAATCCAGGGCCATTTTCTGCTCAAACACGCTGCCCAAACACCTGGAAGGCTTTCAACATGCAGCAGGTGTTTACAGTATTTTACAAAACCAACGAGGACTCCAGAAAACCAGTTCTGAGAACAACTACCTTACGTTTTTCCCATACTTAAAGGTTCCATTTGTAAGAATGTGGCCAAAGACGGTTACTACATTCAAAATACAGAGGTCTTTTAGGTTTCGTTTTTCTGACGGCAACTGGCAACCCGTGGTTGCTCGGCAGCTGAGACTCTACTGACTGCAATGATTGGTAGACGGCGGTAGGTGGCGCCACATGCCAAAAACATGATTTCAAAACATAAACATGATTTGCAGTCTGCAAAAGATGTTTTTTTTAATGCAAATATTTTGGCCGTACTGTTGTTGTTGGTGAGTTCAGTTTGTTATATGAACATTATTCCTGAGTCTCTGTGACATATTAGGAGGATTTTATGGCCAGTTGCTTTAGATTTATTACATAATGCACCTTTATAGGTGCCATATGTAAGAATGTGGCCAAAACGGTTACTACATCCAGATTCAAAATACCGAGGTCTTTTAGGTTTCGTTTTCTGACGTAACTGGCAACCCGTGGTTGCTCGGCAGCTATGACTCTACTGACTGCAATGATTGGTAGAGGGCGGTAGGTGGCGCCACATGCCAAAACACGGTTTGCAGTCTGCAAAAGATGTTTAGTTTTGCCGATTCTTCGGCTTCTTAAAACGCAAATATTTTCCTGCTTTCTTTGCTTTATATAACAAAGAAATCATCAACACTTGAGAACGTCATCTTTTCCAGGTTTGAGAAACACCGATCAACATGTTTCGAGATTATCTCAACCTATGTTTGCAAGGACTAAAATGTATTGTAAGCTAATGTATTTGTGATGCTAACGCTTCTGTAAGCCTGTACCACATCACTGAGACATCACCGACATGAAAAAGACAGTAGAGGAGTAGATGAGTCCATAATGCCACTTTGATAGCAGTGATAGATTCGAAAAAGTTTGTGATTCACCAAATATATTCCACTAATTTCACTCCAGATTGCCCCCTGGTGGCAGCTCTTGATATGATGACGACGAATGTCGGCTTGGACTGACGTGTTCAGCCCTACCTGTTGAAGATGTTCAGGCGGTGCCACCATGATTAAGACGGTGGTCGTGTCTGGAGCGACACGACTGCCGCTCGTGTCTTTGGCGTCAGAGGAGGTCGTCGGAGAATCAGCCTCGTCCGCAGTCGCCTCGCCGTCTTTTCCCGGCGGCTGAGTTTGAGCGGGTTTGCACTGAGTCCAGCCAAAAAGTCTGTGACTCAGGAAAGCCAGAATGTTCTGCAGCATCCTGAAAACTGACTCGGCAAAAAAGCGCACTCCTCTGTGTGTGTGTGTAGTGCTGAAGAAGAGTTGAATGGAATAAAAAGGGCAGCTGAGGACACGGTGGTGAAGCTGCTGCTGCTGCTCACTGATCACCACGGAGACAGGATCAACACTCCAGAGACGCGATCCGCTCTCCGGTTATCAAACCGGGAAGAGGATCTCACGCTGCGAGCGACGACGACGACGACGGCGACAACCGGTTAAATGATGCGGCAGCAAATGAGACGCAGAAGAGAGAAGGTCCCGGAGAAACTGCATCCTCACTGCAGCTGAGCACGACCAATCAGAGGACACGATACTGCCAGGGACAGAGCTCCTCGACCAATCGGGGGCAGCGGTTCATAATCTTAATGTCTGCCTTCTGCTGACGGCGGTCAGACTGGAAGGATGAGGATGAGGGTTTCCCTCCGTCACAGAGAATCTGCTGAGCGATGCCTCCCTCCCTCCCTCAGGGTTTTATTTAAAGGTGCATTACGTAATAAATCTAAATCAACTGGCCATAAAATCCTCCTAATATGTCACAGAGACTCAGGAATAATGTTCATATAACAAACTGAACTCACCAACAACAACAGTGCAGCCAACATAATTGCATTAAAAAAAATATATGGCAGACTGCAAATCATGTTTATGTTTTGAAATCATGTTTTGGCATGTGGCGCCACCTACCGCCCTCTACCAATCATTGCAGTCAGTAGATTCTCAGCTGCCGAGCAACCACGGGTTGCCAGTTACGTCAGAAAAACAAACCTAAAAGACCTCTGTGTTTTGAATTTGAATGTAGTAACCGTTTTTGGCCACATTCTTACATATGGCGCCTTTAAAGCACAGTATTTAGCAGGAAATGACCAAACTCCATCACATGTGAATGCTTCAGGTTTCTGTAGTTCATGAGACAAGACACGGCCGTCGATTTTTGACCATATTTACAGTCAAAGTCATCGTTTCTAACCTTCATTTAACATTAGAACAGCAAAGAACTACATAAAGCAGGGTGTTATCTGAAATGAAAGGTTATTATAAGTGTATTTTAAACAGTAGATATTTAATTTTAGAGTCTATTTAGCAGCTTTTTGTACATCTCTTATATGGGGATATGCGTCGCCCCAGCCTTTAAAGCAGAGCCGATGATTCTCTTGATATAATGATCTCATCACTTATTAGCAGCAGGTTCATCACCTGCAGAGTTCACTCCTCATCCCAGAGGAACAGGTTTAATAAGAGCAGCAGCGTTTGTATTTTAGTATTTATCTGGATTTATCTTCAGTTGAGTTGATTTCTTTGTTTAGATGGAGCAAAGAAACCAGAAAATTAATCACATTCAAGGAGCTGAAAAACTCAAAAAATTGGATTTTATGGCTTTAGAATTATGAAAAAGTGAGTTCTTCATCAGTATAGAACATGAAAAAGTGGTAAAATCCAATTCCCTGTGCTGTAAAGTGGGAAAACTGATTTTAAGGGTAGTTTGTTATGGTTAAAGGTCCAATGTGTACTTTCTCAGACAGAGGAAAAGTAGAATATCCGACAAACATACAGGGCAAAGATGAACAAACACTAATTTCTAGTCTGCTTATAATTATATATAAACATGATGACAGTGATGTTGTTCCTGCTCTAGAACTTTGTGGAGACGTGATTATTAGCTTTCGTCAGCCTCCTCCTGCACTGGTGTAATGTAAAGACGTACAAATACTTTATTCGTATTTATGTATTTCTACTAACTTTCACTACTTTAATTTCCTCCAACTGTGTTACACTGAGCCATCTCTTTACTTTTTTTTTTATTACTTTTACTTAAGTACATTTTATATCAGAACATTACTTCCTGATAAGTACAGTAAATGTCATATATTTTAATACTTTTACTTAAAGGCGCCATATGTAAGAATGTGGCCAAAAACGGTTACTACACCCAAATTCAAAATACCGAGGTTTGGTTTTCTCCGCCATTGTAGCTCAGACGTGACTGGCAACCCGTGGTTGCTCGGCAGCTGAGACTCTACCGACTGCAGTGATTGGTTGACGGCGGTAGGTGGCGCCACGTGCCAAAACATGATTTGCAGTCTGCAAAAGATTTTTTAATGCAAATATTTTGGCTGCACTGTTGTTTTTGGCGAGTTTCAGTTTGTTATATGAACATTATTCCTGAGTCTCTGTGACATTTTCTGGTAACAAACGTGTACATTTACTCTAAAAGTATCACTTTTAAGGTACTTCAAACAAACACTGTTCCTCCTGTCATCAGTATCGACACATGTGATTATCAGTTATCGGTAGTATCGGTCGCCGTCACTCACCATGAGGTCGTGCTCGGTGCGGTGAACGCCCAGCTTCTTCAGGCCGATGGTCAGGTCGTTGATGCAGATGCCGCCGTCTCTGTTCACATCCAGCACCTGGAACAGAACTTTGAACCGGTGCTCCTGCTCCGGTCCGCCGCAGATCTCGCAGGACTGGTCACCGGCGGCCCGGCTCGGCACCGGGTATCCTCCGGCTAAGCCGCCGCCACCACCTTGGTCGACCCCCGGGTGGGCGTCTGCCGCCGCCGCCGCCCGGCACTGGCAGTGAACGTCACCGAGCAGAGCGGGCATTAATGAACCGTGCTGCTGATGCTGCCGGTTCTGGTGCATCACGGGCGACACACTTTCCGTCGTGTCCGTTACAACACGCTCGAGTTCCCCGAGACCACGTCACATGTCCCGGTAAAGTCACGGACACACTCACCGGAGACCCGCACGTGACACACGAGCGTTTTTTTTTCAGCACGTAGACAAAATTCCACAGAAGCCGGTGAATCGTCGCCAGCTGTTAAATCATCAAAATCCTCCGCTGTCGCCGCTTCTAAATCCACGCTCGTCACGCGGACGAGGCTCCACCGTGTCCGGCGCCACAGCTGACAGAGCTCCCGGTACAAAGCGCCGGCGTGGAAACGGTTCCCAGTCCGGTTTTTTAGATCCGTAGAGCCGGCGAAAAAAACTGAAGAAGCGGCGAGCCGAGGGTTCTGGATTCCGGCGGCGTGGCTGAAGTCTCGCAGAGTCTCGCGAGATTTACAGCGTGAGCGTGGGCTGCTGAGGGCGTGCGGGAGAGGGGCAGGTCAAGAGGAGGACAGAGAATTAGTCATCAGGAGTGAATGAATGAATGAATGAATGATTTATTAATTAATTTAATGATTCACGAGAATTGAGATATAGAAAACACGGAAGTTGTTAAAAACACAATCACTGGCGCCATCTTGTGTCTCACTTCAGTTTTGCTGGAGTAGGAAAACCCAATAAATATTAATATCTATTTGGAATAATATGTAAATAACTGAGAAAAAAACAGTGTATATATATGATATTTCGTAATCTGTACAAACATAATATATATTATATAAATAATGAAATGCAAAAAGTACATAAATAAACTTTTGTGGAGATTAGAAATGAATCAAATCCAGATTTATTACACTTGTGACACAATATAATTTCTTCTACTTGCTATTAGAGTCATTATTTCTTCTCTTTTCAGCCTTTATTAAAGCCATACTTAATATAAAGTGTATGTAAATACTGTTTCTTAATGCATTTATAACTTTGGGGAGGAAATAAATAAACTAAATTAGAAAATTAAAAAAACACATTATATATACATATATGTACACACGTACATACACATGTACACGGGCATGTGGGTACAGTGAATGGAAAATAATTATAAAAAGTAAATCTCCTGCAACAAAACAGTATCCATAAGGGAAAATACTAAGTATACAAGCATAGCAATGCTAATGTATTATTATTATTATTATTTTAAATGTTTGTAAGTGAAAGTGTAACTTTTATTGTCTTTTATTTTTTATTTTTCAATTGAAACACTTATTATTCCATTAAATCAAGGAAATTCAAGTAAAGAACAAACAGTGACACAATCAGTCGATGTGTTGTTTTAAATCTTGTTCTCCCGCTGAAAACCCTGTGTTGATATGACTAAAATGTTAAACTAAATAAATAAAATATGAATAAAAAAGTCATATTCATCAACTACCACTGAGATAACGGTGGTTTTTTTTTACCCCTTTGTGTTTAAAAAAAATCTACGTAGTTTGTTTGGCTCATGAGTGACAGGCGTTTGGCTCAGCCAATAGCAACCGAGCGTGACGTCATCCGCCAACCAGTGGCGCGCGAGAGGGGCGGGATTCCGGCCACAGCTACGTAAGCGTTGTCCGAGTCGAAGAAGAAGCCGATTCTGGAAGCCATTACGCTGCGCACCTCGGTTAAGTCAAATCGTACTATTTTGACGTACTATACGCACAATTCGCTGTCGCGAGGTACGCGGCGGCGCTCGAGCGGCGATGGCATCCGCGTCCAAAAAGCGGAAAATGAATTTCTCCGAGCGGGAAGTGGAGATCATCGTGGAGGAGATAGAGAAACAAAAACACACGCTGGTGAACCACTTCAACGCCGGAGTCACACACATGGCCAAGAACCACGCGTGGATGGAGATCCTGAAGAAGGTGAACGCCGTCACCACCTGTCCGCGGGAGTTGCTGGAGGTGAAGAAGAAGTGGTCCGACATGAAGACCGAGGTCCGCCGCAAAGTGGCCCAGGCGCGGGCTGCCATCGAGGGCACGTCCGCGGACTGCACCCCGGTGCCGGTCATCCTGACCGCGATGCAGCAGCGGATCTGCAACCTGCTCGGAGAAGCCACTATCATCAGTTTACCGCCAGGGGACGCTGACGCCGACGCCGACGCCGCCGAGATGTTACCTGTGACGGTGAACACCGTCGCGCTCACCGAGAGTGAGTTAACGGGACGATACGCGATTATCGTGACCTGAATATTATCGCGATTGATTAGTTGGAACATATGTTTTTTCAAACTCTTAAAATGGCCATAAAATGCACTCAAATCATGTTATGTTACAACTTTTACTTTAATATTGTTCATAAAAAAATATGGACTTATGCAGGGCCGTTTCTAGCTGTTTCGGGGCCCTATGCGAGATACTATTTGGGGGCCCCTATTTTTTATTTTTTTTTTAAACACGAGGTAGAGATTCCTAATTTAATTCTATAATAATTTAGATTTAATTCTCAAAAATATAATAAAACATGAGTCTGAACTTGCAGTTTTGGGGGCCCCCCGGTAGCTGTGGGGCCCTATGCAGCTGCATAGTCCGCATATAGCAAGAAACGGCTCTGGCAGGGACTTTTCTAGCTGTTTCAGGGCCCTATGCGAGATACTATTTGGGGGCCCCTATTTTTTTTGTTTTCAAACTCAAGGTAGAGATTCCTATCTTTTTCTGATTACCCCACAAACACTTTCATGCTTTGTAAATATATGCATAATGAATGCATCCAATACATGCAAATAAAGACAGGTACTTTTAATTCTCAAAAATATAATAAAATATTAGTCTGAACTTGCAGTTTGGGGGCCCCCTGGTGACTGTGGGGCCCTATGCAGCTGCATAGTCCGCATATAGCAAGAAACGGCTCTGGACTTATGTCTGAGTGTATATATTACACAGGGTGTATGTAAAATGTCTTAAATTCTCCTTAAATCTCATAGAAAATACCAAAATGATGAGATTTTGTGCACAAACCAAAATGATTAAAGGTGCATTATGTAATAAATCCAAAGCAACTGGCCATCAAATCCTCCTAATATGTCACAGAGACTCAGTGTTTGTGTCTTTATCATTCCAGCTCTTCCTCCTGACTTGGGTTCAGTCTGTGAGGAAAAGCCACTTAACGGTAAGTTTTTTTTTGTTGTTGATTATTAACCTTATCTCATGACTTACGCAGTGATTGTGAGCGCCCCCTGTGTCGAGAACCAGCCTGAGACGCGGAGGCTCAAGTCTCTGTTATCTCAAGTCATGATATGATATTATCACGATATTTAAGTCATGATATGATCACGATATTTAATTCATGATACCATATTATTATGATATTTTAGTCATGATACGATATTATCACTGTAATTAAGTCATGATATGATATTATCACGATATTTGAGTCATGATACGATATTATCACAATATTTAAGTCATGATACTGTATTATCACGATATTTAAGTCATGATACGGTATTATCACGATATTTAAGTCATGATATGATATTATCACAATATTTAAGTCATGATATGATCACGATATTTAATGTCATGATACGATCACAATATTTAAGTCATGATATATTATCACGATATTTAAGTCATGATACGATATCACGATATTTAAGTCATGATACGATATTATCACAATATTTAAGTCATGATATGATATTATCACAATATTAAAGTCATGATATGATCACAATATTTAAGTCATGATATGATCACAATATTTAAGTCATGATATATTATCACTATATATAAGTCATGATATATTATCACGATATTTAAGTCATGATATATCACGATATTTAAGTCATGATATGATATCACGATATTTAAGTCATGATATGATATCACAATATTTTAGTCTTGATACAATATTATCACGATATTTGAGTCATGATATATTATCACGATATTTAAGTCATGATATGATATCACGATATTTAAGTCATGATATGATATCACGATATTTTAGCCATGATACGATATTATCACAATATTAAAGTCATGATATGATCACGATATTTTAGTCATGATGCGATTTTTACACGATATTTAAGTCACGATACCATAATTTTGCAAAATCATATATAGCGATATTCTTACACAACAGCTCCAGTAATCTCCACCATCTAGTGGACTGAAACTAAAAGTATCGCAATACACAATAAAATCATAAATCGTCGCACTCTCTCTCTCTCTATCTCTCTCAGCTGAAGTGACCTACACCGTAGAAGAAGAAGCAGTGGTGGGTTACTGCACCAGCAACTCCGCCCCTGTGACCGTGGAGGCTCCCGTGGAGGTGCTGGTCTCCGCCTCCGACCCTCTGCCCCCGCCGCCGCGGATCCAGGCCAAGTCCCAGGAGCTGAAGAGCCGCATCGCCCTGAACTCGGCGCGCCTGCTGCAGGAGCAGCGGGTCACCAACGTCCACATCCGGCAGATCGCGCAGCACCTGGAGGGACAGAACGAGCTGCTGCAGATGATGCGGCGCTCGCAGGAGGCGCAGGCCTTCGCTCAGGAGCGGCAGGCGCTGGCGCTGGAAGGCACGCAGGCCGCCCTGCTGGCGCTGGTGCAGATGCTGCGGCCGGCGCTCAAAGACCTGCGCAAGTCCCTGCAGAGCGGGGCCGAGGTCGCCGTCGCCGTCGCCGCCAGCAGCTCGGCGGCTGCAGGCGTCGCCGACGGGTCGGGGACGGAGGAGCAGAGTCGGCCGAAAACACCACCAGCAGAACCCGCAGCACCTCCTCCAGAGGCAGCCAAGGACACGCAATAGACTATGTGTGTGTGTGAGAGTGTGTGCGTTCTTGTACTTGCGGCATACTGAGGACCAGTGAGGGTTTTTAACCAACAAAGTGAGGTCATTTTTACAAAGTAAGGACATTTTGGCCAGGCCTCACTTTGTTTTCATTCAAATCACTTCCTTTGGTTGTAAACATGCTATACTAGTCAATTTGGTACAAAAACTTGTTTTCCAGTCCTGGTGTATCACACACTTTTTGCTCTGAGGCTCCACCTGCAGACATTTTATGGTACTGCACCCATTAGTTCTTTATGGATGTCATTCATGAAGTAGATATTTGTAATTGTGTTGATTTATAAAGTTGGAAATGCAGGTCCTCACTTTGTCAGCACTATCACCCGGTCCTCAGTATGGAGCAAGTACAAGAACGTGTGTGTGTGTGTGTTCTTGTACCTGCGACATACTGAGGACCAGTGAGGGTTTTTAACCAACAAAGTGAGGTCATTTTTACAAAGTGAGGACATTTTGGACAGGCTTCACTTTGTTTTCATTCAAACCACTTCCTTAGGTTGTAAACATGCTATACTTAACAGAGGTCCTCAGTTTGGTACAAAAACCAGTTTTCCAGTCCCGGTGTTTCAAACACTTTTTGCTCTGGGGCTCCACCTGCAGACATTTTATGGTACTGCACCCAGTAGTTCTTTATGGATGTCATTCATGAAGTAGATATTTGTAATTGTGTTGATTTATAAAGTTGGAAATGCAGGTCCTCACTTTGCCAGCACTTTCACCCGGTCCTCAGTGTGCAGCAAGTACAAGAACGTGTGTGTGTGTGTGTGTGTGTGTGTGTGTGTGTGTGAGAGGCGGAGCTTCAGTGGACAATGAGGATCCGCATTACTGACTGACATTTGTTTATGAAACGTTACGTTGACATTGTTTTTATTTTTTTTACTGTTAATATTGACTCTCTGTTTGTTATTAAAGGGATAGTTCAGGTTTCTTTTGAAGCGCTGACACACACTGAACCAGAGTCTGATTCACACAGCGGATTTTTTAACTTCATAAAATCAAGTCACTTCTGTGGTGAATACTTCATTTCGACCATGTGCAGCTCTTTTTCAACAGGAAACCTACACGTCCACGTCTTTGTAAATTGCTCCCTCTTCCACACCAAAGCCCATAGAGAAAATCAGCGATTTTACATCAGCACACAGGAGTTGTTCATTCAACTGCTGCCTCCTTCAGTAAGTTCTAATGTATTTTTTTGTGACTTCAATTTATGAAATCCTTTGTTCGGATGTACCGCAGTAGCACACATCTACCAAAAGAGGCCGGAGTAGAGCAGCAGCTCCTGTGTCCCTGTGAGTTAAAAGTCACATTTTTCTCAATGGAGTTTGGTGTGGAAGTTTCAGACTTCAGTTTCCTGTTGTAAAAAGGTGCCTAACAACAAAATTACATGGCAAACTATATTCTTAAGACACATATTTCATGATGTGTGCCTTCTGTTAAGTGGCTGAAATCTGTTTCTGCCAAACAAAACTGCTGAATACGTGTCAGTTTTTAGGGCAAAGATGCTGAAGACGACTCCCTGGTTTGTTACTGTTCTTCAATTATTTGAGTCCCAACTCAATAAATAAAAAAAAAAAACTGGAAGAAACATGGAACAGTTTGTTCAGTATTTTTCCCGCTCAGGCTGCATTACTTATATTCGGCCAGAAGAGGTCGCTGTGGGCAAACAGTTCAATTCAAAGTGAAATTGAAATACTGCACTTTTTTATACATAGTGTTTTGTCAGGAAAGTATTATGTCAATGTCAATATTAATAAATAGTGAATATTATGTGTGAAACGGAGGCTACAACTAAACTGGACGTCCCTCACTTCACTCCCTTCACTTATTAGGACTTGAATTAATATGAACTTAAAAATAGTTTTAAACCATTTCAGACATGATGAACAAAAAAAAAACCTGAGTCACTTCGTGTTGCGCCGAGTTTCTAAGGAAATCCAAGGAGAATTTCTGCCAAAAACCTTGGTAATTCCAATTTGAAATGGAACGCACCATCAGGAGTTTGTGTTGACTTCCATGATGGCCTCCAGCGAAGCTGTTAGAACAGACACACAAAAATAAAATATGAATGAATGTCAAAACAAATGCTATTTCAAAGTGTTTACACAACAACAACTCAACAAACCCACAGGCCAGTGTAGATTAATGTCATTCAGCCATTTTAGGAGAAAAATAGGGTATTTTTGTTGTTTCTTTATAGATAAATTCATAAATAAATTACTATTATTATTTTTTTCCACACAGTTAAACAAAAAAGTAAAATATTTTTAAAAATATACGCAAAAAATGGCACGCACGCGTTTGTGTCTGTGCAGACGTAGCAAAGAGTTTTTGCTAACACGCTAATTAGCAGGCAGCAGGAAATGATTTCAGTTGCTCTATGACCCCGTAAAGTTAATACATTTTTAATTGTTTATTTCTTGAAAATCCACTTTTTGTTTCTATGTATTTGACTGTACTGTTATATTGTATTGTATTATTACATATGTAGTAGTAGTAGCAGTAATGTTGTATTTTCAATAGCTACGGTAGCGTTTCATGTTTAGTTTCAATTTTATTTAATTAAAAACCATTTTTCTTCTTTTTCTTCGCTCGCCTCTGCTCACACACTTTGTGTACGGTCCCTAACCGTGAGGCGTTCACGGAGTCTCTCAGGCTGTTGTCGATGAGAAACAGCGAACACACTCACACACACACACACACACACAGGGAGAGAAAAGTTGGTGAGGATGCGGTGAAGCAGCAGAGAATCAGCCGGACTTTAGTTCACTGTGGCCGGGTTCAGCTCCTCAGTTGTAGCCGCTGTGAGGACCAGGATGACGGCGGGAGACGGTGAGTCCTCAGACCCGGGCGCTAGATTTCACACGATTGTGTGCGTGTTGTTACGCTTCGCTCGCTCTTCGGTTTGGTTACGTTGTTTGCGTGGCAGCTGTCAGCGCGCGCGCACACACACACAAACGGAGTGAGCGTAGAAAGCGACGATGCGAGAGTGAAGACATTAACATTTGCGAATTAATGACGCAGAGTAAGTGCGTAAGGTAGGAGGTGTCGTGCGCACGGCTGTCAATTCACGCGCAAATGCTAATACATACGAATAATAGACGTGTCGGTATGACAATTTTATATCACGATTTTCAATGAAGGCGATTTACGATATTATTGTGATAATGATAATAATAAAATAATGAAATAACTTTAAAATAAATCACTAGGACTGTATGTTGGCGCCTCAACAGCATTCTCCAATGACTCGTGTAATATTTGACCTAATGTCACGATACGATATTGTCACGATATTTAAGTCACAATACGATATTATCACGATATTTAAGTGATGATACTATATTATCACGATATTTAAGTCATGAAACGATATTATCACAATATTTAATTAATGATACGATATCACGATATTTAAGTCATGATAGGATATCACAATATTAAAGTAATGATAAGATATCACAATATTTAAGATATTACGATATTATGAGGATATTTAAGTCACAATATGATATTATCACAATATTAAAGTAATGATAAGATATCACAATATTTAAGTCATGATACGATATTATCACTATATTTAAGTCATGATACGATATTATCACGATATTTAAGTCATGATACAATATTATCACGATATTTAAGCCATGATACGATATCACGATATTTAAGCCATGATATATTATCACTATATTTAAGTCATGATATGATATCATCACGATATTTAAGTCATGATATGATATTATCACGATATTTAAGTCATGATACAATATCACGATATTTAAGTCATGATACAATATCACAATATTTAAGTCATGATACAATATCACGATATTTAAGTCATGATACGATATTATCACTATATTTAAGTCATGATACAATATCACGATATTTAATTCATGATATGATATCATGATATTTAAGTCATGATATGATATCATTACGATATTTAAGTCATGATACAATATCACGATATTTAATTCATGATACAACAGCTCTAGTAAGAGTGAGCACTTGAACTGAAACCTAAATTATCGCACTACACAATAAAACCATTAATTGTCCGATTCCTAACAGAGTGTGTGTTTCTTTTCCAGGTTCAGAGATGATCGAGGTGGATCGTCCACTCTGAAGCCTCCGCAGCACTTTATTTATTTTCTGTTGTTTTTTTGTCGTTGACCTGAGCTGTCGCAGCAGCAGCAGCTGAAGTTCAGAGGAGGATCATGTCTTTTTTAGTGAAGAAGAAGAAGTTTAAGTTTCAGGTGAACTTCACTCTGGAGGAGCTCACAGCTGTGCCCTTCGTCAACGGAGTGTTGTTCTGTAAGATCCGCCTCATCGATGGAGGAGACTTCGCAATCCTGTCGTCCAGGTATTCAAAACAAACACCCACTTCCTGGTTTTGACCCAATCACAGTTTCCCAGTTGGAAATCCAAGGTCGGGAACGACCCCTGAAATTACGATTTCCAACTACAAATGGGGCGCCCCAAAAGTCTTGCTAAAGTTAATTAAGTCACGATACGATATTGTCACGATATTTACGCCACAATACGACAATATCACGATATTTACGCCACACTATACGATATTATCACAATATTTAAGTCATGATACGATTTGATAATTTTAAGTGATGATCAATACATCACGATATTTACGCCACGATACGATATTATCACAATATTTAAGTCATGATAAGATTTTATCATATTTATGCCACAATACAATATTATCATGATATTTAGGTCATAATACGATATTATCCTGATCATGATACCATACTATCATGATATTTACGCCGCAATACAATATTATCATTTATCGCAATATTATCATTTACCGCAATTATCAATATAAGTCATAATAGGATTTTATCATGATATTTAAGTCATGATACGATTTTATCGTATTAACATCACAATATGATATTATCACGATATTTAAGTCACGATATGATATTATCACGATATTTAAGTCATGATACGATACTATCACGATATTTACATCATAATGCGGTAATATCACAATATTTACGTCGTGATGCGATATTATCACAATATATACGGCACAATACGATTTCATCACGATGTTTAACTCATGATACGATATTATCACGATGTCTACGTCACAATATGATATCACGATATTTAAGTCACAATACGATGTTATCACAATGTTTAAGTCATGATACGATATAATCACGATATTTTTAAGTCATGATACGATATCACGATATTTTCGCCATGGAACGAAATCATCACAATATTTAAGTCATGATACGATATCACGATATTTAAGTCACAATATGATATTATCACAATATTTAAGTCATGATACAACATTATCACAATATTTAAGTCATGATACGACATTATCATGATATTTACGACACGATACGATCACGATATTTATGTCATAGTACGATAATATCACAATATTTACGGCACAATACGAAATTATCATGATGTTTACGTCACAATATGATATCGCGATATTTAAGTCACGATACGATATTATCACAATATTTATGTCACAATGCGATAACAATATCACGATATTGCAAGTATTTTTGCGAAATCATACATTGCGATATTCTTACGCAACAGCGCTAGCTATATTAAGTTTTTTATCGCGTAGTCACCACGTCGCAACTTTTTCTGCACCTGTTCACAAACTTTTCCTCCACTGTTAACGTTAAATACCGAGTGTGGACACGACGATCTGTCTCTGTCTGTGGTTTGTGTTTGACCCTCATCGTCTCCTGGCAACACGTCCTTGTGCCGTGTCTCAGCTCCGCCCTCACTGTGGGAACGGAGGAAGACGCCGAGGTTAACTGCTTTACTCAACCGCATCAGAGTCCGTTAAAGAGGGCGGTCAGGTGCAGGGAATCGTACCTGAAACCCTCCTGGTGATGCTGGAGCTGAGCCTTTAATCATCAACATTAAGTGGATCAAACAGTGCGCGGTGTCTCCTAATCCCAACACTGTGACTAACAGGGAGTGAACTACCACATCAAAGCAGAATTAAAGGACCACTCTGAGATTCTGCAGGTCCAAACCCATTCAGAGCAGAGCTGTTTGACCTCTCCCTGTTTTTCATTCATGTTGAAGACTCAACAAAAGCCTCACGCAATAAAATCTCCTCCAGCTTAAATCTATGATATCTGTTGAATACGTTCACACCTTTTCCCTCGTTGTCTTTTCTCTCACACCAAACCCCATAGAGAAAATCAGCGTTTTTACAAAATAGCACACAGGAGTTGTTGATCCACTGCTGCCTCCTCTTCCTCATTATCAGTGAGTTCAGACGCGTTATTGTGTGAATTCGGGGTTTGGAATATTTCGTCCAGATTTACCGAAATGACACAGAGTGACCACACGAGGCAGCGGTGGAGCAGCAGCTCCTGTTTCCCCGTGAGCTAAAAACGCTGATTTTCTCTATGGGGTTTGGTGTGGGAGAATTTTGACAAAGCATCACAACCATTAATTTCCTCTTTGTTAGGATATTGTTGTACACTTACGGTGATGTAGATTGTATTAGATAATAATTTATAAGTTTGTGATGCTTTGTCAAAATTCTCTCACACCAAACCCCATAGAGAAAATCATCAATTTTACAAAATAGCACACAGGAGTTGTTAATCCACTCCTGCCTCCTCTTCCTCATTATCAGTGAGTTCAGACGCGTTATTGAGTGAATTCAGGGTTTGAAATATTTCGTCCAGATTTACCGAAATGACACAGAGTGACCACACGAGGCAGTGGTGGAGCAGCAGCTCCTGTTTCCTTGTGAGCTAAAAACGCTGATTTTCTCTATGGGGTTTGGTGTGGGAGAATTTTGACAAAGCGTCACAAACTTTATTTTTTCTCTTTGTTAGGATATTGTACACGTATGGTGATGTAGATTTTATTAGGTTATAATTAATACATTTGTGTCACTTTGCAAATTCTCCCACACCAAACCCCATAGAGAAAATCAGCGTTTTTAGCTCGCAGGGACACAGGAGTTGTTAATCCACTGCTGCCTCCTCTTCTTCGTTATCAGTGAGATCAGACGCGTTATTGTGTGAATTCGGGGTTTGGAATATTTCGTCCAGATTCACCTCAGTGTCGAAGAGTGACCACACGAGGCAGCAGTGGAGCAGCAGCTCCTGTTTCCCCGTGAGCTAAAAACGCTGATTTTCTCTATGGGGTTTGGTGTGGGAGAATTTTGACAAAGCGTCACAAACTTTATTTTTTCTCTTTGTTAGGATATTGTACAGGTATGGTGATGTAGATTTTATTAGCTAATAATTTATAAGTTTGTGTCACTTTGCAAAATTCTCCCACACCAAACCCCATAGAGAAAATCAGCATTTTTAGCT
This sequence comes from Microchirus variegatus, assembly GCF_963457635.1. NCBI lineage: Eukaryota > Metazoa > Chordata > Actinopteri > Pleuronectiformes > Soleidae > Microchirus > Microchirus variegatus. The sequence goes on from NC_139802.1 coordinate 43,251,550, forward strand.
CACAGGGACACAGGAGTTGTTAATCCACTGCTGCCTCCTCTTCTTCGTTATCAGTGAGATCAGACGCGTTATTGTGTGAATTCGGGGTTTGGAACATTTTGTCCAGATTCACCTCAGTGTCACAGAGTGACCACACGAGGCAGCAGTGGAGCAGCAGCTCCTGTTACCCTGCGAGCTAAAAACGCTGATTTTCTCTCTGGGGTTTGGAGTGGGAGAATTTTGACAACGCATCACATTTAAACTTAATTCTTCCCTCGGAAAAGTCTCGTTTTATAGCAAAATTAACGAAATGCTGATGCAGACCACACACACACAGCTCGATCACCTGTGTGCCTGAACGCACCGACTGCGTGTGACTAACTCCTATTACATAACACTTAAAAGGCCCCGGACTGTGCCTTTAAGCAGTAAAACATTAATAACCATCATTGTGAAGAGTTGCTGTGACCCAGCAGCCATGTTGAGACAGAAAGTGTGTGTGTGTGTACCTGTGTGTGTACCTGTGTGTGCACAATGGCGTGTTTGTGAAGGCATGGAGGTTGGGCTGTAAGAAAAGAAGTGGCAGAACCTGTTTGGCCGTTTTCCATCTCTCCTCCAGGTTTGTTTTCCGAGCTGTAAAAAAAAAAGAAAAGGTCACCCACCCGATAAGAGAGAAACGTTCCTATCAGCAGAGAAGTTAATGTTAAAGTTAATGTGCGTCTTTATCGCCACGAAAACAAACAACGGGAACACGGAGAGAGAGGACGTACATCTGAAGAAAGAGAGATCAGACAAAAAGATTAAAAAAAAAAAAAAAAACGACTGAAAGGCCTCAGACGTGTCCGAGCAGGTAACAGATCTGCGTCAGGTCGGAACGCACTGGGATACTATCAGGGTAAAAGTACACATACTTTTAAAGTATACAATTTACTGTACTTAAGTATCAAAAGTCACTTTCTGATATAAAATGTACTTTAAAGTTCCCTTTCTCTCACCCACACCAAACCCCATAGAGAAAACCAGCGATTTAAGCATACACGGACACAGGAGCTGCTGCTCCGCTGCTGCCTCGTGTGGTCGCTTTGCGCCACCGACGCGAATCCTAACGAAGCCGTTCAAAAGCCGAAGTCACGAAATAACACACCACACAGGGACTTTACCGACGGAGGAGGCGGTGGATCGGCGACTCCTGCGAGCCGTGATGTTAAAATCGCCGATTTTTTTCTCTATGGGGTTTTGGTGCAGGGAGAGCGAGCGGTTTGCAAACGCGAGTTTCCTGCACGAAAAAAGGGCTGCGATAGAGCAGCGATGATAGTGTAGACTTAAACTGATGCAGTTTGCACAGTCAAGTGTTATGTAACTCAAGCACACTTGAAAAATCACGGACTGTCCTTTAAATCAAAACCTCCTCCAATGTCACAGAGTGTGAAAAAACACACACTCTAACAACAACACTGAGTCAGTGGAAAACCCCTCAGCAGACGGCCCATCCTGATGACATCATCATCATCATCATCATCATCATCATCTGGACCCTGACACGCTCGGCCCCGCCCACTGGAGATAAATAAACAAGTAAATAAATAAATAAAGGCAGGGATTATGTGACACAATAATGACTCTGACATGTTTAAAAACATGTTTGAACGCATTTGATCTTCATCGTCTGCGACTTGTTTGGACTGAGGTCGTTTGTGTGTGTGTGTGTGTGTGTGTGTGTGTGTGTGTGTACTCCTGGTGCTCCTTATGTTGTGGGGACCTAGATCTGTATACACAGTCACATTATGGGGACTTGACAGAGGTCAGGGTCAGGGTCAGTGTTAGGAAACGAGTGTAAGTCAATAGAATGTCCTCTGACGTCATGGAAACCTGTGTGTGTGTGTGTGTGTGTGTGTGTGTGTGTGTACACAGGGAGGAGGTGCAGCAGAACTGCGTCCGCTGGAGGAAGAAGTTCTCCTTCGTGTGCAAAATGAGCGCCAATCCGATCACGGGCGTGCTGGACCCGTGCATCTGCAGGGTCTCCGTTCGCAAGGTAAACAGAGCTAGGAACTCCCATCAGCCACCTCTGCTCGTTATTTTTTACGTCCGCGTAAACAGTAAACAGCTACGTTTAAAAAATATAAATCAATCTGATCAGAAAAATAACAATTTCCAAGAACAACAACGCTTGCAGAATCCTCACGTGAAAAATCCTCCAAACAAATACGGCACTTTTTTTTTTTTTTTTTGTTACGTAAGACAAACGCGTGACAATAAATGAATCGTAAACAAGTGTTTATACGCACGCAGATCGGAATGACAGTCGGAATATTTGTCTCCAGACTCCAGACTCTGCTTGTCCATCAAAAGAAGAAGCCCCGCCCCCTGCTCTGTCGACTCCCAGTGAAGCCGAGCTTCCGTGGAAGTGACGCTAACTTTTTTTGCTAACCGCATCCCATAGAGAACGGTAGAAGCTGAGCTTCGAGTTACGGGAATACAAAAGTCACGTGAAACAATAACACGTGACAACAACAAAAAAACCCAGGAAGTCTTGATCGTAAACAAGTGTTTATACGAATGTGTTTATACAACAAAATCCACGCAACACTGAAGCAGAAAAGGCTCCGCTTGTCAATCAAAAATTAGCTCCGCCTTTCAAACAGTTTGACCAGTCGTCACGCAGAAGCCCCGCCCCCCTGCTCTATTGACTCCCAGAGAAGCCGCTAGAACGCTAGAAGCTGAGCTTCAAGTTACGGGAATACAAAAGTCACGTAAGACAATAAAAAAAAAAACAGGAAGTCTTGATCGTAGACAAGTGTTTATACGAACACAGATCGGAATATTCGTCTCCAGACTTCCCTCGGCAGGAAAGGCTCCGCTTGTCCATCAAAAACTGGCGTTGACGTCATCACACAGAAGCCCCGCCCACTGACTCCACTGACTCCCAGAGAAGCCGAGCTTCCGCGGAAGTGACGCTAACCGTACATTTGTCCGATCAGAAACTGTTCTGTGCCATCCCATAAAGAACGGTTGATGCCGAGCTTCAAGTAACGAGAATACAAAAGTACAAAAAGAAACACAGCTGATTCTGAGCGATTGTTACTGCGCGCTAACGCACGTTTAGCATTGAAATCAAAGTGCAACATGGTTCATATTTGAAACAAACCACTTCCTGTAATAATAATAATAATTGTTTGTTCTCGTGTTGTTGTTGTTTTTTCTGTCGTTACCAGGAGCTCAAAGGAGGGAAGGCCTTCTCAAAGGTAACGTGATCTCATGATTACAGTATCTGATGCGCATGTGACGTCAGACGTGACCTTTGACCCCCGCTGTAAACTTCAGAGCGCTCTGTTTCCACCGTACACGGCGGAGTTTTGATGAGTCAGAGCAGGTTTTTTACGAGCGCTTTTCACGACATTTTCAGAGGAACATTAATGAAACGCACCCGCACGCACGCGCACACACACACACACACACGCACACACACACACACACACACACAGCAGCCGAAAATGTGCTGACTCAGCAGAAAAACCTGCAGATTGCAGAGGTCAGAGGAGGTCGCTGCCCTCTGCTGTCTGTCTGTGTCCACTTCCTCACATCATCACAGACGTGGAAGCTGGAGTACAAACTTTCTGCTGACTTCAGATCTGTGGAGTAGTTTTTCTTAAAGGGACAGTTCAGGTTTTTTTTTTTTTGAAGTATCTTAAGTATTTAACTGTTTTTTAATGGCACATTTTCACTTCCTCTCGTCTCCTCGTTCAGCTCGGATTCGCCGACCTCAACATCGCAGAGTTCGCGGGATCAGGCTCCATGGTTCGCTGCTGCATCCTGGAGGGTTACGACACGAAGAACACGCGTCAGGACAACTCCATCCTCAAGGTATGACACGCACGCACGCACACACACACACACACACACACACACACACACACACACACACACACACACACACACACACACACACACATACTCGTTTATACTGCCTGGTGAGGACTATGGACACAGAGGTGTCTGCTGGGAACCACCCTTTCTGAATGAGATACAGACATGGTTCTAGGTCCAAAAAATCTTTTTTAATTTTAGAATTTCATATATCACTTTAAATATCAAGATTTCTCATTTCTAATTTTTCACTTACTGCATATGAAATTTAACAACACGATGGGGACCGAAGGGGACCGTAGCGCCCCCTTTGGTGGCTGCAGGCTATTGCATTTTACACTCAGAAGTAACTGTAAAAATTACAATTCTAAATAAAAAACAGATGAATTTCTGTAGAGTAGGTTTAAACCGTTTTGAGGGGTGTGTGGAAACATAAATTTAAATAAAGTATAAAGTAGAATTTCAACTAAAATAGTGGGAACATGTCTCTTTTACCACTTTTCTATTGAACTGTTCATTAAGATGAAATTTGCTGTGGAAAAGCAACATGATGTGGAAATATAGATTACAAATAGTGATGTGTCAGTCACGAATGATCCAGCTGAGAGTCGGATCTTTGAAGTGAACAAGGGCAGCTGCTTTGTTTTCGGTGAAAGCTGCAAGTGATTGGTAAAGATGTGTGAACGCATCTGCATGTCCTCACTGAGCAGAAGAGGGAGGAGAGTGGAGGGGAGGGGTTAAAGACATACACAGGATGGAGGGAGACGAGAGACAGAGAGAGGACACTTGCACTTTATTTTATTTTTAAGAGCAGACATCGCAGTGCAAAACTCAACTCAAAACTCGAGTAAACTTTCATCGTTTGTATAAAAATAATATGACATCAAGAGCTTCAAAAGTGCAGCAGTGGACTGGCATGGATGGAATCTGCTTAGGTAGCCAGCAGTATATAAAATGTATATAAAATAAGATAAAAGTATATAATAAAGCAGTGTTTCCCAACCCTGGTCCTCAGGACACACTGCCCTGCATGTTTTACATGTTGTCCTGCTCCAACATACGTGATTCAGCTGAACAGCTCCTCATCAAGCTCTGCAGAAGCCTGATAACGAGCTGTTCAGCTGAATCACGTATGTTGGAGCAGGACAACATGTAAAACATGCAGGGCAGTGTGTCCTGAGGACCAGGGTTGGGAAACACTGTAATAAAGTGCAAATTGGGCCGATCACTGATCTACCTGAGCAGATAACTTATTTTAGAGGAACTTCAAACACTGGCCTGTGAGGCTCAGCTTCAACAGCACAAACAGAGGTCACTTTCTAACAGCTTCATTAACAGCCTCTCTTTCAAACTTAAAACAAGAGAAAAATAATCATCTAGCAGTTACTTAGACCGCCGCTTCCAAGTGTCTATACGGTTTTTCACATAGTACTTCACAGCATCCCAGCTCCTACCTTTGAGTGCCTCTGGAAATGCTTGGATACACTCAACACACTGTGCTTTACCAGGAACCTTGCCACTCTTAATGCTGTGCATCAGCTTCTGTTCCACAGCTTGGACTTCTTCCTTGGTCCACACCTTCCTCTGCTTTCTTGATGACTCTATAAAAATAAAACAAGATAGAATAAAAGTTAAAGGTGCATTATGTAATAAATCTAAAGCAACTGGCCATAAAATCCTCCTAATATGTCACAGAGACTCAGGAATAATGTTCATATAACAAACTGAACTCACCAAACTCAACCAACAATTTCTGTATGAGACTAGAAAAGAACTCACTAAACAGGTTAAAGGTAAAATACCTGTGCTTGGCTGTGAAGAGGTCTCAGGCTCATTGTCCTCCTCTGTTCTCCTCTTGATCAGTTTCTTTGTCTTTTTCACAGTTCTCGGCTCTGCTAGAAAACAACAGAGATACAATGGTAGACGAGTTAACTTGAAGCACCAAGCTGGTATAGAGATTATAATTTCATGAGAAATAGAATACAGCTTAAGTGGCATTGTTGTCAAGTTAATAGTTTTTATTGTTTACTTTTCACAAAAAAGGAGGAAAGCTTAAAAACCAATAAATTATATAGGAAAAGTACTAGTATTACCAGAAGTAGATCATTAAAAAAATATTAACTGTGTATTATTAAATCCATTGAAACAGGTCCCTCTTTCCACCATCATTTTTCCCTTCTTTCCTTCCTTCCGCCCTCCATTGTCTTCATCCTTCCTTCTTCTTACTTGACTCACTATGTTCCCTTTCACCACCTTTTCCCCTTTGTTCTTACTTCTTCCTTCCTTGACCCAATCCGTTCCCTGTCTCCATCTTTCTTTCCTTCCTTTCCCCTTCCTTCTTTAGTCCATCCCTTTTCCCTACCTTCCATCCTTCCTTCTTCTATCTTCCTTGACCCAACCTGTTCCTCCCCATCTTTATTTCTTTCCTTTCTCCATTTCTTCTTTCCACAATCCATTTCCCTTCCTTCCTTCCCTCTTTCCTTCCTTGCTTGACCCAGGAGGACAACAGGAGAGTTCAATTTTAAAAAAGAACCACATCTTCAGAACCAATAAATGACAAAGCAAAAGTGTCTGACATTTAAAAAGTTGCTAATTAAAATAATGAATGGTGTATTAAGTGGTTTGTTGTTTATAGGTGAAATACCTGTGTTTGGCTGTGAAGAGGTCTCAGAATCATTGTCCTCTGTTCTCCTCTTGATCAGTTTCTTTGTCTTTTTCACAGCTCTAGGCTCTGCTAGAAAACAACAGATACAATGGTAGACACGTTCACTTGAAGCACTCAATGCACCAAGTTGGTATAGGGTTTATAATTTCATGAGAAATAGAATACAGCTAAAGTGGCATTGTTGTCAAGTTAATCGTTTTTATTTTTTTTAAATAAATAGTCCAATTGCAAAAAAAGGAGAAATGATATTGTGAAAGTACTCTGATATTACAATAAGTCGATAATTAAAAAATATGAAGTTAAGATGAAATGAAGTGGATTATTACAGGTTATTGGTAAAATACCTCTGCTGGGCTGTGATGAGGTCTCAGACTCAAGGTCCTCCTCTGTCCAGGTCCTTTTCACAGTTGATCTACCTTGAAGCAAACAGATTCACAGTAGATTTTTTAAAAAGCTCCTTCAAAAGGAGCACTGATCAGAGAACAGCTCGCCAGTTCCATGCACTGTGAGGAAAGCAAGTGCTGTGCATATTAGAGAAAGAACTCTGTGAAACAGGTTATTGTTAAAATACCTCTGCTCAGCTGTGATGAAACATCAGACGCTTGGTCGTCCTCTGTAGTTGTCCTCTCAATGGATCTGTTCTTTTTCACTGGTCTTTGACCTTCATTGAAAAACACAAAGATGTAATGTTAGAAAAGCTTCCCTCCATAGGAGGAGGTGCCCAGACCCCGAGAGGAGAACCGCTGGTTCATTGAATGTACCTGATGAGTTGGAGGATGGACTCAACATCACATCTTCATCTTCACTTCCAGATAGAGAGCTGTCTTCAGCTACTTCCTCTGAATAAACACGGCAAAAAATGTTGTTAACTAGCACGACAAACTCATGTGTACATGACACATTTAAACCATCTCAAATTAAAATGATAAAAATAGTGTGTGCACGGTGAGGTTTTACCATTTGGATCCACGTTGATCTCGTCCAGAGTCATCCCTTTATATTGTGCCAGCTCTCCTCTCCCACAGGCCATAAGCAACTTTGCAACTTTGGCAACCTGCAACGTTCCTTCGGGGAGCCGGTAATATTGTCGATGGACTCTAATGTTGTGACCCATAAACCCTGCTAGGCAGTCCTCTTCATTGTCTCTCAAGTTTAGTACTTGTGACATTGTTGCCATCGGTTTCCTGAGTCTCGTTGACGTCAATGTTTGAGGGTCCTTCGCCCCACATTCACATGCCATTGCACGGATAGCATCAGATCCTCTGAGGTGACTTTCTGCCTCTGGTCTTCCAAACAAATACAGATTGTCATCCGGCACATCACATTTTCGCCGATAATTCACCAGCATCTGTATGGAGGACACCATGTCTGGGCTGAGTAAGACAGGAACCTTCTTGTCCCGCTTACCTTTGATTTCCACACGCTCAAAATATTTGCAGAGCTTCTTTTCCACGTCGGTCAAGGCAAGGTCAAGATCTGGATTACTGGCAAAGGTATTTCTCAACATGAAGTCATTCAAGGACATCTTCGACACTTCGCCCTCTCTCCTACGATTGAAGACGATCACTTCGCAGAGCGTCAGTCTAGCAAGACTTAACCAGTTCCTCTTATTTGGTGCAGCTTCAAGACTGGATTGACACTTAGGTCTTTCTGCGTCAATATGGTTGTGCAGTTTCACAACATCTTCACAGTAGGGGATAAGAAGAGGTTTATTCCATTTTGACTCTCTGAGGTTCCTCAGTGCGTGCGACGACACCCACTCGTCCCATTTTTTTTCTTTCAGTGTCCTGAACGTCATCACATTTTCAAGAGCCTTCTTGTTCCCAGACATCCTTGTGTCAAACTCTGCAATATCTGCTATTTTGGTTAGGCTATGGCCTAGTTTGAGTGCCAAGGATGGAATCTTGAAGATGCAGGTATTTTCACTCCATCCACAGACCATCTTCACAGCGTTCACAACATGGCAGAAGTTTGTTGGCAGAAAGAAGTCATCTATTGTTTTCAGCTTGCTAAGGGTCTTTGCTTGGAGAACTAATCTTCCCATTTCCCGCATCTTTTGTCTGATGTATTGGTGTTGGCTTATGTCTGTGCCTTTTTTGTTGTAGAAGTGTTCTCCTAACCACAGAATATATTTTTCTTGCCGAATTACGTGTGTTACGTTGTCTTGATTCATGTCATTTACGAGGTCCCAGACTTTTCCATTTGTCTCCTTTGGGACAGGCTGTCCAGCAGCACAAAGTGACTGCACTCTAGTTCTGCCTGGCTTTCCAGCATTTCTTTGCTTTGCCAGTTTGCATCTTTTCATGTGGCGCCACATCGCCTTCCTTTTGAGGAGTGCCTCACAGTATACGCAGTGTAAATACTCTTTCACATTCACTGGTTCACTGCTTTGCTGAGAGGGAACCATCACCCCTTTTCTCTCCTCCAGGACCTCAAAATTGTGGCGACGATTGCCTTTATTTCGAAGTAGATTTAACTGCATCTTTCTGTCCGCTGAACCTTTTGGATGACTAAACGCTTGTGCTACCTCCGCCAAGTTGCTGTGTTTCCTTTCCAGGTGCCGTGCGATTTTGGCATATTGTTTAAAACAGTACAGACAGTAGTGCCTCTTATTGTACACTCTACTGCCATTGATTTTCTTTTTCAGCGTCAGGATTTTTACATCCTTGTCACTGGAGGATTCTGATATCTCACAGTCTGCCATGGAATGGGAAGAGGATGATGTGTTCTGTCTCTTACTTGATGAACTGTACCGTCTTATAGATTTCCGCAGCTTGATTTCTTCCTCCGATTCTTCTGTAGAACTAGAACTAGGCACATACTCATCCTCACTTATTTCACTGCTCGTCATAGATTCATCTACAACGATCCCAAGCATTTTCTTTGTAAGCTAGAAAAGAAAAAGTCAGATGGAAGTCAGACTCAATTACTACGTTTTTAAATGATATTTCCCATTTAATTTTCCAATTATGCCTTTCGCATCAAAAAATAATATAGTTCATAATTTTGTCATCACAACTGATTTCAAAATACACACTAGTTTGTCTGCAAACTTACAAACACACTCTCAGTTCTCGTCAGTGGAGGAACGTCTGGGTCTGAAGGGCACTGGTCCATTTCCTGAAAGAGCAACCAAAAACATACTGTCAAATACAATGTCCAATTACAGAATAATCATTTTTTACATTGTGTGCATTGCGAGCAAGAATAAAATGCCAAGGAATGTTTGAGTATCCCTGTATTTAACTAAATGTGTCATGACTGAGTCAATGGCCTAATTCTCAAATTATAAATCACTTAAATTAAGCTTTGTTGCGTCTACACAGTGCATCCACTCTCGTAAAGCAAGACTCACAACTCACTAGACATGACCCTATGACGCGGTGTACCATCTTGCTTTTCGGATTTAACATAGTGTTCTCTTTACATGTTTAAACATCTTTCTACGTGTTGTCAAGCTGCAAAATAAAAGTGTGAATGATCGTGAATATGAACAAGCCGACTGACAGAGCTGTAAGATGGTGAAACACCGTTAAAAACATAATACTTTTACTGTGACAGACTGTGGCAGGTCGCCTCGTCTCGTTGCTTGTTCATTTATTTTAAATACATTTTTTTAATACATTTTTCAAAACAGTGGACCAGAACAGCTGCATAACATTTTGGCAGTAAAATGGCCAGAACCAGTTTTATTACCGTTCAACAACATTTCGCTGAATTTCTGATCAATATCAAATGAACATGACATCCACTTCACTTACCTCCTGCAGCTCATCTGTGTCGTCTCCCTCCTCCTGATCGTCTGACTTTTCAGGCGAGGTCTGGCTCTGTAACTGAGATAAGAACATGCAAAATACCAGTCAGCAGTGACATAATTAGGCATGTGTTTACAGGTAGTCTGGAGCACTCCTGTAGATTACATCAACCAAGGAATATCAACTCAGAGGCACAACGTTTTCATAGCATATGTGTATGTATGTTCTGCAGAACATGTATGAAGTAACACTTCTTATTGGTAACACTATTAAGAAATAATGTGTCATCTATTTGCTCAATGATTGTATGCTGTACAATTCACCTCAGAGTAGAGAACCTTACTCATTTAATGTTTCCACACTGGAGTTTAACTGGGAGTATCTTGAGTGCTTAAGTTAACAGAAAAGAGCTGTTCTGAAAAGCTGTGTCTATAGATGTCCTGGTAAGCAAGTAACTAGAGTTTTACAACATGTTCTGGAAAAAAAACTAAAAAACAAAATCACATTTTAAAGGATATTGTCAGATTATATTTATCGGATAATTGAAAAAAATTTAGATTTTTCTTTTTCCCCCACATCGCCCTTACATGTGACTTTTACAAACACGTCCACTTCTCTGAAGTAAAAACAAACCCCTCGGTGAATGTTTGAAGCCATCCAACACCGTCTGTATAAAAAATAGCTGTTCTGTGGGATGTAAACAGCCTCAGAACTACTGCAGAACAGGAGACATACAAAAAAATCTGCAGATTCATTCTTTTTGACCTTTAATTTAAAAAAAACAATAAGGCTACTTGTTTTATTTTACTGTTGTATGCTAACTAAGGTCACAACGAGCTCATTCTGCTGACTACTTTTAATAAAATAGCCTACATTTGTTGTATCGTTGCGTTTGAGTATTAATGTTTCAAGATTCTTAAATTGTTATATAAAATATGGCTAGTAGGTATTAGAGTATTTGCAGGTCTCCATCTCACCTCCCTGTTCTTCTCCTTAGCAAGGAGCAGCTCCAAGTCTTTCAGGGGGCTGATATCAGTGGTGGTAGTGGTTGTCTCCTCTGGGGGCAAATCCACCTTGAGCTGCTGCGACAGTTTCAGGGCTGCAGAGCCCTGCTGCTGCTGCTGCTGCTGCTTTTGGTTGTCCATGGCTTCAACCTAGATGAAAGAGCAGGACAGGAGAAGAAACTTATTCATGATTCATTTGATTATAAATTATATACTTAGATAAATAAATCAGCCATTTAGAAAAAATATACAATTGATAAATCACAACTTTGTTCATTGTATTTCCATGAGGACTCACATATGCCTAACTTCATGTTCTTTATGATAAAAAATACAGTTGACACACAAGAAACAACCTTATATCATGGCTGTACAGTGTGACCCTTTTGATCACCTATGCTATCAAAGAATATTATGTGTAAACTAGTGCTGTCAGTTAAACGCTTTATTAACGGTGTTGCTCTTTTTTGTTGTTTTTTTAGAACAACTACAACACCACACCTGATCTAGCTAGACCGGAAACAAAACAACAGACGCACTGCGCTCACTTGTTTGGGCTCGTGAGGCCAAAGAGCAGCACGCTAACGTTACGTTTTGAGTGGATGGCGAGTGGTGTGTGTTTCTCCATCTCGAATCGTGTCTTTAAATTTCAGTAGACTGTATTACAATTTAGATACATTTGGATTAATTGTACAGCCCGACACTACAGTATATGCCAATATTGTTTTCAATAGAAAAACATTTACACAAAGCAAGGTGGTGCATTTTTCTATGTTGACAGGAGTATTAAAATGAGGAAAAATAATAATAATAAAAATAAATCAGGGGACATTTAGAATAGATAAAAATGTGCGTGTGATTTAATATTTTAATTGTTTGACAGCACTAGTGCAAACACAAATATGTAACCACTTGTATGAGTGTGGATAGGTTGGCCTGATCTCTGTGTTTCCTCTCTATGGTTTCAAAAGCAGATCAGCGCTGCAGCTAAATGATCAATGCACTGATCAAATGTGACATTAGTCATAAATGATGAATACATGCTACTGTTTAGAAAGGCTGCAGGTCTCACTAGTTCACAGTCTAATGTCCACAACAGTTAGACTCAATCCTTACATTTGAGTCCGAATAACAGTTCACTATCAGCATAACTAACTTAGCTCTATATGGATGTAAAATAATAATAGTGATTATTATCGACTGTAGTTGACTGCTGGGAGTCAAAGACGTGACGAGTGATGTCACGTGTGCGACCAGTCACGTTTTCAACACGAGGACAAGTCACGTGAACGCCACGCAGCGACACAAATGTAAACAATAACAGAGGGAGGAGAGAGATTCACGTTTTCTAGCTGAAATACAGTCATTATTCTGAGTTATTAAAAACAACAACACACACACAAATGCTTGGGCCCAGACAATTGCTATTGCTATTGCTATTGTTATTGTTGTTAGCCGGCTCTGTGCGCGCTGCGGAGCTTGCGCACTCCTGTCAGACAATGAACCGCGACTTTTTTTCGTTACGAAGTAAGTTACGAAATCAGAACACAAGAATGCGAACATTTCACACCGGACTCCGTGTGCATGATTTACACGCGGAATATTGGCGACGAGCCGACAGCGGAACACGCATCTTAGCGTTAGCACGGTAGTTAGCTACACGCTAGCTAGCATGGCTCCGTTGCTGTTTATCATAACCCATCGATTAAAAATCATTCATGCACGTGACCTCGCGGCCTGTGATTAATAACACACATTATCGCTGATTAATTTTTAAACTTAATTCGGTAAATTACCTGAGCTGCAGAGTCTACCTGCATCTGTCTGCACCGCAGCTGGAGCACACGAGTTCCCATGATGCCCCGGAGTTTTTTTGTTTACTTTTTTTCGCGGAGTTTTTTCCCACTAAAACAGTGTGTCTGCAGATTCCCTGTCTAACAAATGCCCGATAATAGCTTTATAAGTGCAGTTGTCATGTTTCATATGAAAATATCTCTGCTCCTATGTTTGTCATCAACAACAAGAACATCCTGTTACAAACACGTGTTATTCGTTATATGTCGACTCCTCTGACCTGCTGCTGCTCATAAAAAATACATTATTTTATAAAAATAATATAATAATAAAATATAAAAAAAATAAAACTTAAAAAAATAAAATCCGCTCAAATATGTGCTGCATTGGTAATCTGATTTTTTTTTTTTACAAAATCAATGACTTTTTACAAAACAAAACAAAAAAAAGAGACAAACAACATACTATAAGATTAAAATGTTTAAAATCTTACCATCTGCTGATGCCTTGTTAAACAGTCATTGTGATGAGTCCTTAATGAGCTGATTCTCCGTCTGAACCTCTGCAGGTCTTCTCTCGCTGAGGTCATGATCAGAGCATGTGTGTGGGGGATGGGCAGCAGAACTGCTCCTCAGCAGCAGAACTGCTTCAGTACACAGAGCAGTGCAGGTGCAGGGGGCGGAGCCCTTTTGAAGCCGATGGGCCATTAATTAAGGCTCAGCCAGGACCACACAATATTTCTCCACACAAACTCACAGGCTAGTGTTGCAAATAACACACATTTAACACAACAGTACACTGCAAATTAGAAACTTGTTAATATTAAAGTCTCTCTCCTTAACTTTCTCAGACGTTTCACTTAAAAAGTGGCTGGCAGTAACTGAGTACTTTTACTCTAGTACTGTACTTAAGTTAAAATTTGAAGTACTTTTAGCCTACATTTCAGAGGGAAATTACTTTCTAAATCGTTCCTTTTCATTGACATGAATCATCTAGATCAGTCATTCACACTGAATGAGGAAAATAATATTCACAGACACTACTTTTAAACAAATACATGGTCATACTCATAAATATTACAGTTTACCACTCAGATCCTTTTCAGTTTTGATTCAGCGAGACGCGAGAAGTCAGTGGTTTGGGAGCGATCTGTGTTATTGGGCCTTCACCCTCAGTTTTGACTATTTGACTGTTTCGGGAACTGTGCGACCTTCAAAAGGTCAAAGGTCAGCTGTTCAGGTGTAGTTTTTTGTAATAATTCATAAATGCATTGAGACAGGAGTGTGATTTTTGACTATGTCGTTCACCACAGAGCCTCCTGTTAGGATTGTTTTGTCCCATTTCGATAGGACCCCCACAGAGCTAGTTAGCTTTGCTGAGGGTCTACAGAGTTAGGACTCTGGTAGACTGATAAGGGTCTTAGGTCAGGTCCACAGGTCAAGTTTCACGCAGTTCAGTTCATTTTTGTGGCAACGACGAGCACTCAAAGCCAGGAAAAAGCGACTTTTCAAAGCTCCGCCCATCGAAAAGTACAGGTCTGAGCGGCACAAGACTGACGTCTATCAGCTCGTCTAAGGACCACAAACAACATATAAAAAATCAGACTCCTGTGACCTTTAGAAATAGATTTCCTCCAAAACTTCCACTCTGACCAAAGGGTGTGAGAATGTATAGAGTCTGACAGGATCTGATTTTCAGTTTTTGACACAGATACATAAAAATTCTAAAGAACTTTTTCTTTTTTTTTGTCCGGATTATTGTTCAGTGGCTCAGGAGGATCCTCTGTTCTGAGTCTGGGGGCCCTGGGGTCAAAGGTCACTGTGTAGCAGCCAAAGAGACAGTGTGTAAAATTCAAACCTAAAAAGGAGGGAAATTTTTTAATTCAATAATTCTAAAAGGATTTGAGCTGGGGGGCTGAAATTAGAGTATGTGCATCAAGAACTAAGACTGATCGAGGGTGCGGTGTTTCAGAATCGTGCAACCTTGGAAAGGTCAAAGGTCAGCCGTTGAGGTGTGTGTTTTTGTGATAATTCATAAAGACATCGAGGTAGGGTTCTGATTTTTGACTATGTCGTTCACCACAGAGCCTCCTGTTAGGATTGTTTTGTCCCATTTCGATAATACCCCCACAGAGCTAGTTAGCTTTGCTGAGGGTCTACAGAGTTAGGACTCTGGTAGACTGATAAGGGTCTTAGGTCAGGTCCACAGGTCAAGTTTCACGCCGTTCAATTCATTTTTGTGGCAACGACGAGCACTCAAAGCCAGGAAAAAGCGACTTTTCAAAGCTCCGCGCATCAAAAAGTACAGGTCTGAGCGGCACAAGACTGACGTCTATCAGCTCGTCTAAGGACCACAAACAACATATAAAAAATTCAGACTCCTGTGACTTTTAGAAATATATTTCCTCCAAAACTTCCACTCTGACCAAAGGGTGTGAGACTGTATAGAGTCTGACAGGATCTGATTTTCAGTTTTTGACACAGATACAAAAAAATTCTACAGAACTTTTTCTTTTTTTTTGTCCGGATTATTGTTCAGTGGCTCAGGAGGATCCTCTGTTCTGAGTCTGGGGGCCCTGGGGTCAAAGGTCACTGTGTAGCAGCCAGAGACACAGTGTGTCAACTGCCAACAATTCAAACAAAAAAAGGAGGGAAAACTGGAAAACTGTAATTCAAAAGTGTCTGGAACTATGAGGCTGAAATGTCAGTCTGTGTATCAGGAAGTTAAGATGATCCAGGGGTCGAGTTTCAGACCCACGCTACCTTTGGAAAGGTCAAAGGTCAGCCATTCAGGTGTAGTTTTTTGTAATAATTCATAAATGCATTGAGACAGAGTTCTTTTTTTTTTCAGTATGTGTATTAGGAGCTAAAGCTGATCCTCTGTTCTGAGTTTGGAGGCCCTGGGGTCAAAGGTCACTGTGTAGCAGCCAAAGAGACAGTGTGTAAAATTCAAACCTAAAAAGGAGGGAAATTTTTTAATTCAATAATTCTAAAAGGATTTGAGCTGGGGGGCTGAAATTAGAATATGTGCATCAAGAACTAAGACTGATCGAGGGTGCGGAGTTTCAGAATCGTGCAACCTTGGAAAGGTCAAAGGTCAGCCGTTGAGGTGTGTGTTTTTGTAATAATTCATAAAGACATCGAGGTAGGGTTCTGATTTTTGACTATGTCGTTCACCACAGAGCCTCCTGTCAGGATTATTTTGTCCCATTTCAATAGGACCCCCACAGAGCTAGTTAGCTTTGCTGAGGGTCTACAGAGTTAGGACTCTGGTAGACTGATAAGGGTCTTAGGTCAGGTCCACAGGTCAAGTTTCATGCCGTTCAATTCATTTTTGTGGCAACGACGAGCACTCAAAGCCAGGAAAAATCGACTTTTCAAAGCTCCGCCCATCGAAAAGTACAGGTCTGAGCGGCACAAGACTGACGTCTATCAGCTCGTCTAAGGACCACAAACAACATATAAAAAAATCAGACTCCTGTGACCTTTAGAAATAGATTTCCTCCAAAACTTCCACTCTGACCAAAGGGTGTGAGACTGTATAGAGTCTGACAGGATCTGATTTTCAGTTTTTGACACAGATACATAAAAATTCTAAAGAACTTTTTCTTTTTTTTTGTCCGGATTATTGTTCAGTGGCTCAGGAGGATCCTCTGTTCTGAGTCTGGGGGCCCTGGGGTCAAAGGTCACTGTGTAGCAGCCAAAGAGACACTGTGTAAAATTCAAACCTAAAAAGGAGGGAAATTTTTTAGTTCAATAATTCTAAAAGGATTTGAGCTGGGGGGCTGAAATTAGAGTATGTGCATCAAGAACTAAGACTGATCGAGGGTGCGGTGTTTCAGAATCGTGCAACCTTGGAAAGGTCAAAGGTCAGCCGTTGAGGTGTGTGTTTTTGTGATAATTCATAAAGACATCGAGGTAGGGTGTTATGATTTTTGACTATGTCGTTCACCACAGAGCCTCCTGTTAGGATTGTTTTGTCCTGTTATGTTCGGACCCACACAGAGCCTAACCCAAACCCTTATAGTACTGTGGAAATGATTAAGTAACTAGAGAAGCACTCAGAGAGCGCAGACCTCCGCCAAGGCAGCTCAGTGCCTACAAAATACACCCTGCCTGTGCGCCTGGGTTAGACAGAGAGTGTTGCAACCAGCGATAACGTTATGGTCACACTGCGAGTGTTGTAGCCGGTGATAGCGTGTACGGATCACATCCAAAATGTAATCACTTGTTCCTGGTCCCTTTGCAGACATCTCCTGAATTTCATCCAAATCTGTCGGCGACTTTTCGAGTTATCGTGCTAACAGACAGACAGACAGACAGACTAACGCCAGCGAAAACATATACCTCCTTGCGGAGGTCAATTATTGAAAATATATCTGCCAATCAACTGCAGTGAACCTTGCTCTCCTTCCACACTGTGATAATTAGAAACGTTATATTGTAACCGTAACCTTACTGGAATCAATATATAATAGTTAAAAACGTTAAAAGTAACGTTATAAACTCATGGACACACAGTGTGTCTCCTGACTCCTTCCCACCTCGTGGCATCTAATTATAAAAGCCAACATATTAAGAAAATGTCCGGTTAAAAACAGTTTTGGACCCATAACTGTAATAGGATGGGTCCAACCAGGCTCAGACAGAACCTGCACAGGCCCTGGTAAGGTCATGTTGGATATTTGGGGCACGACCTGTTGTAAGCTGTGAGCTTTTGATTAATATATGTGATTGTGGTCTGGTAACCAAACATTTTATAAAGACATTCATCCTGAGCAGTGAGTCTGTCTGATTTTGCACATGGTGTTGTTGTTTTATTAACTGGTGGGAAAATGTTAAAACCGTGTCAAGCCTATCTTTGTAAACTGAAAAACTGAATTGTGAATTGTAATAAGCATACATCCATCCATCCATCATCTACCGCTTTATCCTCCACCAGAGGGTCACAGGGGGTGCTGTGCCTATCTCAGCTGACATTGGGCGATTACAAACTGTCCAGGGTACACCCTGGACAGTTTGTAATAAGCATACAAAATTAAACAAATAAACAAACTATATTTAATTCTAATGAGATAAGAGGTCCAAAATGTAATGATCAAGGAACAAAAATGGTATTAAAGGGTAATATACATATTTCAATGACAAAAAATGGCATTCAGTCACTTAAAAAGTTTACACTGAAAAACCAGTCCTCGTGGGGACTTTGTTCATACACTGTAATACTAGGTTTGGCCTCAGGGGGTCGCTCTAGAGCACACACAAATTCCGAAAATCCAGTCTGCTGGGGACTTTTCGTAAACACTGCAATACCAGGTCCAGCCTCCGGGTTTGCTATAGAGCACACACAAAGTCATAAAAAACAAGTCCGCAGGGGACTCTCAGGAAACTTCGTCAGCCATATTGGAATGTCATTTCCTATTCATTAAAGGGGGTCGACCCGTGGGGACCATGGTTTTGGTCCCCACGGTGTCTTCTGGTCCCTATGGTGTTGGTGTGTATTCAGATCAATGTCCCCACCAAGATAGCAAAACAAATGCACACACACACACACACACACACACACACACACAGTGAGTAATGTGTGTTTTTGTCTTCAGGTGATGATCGCCATGACTCTTCTGTCGGGAGATCCCTGCTTTAAAACGTGAGTTCAAGTTTTTAAGGGTTTAAGTTCACATTAAAACATATAAACTTTGCATTTTTCAAAATAAAAGTCTATGTTTCTGTTTATCCACTCCGAAAAACACAACGCGGCATTTTTCAAAACACAAAAACTCAGTTTCTGTTTTGTCCACACTAAACCACATCACTGCAGTTTTCAAAATATAAGTCTCTCTTTCTGTTCATCAACACTAAAACATCATTTGGCAGTTTTCAAATTAAAAGTCTCTGCTTCTGTTCATTCATACTAAACCACATCGCCGCAGTTTTCAAAATAAAAGACCCAGTTTCTGTTCCTCCACACTAAAACACAACTCAGCAGTTTTCAAAATAAAAGTCTCAGTTTCTGTTCCTCCACACTAAAACACAACTCAGCAGTTTTCAAAATAAAAGTCTCAGTTTCTGTTCATCCACACTACACCACATCGCCAGTTTTCAAAATAAAAGTCTCAGTTTTTCTTGTCCACACTAAAACACAACTCAGCAGTTTTCAAAATAAAAGTCTCTGTTTCTGTTCATCCACACTACACCACATCGCCAGTTTTCAAAATAAAAGTCTCAGTTTCTGTTCATCCACACTAAACCACATTACTGCAGTTATCAAAATAAAAGTCTCACACTAAAACATTATTCAGCATTTTTCAAAATAAAAGTCTCAGTTTCTGCCAGTTCACTATAAAACACGACTGCATTTTTCAAAATAAAAGTCTCAGTTTCTGTTCATCCACACTAAACCACATCGGCGCAGTTTTCAAAATAAAAGTCTCAGTTTCTGTTCATCCACACTAAACCACATCGCCGCAGTTTTCAAAATAAAAGTCTCCGTTTCTGTTCATCCACACTACACCACATCGCCACAGTTTTCAAAAATAAAAGTCTCAGTTTCTGTTCATCCACACTAAACCGCATCACCGCAGTTTTCAAAATAAATGTCTCTGTTTCTGTCCACTCTAAAATGCAACTTTTCAAAATAAAACAGGACCAGCGATGCATTTCTGCCTCACTTTGACTTTTTTTTTAAAAATGCTGATGATGTTTAATCCGTGTCGTTCTTCCACCCTCAGACCTCCCAGCACGGTCAAATCCGTCTCCACCAGCGACGAGGACCCCAACCTGCAGCTGGACCGCAAGGGCGAGAGCACCGATGCCACGTCGCAGCCACTGGGGGGCGTGGTGGAGGGACCCCGCGTCTTCAAACCGCGACAATCATCAGTACGGAGCGCAGGTAAACGACTCATCGGCGTCAGTGTTTACATCGGGGAAAGGACTTCATTTTTCTTTACATTCCGGCAGCTGCTCGGTGCTGGCGTCTATTTTCAGGAGTGGATTAGTGCGGGAATTTGTGTCAAATTAAACCACTGTGTGTGTGTGTGTGTGTGTGACCTCAGGTCTGCCTGATGAGCGAGGCAGTCCAGACGACGTCTTTCACACCGGTCATTTCCGCAGCTCCAGCTACGCCAGCCAGCACAGCAGGATATCAGGTGAGAGAGAGAGAGTGAAGGTTCCCGCCCTCTGCCTCCGTCAGGCCCCGACACGTTCATGAACGCCGGGAACGCTCCGTCAGAGCGTGACCTCTGGAATTCTTAAACCTGTGAAACCTAAAAACATGTGGTGGAGCAATCGTGGGAGAGGATAAGGAAGTGGTGGATCCTCAGTATCAGTGTAAGGGCCCCAAACATGGCTGCCAGGGGGACATTTGGAAAAACTGCTTTTAGCCACTTAAGAAAGTCTAGAGTCCATGAATATAAAATTTAAAATAAAATTATTATTATAAAACAGTGCATTTGTATGCAAGTTCTAGTAGTCTTAGTCAGACTATGACAACAATTCAGATTTTCGTAATGTCCTGTAAACACGTTAGTCCGACTAAAATCAAGCTAGTCTTAGTCGGACTAAGACAACAATTCAGGTTTTCGTAACGTCCTGTAAACACGTTAGTCCGACTAAAATCAAGCTAGTCTTGGTCGGACTAAGACAACAATTCAGGTTTTTATAATGTCCTGTAAACACGTTAGTCCGACTAAAATCAAGCTAGTCTTAGTCGGACTAAGATAACAATTCAGGTTTTCGTAACGTCCTGTAAACACGTTAGTCCGACTAAAATCAAGCTAGTCTTAGTCGGACTAAGACAACAATTCAGGTTTTCGTAACGTCCTGTAAACACGTTAGTCCGACTAAAATCAAGCTAGTCTTGGTCGGACTAAGACAACAATTCAGGTTTTTATAATGTCCTGTAAACACGTTAGTCCGACTAAAATCAAGCTAGTCTTAGTCGGACTAAGATAACAATTCAGGTTTTCGTAACGTCCTGTAAACACGTTAGTCCGACTAAAATCAAGCTAGTCTTAGTCGGACTAAGACAACAATTCAGGTTTTCGTAACGTCCTGTAAACACGTTAGTCCGACTAAAATCAAGATAGTCTTAGTCGGACTAAGACAACAATTCAAGCTTTATATGTGAATAGACCGCGGGTGTTTGGGAAAAAACTAGGTTTGTTTCCATGACGACTGATCGTGAAAATGTTTACGTGCCGTGACACTGGAGTCCAGGCACCGTTTACCAGTTAGCTCCGTTAGATGCATTAGCTCATTTAGCGCCATTAGCGCAGCTACAGTCGAACAGATATCCTGTGTACCGCGTATGTGTGCCTCTGTTTACGCTTTGGTAAAAGAGGAAAGTGAAGTTTTGTAAACTGCTTTATTCTCCTGCACCAAACCCCATGGAGAAAATCAGTCATTTTTACATCACAGCACACAGGGGTTGTCGAGCCACTGCTGCCTCCATCACTAAGTTCAAATGTGTTGTTATGCAACATCAATGTTTGAAATCCTTCTTTCTTATTTCCCAAAGTGACACAAACTACCCAAACAAAGGGTTTGGTGGGAGAGCGTTCATCATTTAAAAACACCAGCAAACCTGAACTATCCCTTTAAACGAGTGGGGTTGTTAGTGATTCATAAATGGTGAAACTATGCCCCCTTGTGTCGTAATCCAGAAGTGTCCACTCACCCTCTTATCTCCTCGTCTCCTCTCCTCGTCTCCTCTCCTCGTCTCCTCAGGCTACAGCACAGGTCACTCCCGCTGCTCCAGCCTGACCGACCTCAGCCACCAAAGGAACGCATCGTCCAGCAGCGGCGCCTCCTGCGGCCCCGCCCACTCCGCCCAGCCGCCACCGTCCACTCCCACCGAGTCCCCGAGGCAGGCCACGCCCACCCGACCGGAGAGGCCGCCTCCCCCCTCCGCCGTCGCCCTCATGTCCAACAGATCGTCCAGGTACGGTAGATCACAGACACACCTGGTTCCTCTCAGATGTTCAACTCAGAGACTTCGTACAGCTCTTCCTGGGTCCTGGGTCTGGATCGCTGCAGTTTTCAAAATAAAAGTCTCAGTTTGTGTTCATCCACACTAAACCACATCGCCACAGTTTTCAAAATAAAAGTCTCAGCTTCTGTTCATCCACACTAAACCGCATCGCCGCAGTTTTCAAAATATTAGTCTCAGTTTCTGTTCGTCCACACTAAACCACATCACCGCAGTTTTCAAAATAAAAGTCTCAGTTTCTGTTCGTCCACACTAAACCACATCGCCGCAGTTTTCAAAATAAAAGTCTCAGTTTCTGTTCATCCACACTAAACCGCATCGCTGCAGTTTTCAAAATAAAAGTCTCAGTTTCTGTTCATCCAAACTAAACCGCATCGCCGCAGTTTTCACAATAAAAGTCTCAGTTTTTGTTCGTCCACACTAAAACGCATCGCCACAATTTTCACAATAAAAGTCTCAGTTTTTGTTCGTCCACACTAAACCACATCGCCGCAGTTTTCAAAATAAAAGTCTCAGTTTCTGTTCGTCCACACTAAACCACATCGCCGCAGTTTTCAAAATAAAAGTCTGTTTTTGTTCGTCCACACTAAACCGCATCGCCGCAGTTTTCAAAATAAAAGTCTCTGTTTCTGTTCGTCCACACTAAAACGCATCACCACAGTTTTCAAAATAAAAGTCTCAGTTTTTGTTCGTCCACACTAAACCACATCGCCGCAGTTTTCAAAATAAAAGTCTCAGTTTCTGTTCGTCCACACTAAACCACATCGCCGCAGTTTTCAAAATAAAAGTCCCAGTTTCTGCCAGTCCACTCTAAAACACGACTTGGCAGTTTTCAAAGTAAAAGTCTCAGTTTCTGTTCGTTCTTCACTTTTCACTATCCAATGAAGATGTAACGTTGTTTAACTCTCAACCCTAACCCTAACCCCAACGCTACCCTAGTCAGATAGTCTGAGTATCGAAATAACCATCAGTCGTTTTTTTTTTGTCATTTTTTCCAACGACAGGAGGAAGAAGGACACCGTGGAGCGACAGCCGAGCTGCGTGGACGACACTCGGATCGACGCCGACGACATCGTGGAGAAGATCGTCCAGAGCCAGAACTTCTCTGACAGCAGCAACAACGAAGGTAAGGACACACTCTTAGAAGTAAAAGTGCTAAGTAGAACCATTGAAAGTTCTTTTCGACTTGTCCTCATCGGAGAACCCTTTTTGGCTCCAGGTAGAACCTTTTTTATAAAGGTTCCATCTGGGACCCTTTTGTAGGGTTACATCAAGAACCCTTTTAAAACCCTTAATTCAGGAATTGGTATTGATTTGATTGGATAAGCCTTTCGTTAAAGGGTCAAAATGTGTTTTTCCACACTTTATAAACACTTTGGTGCAACAGAATGAACATCATACACAAAAAGAACCCTTGAACTATCACTTTAACGTTCTTCTGTCGTCCTTCAGACAGCAACCTGAGGCTGTTTGTCAGCAAAGACGGGACCACGGCGCTCAGGGGGGCGCTCGCCACCAGGTGCGTACGCACGCGACGATTAGGTCTATTTTTTATAACTGTAACTTTTCGTCATATTTTACGTCACGTCATTTTTCTTTCTTTCGTTCTTTCTCCTCCAGAGGAACTCCTGGTACGTTTGAACCGGTGGTCATCGAGACTCACTGAGACGTCAATATAAGACGACTGCGATGCAGACGTTGATTCCCCCGGCGAGTATGTTGTTAGGTACCAGATTTTCTCAAATAGAGTCTGGAGACGTTAAAGCTACAGTGAGTTGGGAGAAACTACGGTGGCCTTCAGACGGCATTTAAACTCCAAAATTTGCTTTTAGTTTGTCCACGAAAAACATGGCGGTCCAAAAGAGAAGACACACTCCTGACGTAAAAATTAGAGCTGGGCACGTTAGCGATGTTAGCACATGTTAGCACATGTTAGCGCATGTTAGCGCATGACACGTTTCCATGACGACTGACCGTAAAAAGATGCGCGTGATGTCATGTTTATGTGCCGCGGCACCGGAGTCCAGGCATCGTTTACCAGTTAGCTCCATTAGCTCCGTTAGCTCCTTTAGCACGCCTACAGTTGAACTGGAGCGGTCTGTTTATTAAACGCAAAGAGCAGCGCTACGAATAACCAGCGTGCCTGTATACTGCGTATGTGTGCCTCTGTTTTTAAAGGGTTAGCGTTACTTTAGAGACTAATTTTAACAATCGGGAGTCACGTAAACATGACGTCGCGCGTCTTTTAGCGTTAACGCTGACGCTGTTAACCGGCGTTAGCGTGTTAGCGTGCTAACGTGCCCAGAACTAGTATAAAATATACATAAAAAAACATCAGCACTATGATTAGCATTAGCACACTGGACCTTTAACGTCTAGACTCTATGTGAGAAATGACCTGCTTTCTATGACCAGGTTTTCACTGACAGGAAGTGACATCATAGACATCATTTTTTCCACCACAAGTCTAAAACCAAAAAAAAAAGAGGTACCTTTAGAGTGGATTATTTCAGAGCTGGTCTCCGAATTTCTTTAGCTTTTCCTGAAACTCGCCGTTACTTGAACAAATAATAAACAAAACAAAGGAAAGAGGTGTACGTAGTGCAACACTGAAACTAGATGCTGCGTTCAAGGAGTCCTCGTCGCTTCTTTGTAAATCTGGTCACAGTTTAGCATTTTTCTCCACAGAGCTCCCCCTACAGTTTGGGAGTACATATTTTTTTTACGACACCACTGTAAACATCCATCCATCCATCGTCTACCTCTTTAACGTCTAAAACAGCGTCATCGCTTACAGTGAAGTCGTGACGCAATTCGTGTTTCGTGGTTTTCCTGCTCACAGACAGTAGGGGGCAGCGGAGACAGCCGCCCCATCTCCACCGCAACAAGACTTTTAACCATCACAAAGACGATGAATCTGTCAAATGAAACCTTTAACCCCCCTGTTACCATGGATGGATGGATCTCCAGAGTTGATCGGGAGTCCTTGAACGCAGCACGCAAAAGCCTAAAGGGACATTTCATTGAGTTCTTTATTTTCCCCTCCTCGTGTGTAAAATGTTAATGTGACTGTGTTCATACTTTATTTTACTGGACTTATTTTGCACATATAGAATATATATATATATATATGTATGTATGTATATAGGTGTCAGAAACCACTACAAGGAGCCGGCGTCCTCGCCTCCTTCTTTCTTTCTCACTTACTGTCCAAACTAAAGTAAAACCACTAAAACAGGCACATGATATTACAGTAGAGTACTTTATATCATTTCTTTATTTCTTATTGTCTGGTGTGTTATTATCTCAGCACGTGTTCATGTGGCCGGCCATAATGTCACGTCCTGCACTTAACTCACGATAAATAATCTGCGTGTCTGACTCTTAACTGCTGCTCATTCATTCACACAGACACTTGTATGACATGGTTAAAGGGTGTTAGCGTTACGCGGAAATCGCGGATCGGGTTCGAAGTCGTGATTCGGTTTATCGGGAAAGTCTGATGGTCTCACGATGTCGGCCGTTTAGCTTTGGTGCGATCTACGTTTCTGACTGTTGTTATCGTCTTGCTTCGTTCGTGCCAAAACAGCTAGCGGTGTGTAGTAGCTATGCCAGGCCTGTATGTGGTGCTATAACACTGCCACAGTAAAAAAAAAAAAATTGCTGTTTTTTACGGAAAGCCAAAAGATCGTTTTTTTTTCCTGTTTCCGCGTGGATTGGACCCTGTAATCTCAAAAAATGAGATTAAGATGCAGTCTTCGTGTTAGCCAGGCTAATCCGAAGCGACTTTCAAACTCCATTCTACGCGTTCACACCTGATTCTGCAGACATTTCCTGATTTTGCCGATCGTTATGCGATCTCATTCATCCCTTACCGATGATCATGTATATGGCGCTTTTCCATCGTACAGTACAGTTCTAGCTAGCTAGCCGACTAGACTCGACGCTACACGGTTTGGCATCAGTCTCGTCGTTGTCCGTTACTGAAGTTCCTCGTTTACGCGACGACGCAAACAAACGAAACGAGCGACTTGTAAAAGCAGTTGTTTTGGGTGCGAGTGAATCGTTAGAATCAGTCGATTCGAACGAATCAGTCGATTCGAACGAATCATTCAGATAATCGTTCGGTTCTTCCTGCAACGGGGTTGCGATTTCGATTTGACATTATTTTTTTTTATGTAGCACTCGCAGCTTTTCCAGTGACGACACTTTCTGACCGATCGGTGGCCGGCATTCTGTTGACGTGACATTTTAGCATCGTTAAAGGTTAAAAAAAAAAATATGCTAGCACTGTATCGCGGAAAAGCGCTGTACAAGTGTCTGTAACGTGTAGATGAGTTCGGTGGTAGAGTCGGACTGAACTGTAGACCAAACCTCAGCCAGATATCAAAGCACTTTGTACACACACACACACACACACACACACACACACACACACACACACTGCATGTCCCTGTCACTGACAGTGAAGCTGCACAGCTGCAGCAGCAGCAGCACAAACCTCCTGTTGTTCCAAAACTGACAATACACAATAGAGAGGCTCGCCCTCGTACAGACTGTTTGTGCTCCTGCGATAAATGTGCGCGTGTGTGTTTGTTTACGAGCGATCTGCGCGCGTACGCCGGCCGTACATGTTTTTTTGCGCGTTGAGCCTCGCTGAACTCTGGGAAATCTCTGTACAGCAGCGTTTTTTTTTTCCCCCCGTTTTAAACTGACGTTGAAAGGGGATAGTTCGGGTTTTTGTCGTGTTTTTATAACGCGTGACCGTCTACGATTATTCATAAACCGCTGAACTATCCCTTTAAGATTTCTATACGCGGCGCACAGGAATGTATGTACAGTCACACACCTATAGAACCTCCTCGCTGACCGACTGTCAAACTGTCAAACTTTGCACCTTTAAACACGTCGGGGCTGCAACTAACGATTATTTCCTCCATGAATCGGTTCGTTGTTTGGTTGGAAAATGTCGGAAAAAAATGAATGAATTCACATTTAATTAATTAATTAATTGATTATTTAAATCGTTAATTCAGTAACCGCTTAATTAATCGTTGCAGCCCTAAATCTGATCAGTGTCGTTTAATCTCTTTAATAATCCACCTGCTAACTGTAAGAGAGTAGGAGGAGGAGGAGGAGGGGCTAGAAGTAGAGGAGGAGGAGCTATAAGTGGGCGGGGCAATAAACTTCACGTTGTTGTCCGAGAAGTCGGAAAAGAAGTAGCGAAATAAGAATTTAAAAAAAACAGATTGGTATGGCGTGATATGGATAAAGTTTTGTCACGGTTACTTTCCGAATAAATTAAATGCGTGCTTCCCGCCAAAACGATAACGTTAAAAACAAACTAAAAAAAAACGTTCCACCTAAATCGGAAGTCGGAACTGGGGAGTGACGTCATTCCAGTTGAGAAGTTGGACAATAATAATGTTTCCGGTGATTTCGGACTTGGTTAGTTGTAGCCCCGCCCCCTGCATTATAGCCCCGCCCCTCTTGTGTTCAGACCAGCAGGATCTGGTCTCAGATCAGGATCAGGACAGTAAAGGGAAAGTGAATTGTCTGTAACTGTGATTTATTTGTTTTTTGTTCTATACATAATGATTATTTTTGCACTTGTTGTTATTATTTTATTTCATTATGTGGTAAACGGGGGAACATTTCACTTCCTGATTGTCGGACCTGAAGCTGAATCATATCATTTCAGTGGGTTTGTTTTTGTTTGTATTTGGTGGCGTTGATGTCATTTACACAGGACAGAGGTTAAATGGTGAAGAGAAAATTATAATAATAATAATAATAATAATCTATTTTAACTTTTATAAATTAATAATTGTCAAATGACACTAAGGATGTGTTGGATGTAAACTTTATAATAATAAATATACCATGTCTATAAAGCACAGCATTAAAATGTTTTAAAAAACCACTGTGTGTTGGAACTTTGTGAATTATTAACACATTTATAGCCTCAAATTTGACATATTAACACATTATTATAATGATGATAATAATAACTGTGCGATATATAATGATATATTATTTAGAGCTCAAGGTAACGAGTGTTTTGACAAACAAATCCTGATGTTTTTTGATGTTTCATGTTTTTCTTTGGGGGTTTTTAAGTTCAGTGTCAATGTTAAATTATCCAATTAATGGTCAAGGTTATAATAATAATAATAATACATTTTATTTATAGGTGCCTTTCAGGACATTCAAGGTCTCCGTAAAAAGTATATACATAAAGTGTGCTACACACACACACACACATATATAAATATATAGACTTAAGAGTGTATAAATATAAAGGGAAAAAAACAAAAGCATTTTATTGTATTTCAATTTAGGCTGCTGCGTATGGAGGATGATAAATAATATAATAATAAAATGAATAATTACAGAAATACAGAAATAAAATAATAAATACAATTATTAATTCATTGAATGAATGAATAAATTAGACCATTAAAAACACATTGATAAATACAGTTATTTTTGTATTTATTTAATAATTTATTCATTCATTAATTTCTGTATTGATTCATTTATTTATTTAATTATTCATTCATTCATTCATTCAATTATTCTTCCATTTCTTATTGTCATTTATCGTCCTCCATATTTGTGTGTGTGTTCCAGTACCTTCATGTTCACAGGTGGCAGTTCGCTTGTTGACCAGCAAGGGGCAGCAGAGACGCGTCGGTTCATGTGATGAGCTCCCACTGAAAAAACCTCAAAGAAGAAGTTTCGGCGACGTCAGCAGTGAAGCGGTCAGTCATGGTAAGAAAAACAAACTGACTCGTTCACGGGATTAAACTTTTATACATTTTTAATTAAACAGCTCGTTTTTTTTCGGTGAATGAAAACTAAGAAACAGCCGTTGAGAAAGAGGAGAACACGCAGCGGACGGTCGGAACGCGACAGTGAAGCTAACACATGCTAACACGCAGAAGCGAAACACGTCCGTGTCAGTGTTAGCTTCCTACGGACGGTGCTATTGGATTAAAGTCACAAAAATAAGAGCTTTTACTGGAATATTCTTCAAATATTCTACAAGCCGAATTATCGACATCGTTGTGCTGAGTGTGTAACGTGTCGTGTTGTTTCCCTGTGTTCGTTCATAATCAGATGAATTGTTAAATTCGGAAATATTTGAATGGAGTTTGGTTTCGGTGCATGTGTAATGCAGATTAACATACAACGCATTTCATTATTTTCTCGATTATTCAAGTACTTGTTTGGTCCATGAAACGTCAGAAAATGTCGGATTGGTGTTTACCAAACCTGGAAATTATGTTTTGGTCACAAATCAAAATGAGCTTTAATGATTTATTTGTTAAATGGAGCAAATAAACCAAAAAACCCGTTAAAAATAGTATAAATATTCTATTCTATGTTATTACATATGTACAGCAAAACATTTGGGAGTTGTTACTTGTAAACAAAAGTTACATGATGTGTTAAGTTTAGTCAGACTATTTATTGTCGAGCTCATCATTTAATCTGACATTGGTGATGCAGTTAAAAAGTCATCTAAAATAATTATGAATCAGCTCCATGTAAACGCCAGTAGATAAAACAGAAATGTTCTGACACATTATGTAAACATTGGTAGACACTCCCTCTACTCACTCTCTCACGTTCACTCTTTGTTGTTGGTTTGTTTCCAGGCGACAGGAGTGGATCAAACCGTGGGCATGAGCCTGGTCATCTTCAGCCTCCTCTTGTTTACGTATTACTCAGTCTGGGTCATCGTCCTGGTACGTTTTTCCCTGGAAATAAATACATAAATAAGCATTACGTCAGCCTCGGAGCTGCTGGACTCCAGTCACATTCAGGGGATTTTCTGAAGTACGAGGTCCCTGTTTTTAAAGTAACGCTAAACTTTAAAAACAGAGGCACACATACGCAGTACACGGGAACGTTGGTTATTTGTAGTGCTGCTCTTTTCCTGTAATAAACAGACCGCTCCAGTTCCACTGTAGGCGCGCTAACGGTGCTAAAAGGAGCTAATACAGCTAACTGAGCTAACTGGTAAACGGTGCCTGGAATCGGTGTCGCGGCACGTAAACATGACGTCACGCGCGTCTTTTTTCGGTCAGTCGTCATTGAAACGCGTTGTGTGTTATAAACATATATGTATACATATATATATATATGTGTATGTATATACGTATATATGTATATATATATACACATATATGTGTATATATATAACCACATTTAAAAACAACAACAAAAAACCTGAATTGTCCTTTAACACTTTAAATTAAATATATGTCATGTTCATGTTTGTGTTTTTTTGTCATTTCTTTTTCCAGCCGTTCGTCGACAGCGATCACGTTCTTCACAAGTATTTTCTTCCCCGGGAGTTTTCAGTCATTCTGCCCGGAGCTGCAGCAGTCATTCTGCTGCTCTGTATAGGTGATAATAATAATAATATAATAATAATAATAATAATAACAATAATGATATATGTTTTATATTATAGAAATATAGAAATCACACTGTACGTCTCTCTCTGTCTTCACAGGAGCCTTCACTGCCCTGATCATGTGGAAAAGTCGCAAACCAAAGAAAGTGGACTGATCTGGGAAATGTGAGCGCGACTGTAGCTTTAAATTCAAAATAAGCCCCGCTTCCGTTCGTTAGCGGTAGCTGCTGGATGAAGATGCTGAGACTTTCATGGCTATATTTTTCTAGAAACTAGTAAACAAGTGTTGTGTCGTATATCTAGGTCCAGTGTGTAAAAAAAGTAACATCAAATCTTACATACTGTATCTTTAAAGACACATCCTGCACAGTGACTTTAGCAGAATATTTTAATCTCTGATATTTGGGACACAAAGACGTGAGAATGTTATTGAACGCAGCGCTGGTCTGGACGTGTGTGTGTGTGTGTAAATACTGTGACATAATGTGATGTATATGAGGGAGTGTTTTCTAGAGTGTGACTGTGGTTCTTCTTCTTCTCTGCTCAATAAAATGTTGTAAAAAAATCACATCACTGAGAGAATGATGAGCTGTGGCTGCACACACACACACACACATTCATACTCACATATTCACACGCATTTGTACACAATCCCACATTCATACTCGCATTCAAATTCATACACATTTATACACTCACAAATTCATGCACACGCACACATTTGTACACATTCATACACACACCCATACACACACATTCATGCACACTCACACATTCATACACACACATTTATACACACATATTCATACACACACATTCATACACACATTCATACACACGCACACATTCATGCACACATTCATACACATTCGTGCACACTCCCACATTCGTGCACACGCACACATTCGTGCACACGCACACATTCATACACATACACACTCACACATTCATACACTAACATTCATACACATGCACACAATCACACACACTCACACATTCATACTCACATTCATACACTCACACATT
Source organism: Microchirus variegatus (assembly GCF_963457635.1). Classification (NCBI taxonomy): domain Eukaryota; kingdom Metazoa; phylum Chordata; class Actinopteri; order Pleuronectiformes; family Soleidae; genus Microchirus; species Microchirus variegatus. The sequence goes on from NC_139802.1 coordinate 43,283,050, forward strand.
TATACACACTCACACATTCATGCACACTCACACATTCATGCATACTCACACATTCAATACATTCACACACACACAATCTCACATAAACTCTCTCACACACACACACACACACACATTCTCTCTCTCTCTCTCACACACATATTCTCTCTCTCTCTCTCTCTCTCTCTCTCTCTCTCTCTCTCTCTCTCTCTCTCTCTCTCTCTCTCTCTCTCTCTCTCTCTCTCACACACACACACACAGTGGAGCTGCTGCGTTGATGACCATCATCAGGTAAAGTAAAGTCTTTCTCTAACGTCAGTGATTTCACGATGAAAACAGCTCAGCGCAAACGACGATTATTGATTTATTCTCTGTTTATGAGGCGATTTGAACTCGTAAAAGCATCAAAATGACTCAGCATCACACACACACACACACACACACTGATTCTGTCATTCTGTCATTTCTGCCGCACTGTGAGACAAATCCTGCAGCTCCACCCTGTCCACAAACCATTCAACTGCAGCACAACGTCTGGATCCTGGACCAGGACCTGGACCAGGATTTGATCTCACAAAAATATCAGTCTCAGATGAGATTATCTCTCAGATGTCCCGGGACAAACCGGGACGACTGACTGCAGAGAGACAGACGAGGACAACAGAGCAGGACAGTATCAGACTCATACTGGTGTTCAGGAACAGGACGCTTTTGTCTGCTGGCGACAGTGGAGCTGTGAGTCTGTGTGTGTGTGTGTGTGTGTGTGTGGCTCGTTGCCATGCCGATAAACTCTCAGACTGCACCTTTAATTGTTGTGTTTCTGTGCATCGACGGTGGGGTTTGGGGGCGTTTTTGTTTAGTTTCTGGATTGTAGAGACGAGTGAGGTCCACTGTTGTTGCCGTGAGCCACAGTGCATGTGTGGCTATTATCCCTTTTATGTTGGTCTCCATGGTAACCGGGCTCAGGTGATGGTCAGCTGCCCTTTGTGTTTGACACTGTGGCCTCTTTGGTTTCCATGAGCGCTTTGATTCTCCTTTAAGCCTCTGCTCTGCTGTGTGTGAGCGCAGATGGAGTTAGCAGCAGCAGCAGCAGCAGCAGCAGCAGGTGGAGGTCCTGATGGTGGTGTAGGAGGTCCTGATGGAGGTGGTGGAGGTCCGGGGACCGCGCCCGGCCTCCGCCGTCGCTCCGGCGCCATGAAGCGGAGGAGGCGGTGGGGAGGTCTGAGGCAGCAGTGGAAGCTCCTCGGCCTGTTTGAGATCGAGCAGCAGCACGAGTTCTTCAGCCTGACCTGCATGATGAAGGAGGGACTGGCGGCAGCCATCGAGAACACCGCCCACCACGCCGCGTCCACAGTGAGTACTCCTGCCAGCAGGGGGCAGCACACGACACAGCTCACGTCAGAAATGAGAGCGTTTTCCTATGGGAGGTCAAACCTACCTTTGTGGGGACATTTTGTCTGAGACGAGAACGATTGAGACAGATTAGGACAATTGTAGAGGGACAGATTAGGACGATTGTAGAGAGACAGATTAGGACAACTATAGCGGGACAGATTAGGACAACTGTAGAGGGACAGATTAGGACGATTGTAGAGAGACAGATTAGGACAACTATAGCGGGACAGATTAGGACGATTGTAGAGGGACAGATTAGGAAAATTGTAGAAAGACAGACCAGGACAACTGTAGAGGGACAGACCAGGACAACTGTAGAGGGACAGATTAGGACAACTGTAGAGGGACAGATTAGGACAATTGTAGAGAGACAGATTAGGACAACTATAGCGGGACAGATTAGGACGATTGTAGAGGGACAGATTAGGAAAATTGTAGAGAGACAGATTAGGACAACTGTAGAGAGACAGATTAGGACAATTGTAGAGGGACAGACCAGGTCAATTGTAGAGAGACAGACCAGGACAACTGTAGAGGGACTGATTAGGACAACTGTATATAGACAGACCAGGACAATTGTACAGGGACAGATTAGGACAAGTGTAGAGTGACAGATTAGGACAACTGTAGATGGACTGATTAGGACAATTGTAGAGAGACAGATTAGGACAACTGTAGAGAGACAGATTAGGACAAGTGTAGAGGGACAGATTAGGACAACTGTAGAGGGACAGATTAGGACAAGTGTAGATGGACAGACCAGGACATCTGTAGAGAGACAGATTAGGACAAGTGTAGAGGGACAGATTAGGACAAGTGTAGATGGACAGATTAGGACAACTGTAGAGGGACAGATTAGGACATCTGTAGAGGGACAGATTAGGACAAGTGTAGATGGACAGATTAGGACAACTGTAGAGGGACAGATTAGGACATCTGTAGAGGGACAGATTAGGACAAGTGTAGAGAGACAGATTAGGACAAGTGTAGAGAGACAGATTAGGACAACTGTAGAGGGACAGATTAGGACATCTGTAGAGGGACAGATTAGGACAAGTGTAGAGAGACAGATTAGGACAACTGTAGATGGACAGATTAGGACAACTGTAGATGGACAGATTAGGACAAGTGTAGAGAGACAGATTAGGACAATTGTAGAGGGACAGATTAGGACAAGTGTAGAGGGACAGATTAGGACAAGTGTAGAGGGACAGATTAGGACAAGTGTAGAGGGACAGATTAGGACAAGTGTAGAGGGACAGATTAGGACAAGTGTAGAGAGACAGATTAGGACAATTGTAGAGGGACAGATTAGGACAATTGTAGAGGGACAGATTAGGACAAGTGTAGAGGGACAGATTAGGACAAGTGTAGAGGGACAGATTAGGACATCTGTAGAGACAGATTAGGACAATAGTAGAGAGACAGATTAGGACAATTGTAGAGAGAGACCAGGACATCTGTAGAGAGACAGATTAGGACAACTGTAGAGAGACAGATTAGGACAATTGTAGAGGGACAGACCAGGTCAAGTGTAGAGAGACAGACCAGGACAACTGTAGAGGGACAGATTAGGACAACTGTAGAGGGACAGATTAGGACAATTGTAGAGGGACAGATTTGGACAACTGTAGAGAGACAGACCATGACAATTGTAGAGGGACAGATTAGGACAATTGTAGAGAGACAGATTAGGACAACTGTAAAGAGACAGATTAGGACAACTGTAGAGAGACAGATTAGGACAACTGTAGAGAGACAGATTAGGACAACTGTAGAGAGACAGATTAGGACAATTGTAGAGGGACAGACCAGGTCAAGTGTAGAGAGACAGACCAGGACAACTGTAGAGGGACAGATTAGGACAACTGTAGAGGGACAGATTAGGACAATTGTAGAGGGACAGATTTGGACAACTGTAGAGACAGACCATGACAATTGTAGAGGGACAGATTAGGACAATTGTAGAGAGACAGATTAGGACAACTGTAGAGAGACAGATTAGGACAATTGTAGAGGGACAGATTTGGACGACTGTAGAGGGACTGATTAGGAAAATTGTAGAGAGACTGATTAGGACAACTGTAGAGACAGACCATGACAATTGTAGAGGGACAGATTAGGACAATTGTAGAGAGACAGATTAGGACAACTGTAGAGAGACAGATTAGGACGACTGTAGAGGGACAGATTAGGACAAGTGTAGAGAGACAGATTAGGACGGCTGTAGAGAGATAGATTAGGATGACAGAGACACAGCTGTGTGAAGGACTGTCTCATCGTCCCACATCAAAGTCCATAGAGAATATCAGTGTTTTTCGCTCACATGGACTCAGGAGTTTTTCTCTGGAGTTTGGTTGAGTTTGGCAGATCGTGTGGTTTGTGGTTTTCCTCTGGAAGTGACACTCTGAGACCCTTTGTGTTTCTGGGATGTGTCAGACGGATTTTTATTCGTCGACCTTTTTGGACGAGACACTGAAGCATCAGCAGACTGATGACACGTCTGTTTGAACATGTTCTAAATACAGAATCACACTGATCTGTCTGACCTCTGTGTGACTCTGTCCTCTGTCTCCAGACTGAAGCTTCAGATGAAGACTTCACATCAGAGTACACACACACTCATAAGGTACGTGACTGTGTCAGCGTGTCCTCTACACTCTTAGATATTAGGGTTCCAAAAGGGTTCTTCTACAGGGGCTGAGGTTCTACCTGGAACCCTTTGCTTCTGAAAAACCCTTTCCCTGACGAAAGGGTTTTTCAAGGGTTCTTGGTAACACTAATGGTTCCAGTAAGAACCACTTTGATCCAGAGAACCCTTTAAAACCTCTCCTGAATAAAGGGTTTAAAAGGGTTCTTGGTGGAACCCTCCAAAAAGTATTCTCCTATGAGAACAAGCCGAAAACAACAGGAGAAAAAAGCTCCTACACTCTTAGAAGTAAAAGTGCTAAGTAGAACCATATCAGGTTCTTTGGCTTGTCCTCATATGAGAACCCTTTTTGGCTCCAGGTAGAACCTTTTTATAAAGGTTCCACCTGGAACCCTTTTGAAAGGTTCCACCAAGAACCCTTTTAAAACCCTTTATTCAGCAAAGGGGTTTTAAAGGGTTCTCTGGATCAAAATTCTTACTGGAACGATTAGTGTTACCAAGAACCCTTTCAGAAGCAAATGGTTCCAGGTAGAACCTCAGCCCTTGTAGAAGGAAACTTTTGGAACCCTTATGTCTAAGAGTGTACAAGGGCTGAGGTTCTACCTGGAACCATTTGCTTCTGAATAACCCTTCCCCGAAGAAAGGGTTTGTCAAGGGTTCTTGGTAACACTAATGGTTCCAGTAAGAACCATTTGGACCCAGAGAACCCTTTAAAATCCATTTCCTGAATAAAGGGTCTCCATGTTTCTAAACAACAGGAGAAAAAAGCTCCTACACTCTTAGAAATAAAAGTGCTAAGTAGAACCATATAAGGTTCTTCGGCCTTTCTTTGGGAAAGGGTTTTTCAAGTAACACTAATGGTTCCAATAAGAACCATTTTGATCCAGAGAACCCTTTAAAACCTCTTTCCTGAATAAAGTGTTTTAAAAGCGTTCTTGGCGGAACCTTCCAAAAAGGGTTCTCCTATGAGAACAAGCCGAAAACAACAGGAGAAAAAAGCTTCTACACTCTTAGAAATAAAAGTGCTAAGTAGAACCATCCTCATAGGAGAACCCTTTTTGGCTCCAGGTAGAACCTTTTTATAAAGGTTCCACCAAGAACCCCTTTAAAACCCTTGAATCAGGAAAGAGGTTTTAAAGGGTTCTCTGGATCAAAATTCTTACTGGAACCATTAGTGTTACCAAGAACCCTTTCAGAAGCAAATGGTTCCAGGTAGAACCTCAGCCCTTGTAGAAGAACCCTTTTGGAACCCTTGTTCCTAAGAGTGTAATGTATTACGTCTATGGTGTCCTCACTGAGAATTGTGTGTGTATGTGCTTGTATATATATCTTTGTGAGGACCTTAAAACCACTCCGCCCCGTGTGTGTGTGTGTGTGTGTGTGTGTGCAGGACTTCACCATGCAGACGTTTGCAGGGCCGGTCTTCTCCAGCCTGCGTTCCTCTCTGGGTCTGACAGAGCAGGAGTATCAGCGCTCGCTCTGCTCTGAAAGCTGTTACCTGCAGTTCATCAGTAACTCCAAGAGCAAGGCCGACTTCTTCCTGACGTGAGTCTCCGCCCACCTCACTCGTGTTGTCGAGTCTCCGCCCACCTCGCTCGTGTCGTCGAGTCTCGAGTCTGTCAAAAAAACAGCACGTCCATTCTGCCCGGCAACAGTGAATCCTATTTTCTGATTGGCCGATCGGTCGCTAATTCAAGACAGCTGTTGGAGCTGAATGAATTACAACTTCATTATTCCTTTATTACCTTTTTCTCGTATAATTACGACTTTTTTGTATAATTATGACTTTTTTTGTAGATAACGTTTTTTTCTTGTAGAATTACGACTTTTTGGTAGAATTACGACTTTTTTCTCATATAATTACGAGTTCTTTTGTAGCGTTACGACTTTTCTTGTAGAATTATGACTTTTTTTGTAGAAATACAACTTTTTTTGTAGAAATACAACTTTTTTTGTAGAATTACGACTTTTTTGTAGAATTACGACTTCTTTTGTAGAATTACGACATTTTCTTGTACAATTACAACTTTATTCTTGTAGAATTACGACTTTTTTCTTGTAGAATTACGACTTTTTTTCTTGTAGAATTACGACTTTTTTTCTTGTAGAATTACGACTTTTTTTCTTGTAGAATTACGACTTTTTTTTCTTGTAGAATTACGACTTCTTCTCTCGTATAATTACGACTTTTTTCTTATAGAATTACACCTTTTTTCTTATAGAATTACAACTTTTTTTCTTGTAGAATTACGACTTCTTCTCTTGTATAATTACGACTTTTTTCTTGTAGAATTACGACTTTTTTCTTGTAGAATTACGACTTCTTTTGTAGAATTACGACTTTTCTTGTAGAATTATGACTTTTTTTGTAATATTACTACTTCTTTTGTAGAATTACAACATTTTCTTGTAGAATTACGACTTCTTTTCTTGTAGAATTACGACTTTTTTCTTGTATAATTAAGACTACGACTTTTTCCTCATAATATTATGAATTTATTCCTCTAGTATTACAACTTTTATCCATGCGATATTACAACCTTTTCTCGTAGAATTACGACTATTTTGTCATAGAAGTACGACTTTTTCTCATAGAAGTACAACTTTTTTCTCGTAGAAGCATGAGAATGTATGAGAGAGGAAGTAGGAAAATAAAACTTCCAGTTTACTTTTCAGAATAAAAGCTTGTCGTATTTTACATTACCTCATCCTCACGAGCTCTCATTTCTGCGCAAGAAGAACCACCCCAAAAAAAACAGCACGTCCATTCTGCCCAGCAACAGTGAAACCTATTTTCTGATTGGCCGATCGGTCGCTAATTCAACACAGCTGTTGGAGCTGAATGAATTAACCAGAGCAAACTGCTTTTGCGTCATAGATTCACAGATGACTAATTCGTTTGCGATGACTTTAATCGGCGCGAGGCATGTCGAGTGTTTTGTAAAGCACGTGTCGTTGCTGTGATTTACAGCAGAAATATGCAGCGCAGTCAGCCCACAGCTATGGCAGTTGGTGTCAGATATGTGAGCAGGGCGACAGGTGTTCGTGATTCATGCCTCTGACAATGGTTTGTCATCTATCTCAGCACAGGTTCCCATAGTGACAGAAGGTCTGGTTTCTGTCATGACAGATGTGATTCTTAGGAATTGGGTCTGTCATCTCTGCTGACAACAGCATAGCTTAAATAGTTGACTGCTGACACAATCACGGGTTAATTACTTTCCACTTCTTTTTTTTTTGGAAATTTCCCAGGAATGACAAACGCTTCTTTTTAAAGACCCAGAACAAACGAGAGATCAGGTTCCTACTGGACAATCTGAAGATCTACATGGAGCATCTGAGGAGGTTTCCTCACTCACTGCTGGTCAGGTTCCTAGGTATAAAACACACACATACACACACACAGGTTTGTGTTTGTCCTCGGACTATGTCCCTAACCGTACGACATGTCTTCACTTTAAGACGTATGGGTCCCCATGAGGAAAATAGTCCCCATAACGTGAGTGTGGAATCAAATTTAGGTCCCCAAAATATAGGAAATACCTGGAACACACACACAGCACAGCTGTACTTCCTAGGACTCTAGAACCTAACCGTACAACATGTCTTCACTTTAAGATGTAATCATTTACGTTAAGGGTCCCCATGAGGAAAAAGAGTCCCCATAACATGAGTGTGAAATCAAATTTAGGTACACACACACACAGGTTTGCACAGCTGTACTTCCTAGGACTCTAGAACCTAACCGTACAACATGTCTTCATTTAAGATGTAATCATTTACGTTATGGGTCCCCATGAGGAAAAGAGTCACCGTAACGTGAGTGTGAAATCAAATTTAGGTCCCCAAAATATAGCAATACCTGGAACACACACACAGCACAGCTGTAATTCCTAGGACTCTAGAACCTAACCGTACAACATGTCTTCACTTTAAGATGTAATCATTTACGTTATGGGTCCCCATGAGGAAAAGAGTCCCCGTAACGTGAGTGTGAAATCAAATTTAGGTCCCCAAAACATAGCAATACCTGGAACATACACACAGGTTTGCACAGCTGTACGTCCTAGGACTCTGTCCCTAACCGTATGACATGTCTTCACTTTAAGATGTAATCATTTACGTTATGGGTCCCCATGAGGAAAAGAGTCCCCATAACGTGAGTGTGAAATCGAATTTAGGTCCGCAAAATATAGCAATACCTGGAAAAGACACACACACACACACACAGGTTTGCATAGCATTAGGGTTAGGGTGAGGACAACCCTAATTCTAACCCTAAAACCAGGTCTTAACCCTGAAAAAAAGCCATTTTAAGGGGTGTCAGAATGTGGGGACCAGCTAAGATACCCATACAAACACAAACACACACACACACACAAGTTTGCACAGCTATTCTTCTCAGGACCCTGCATTTTACCATTCATTTAAACAGACTAAACAAAACCTTCATCTTAACCTTAATTCAATTTGAAGGTTTTAAATGTTGCACTGGACTGAAGTGTGTCTTTACTGTGTCCTCAAGGTGTCCACAGGATTATAATCCCACACAGACTGAAGGTAACACACACACACACACACACACACACACACACACACACACACACACACACACACACACACACACACACACACACACACACACACACACACACACCATCATCACTGTTGTTACTGTAACACAACATCACTGAGGATTCTGAAGCTCTTCTTCTTCTTCTTCTTCTTCTTCTTCTTCTTCTTCTTCTTCATCACAGAAATACTTCATCGTTATGCAAAGTGTGTTTTATCCAGACGACCGAGTCAATGCCAGGTGAGTGTGTTTAACACTGATGTGTGTGTGAAAAAATAAGCTTCCAAGAATAAAAGTCAGAACATTACGAGACAAAAGTCTGAATATCGCGAGAATTAAGCCGTAATAAAGCAAGAAAAAGTAGTAATGTAATATGTATAAAAGTAATACTAGAAGAATAAATTCATAGTAATATGAGGAAAAAGTCCTAGTACCGTGTGATAATATCATAAGAATAAAGTTGTGTTGAAAAACGTAGTAAATCTACGAGAAAAAAGTAGTAATTACGAGAAAACCTTTGCAATTCTACGAGATAACCTTTGCAATTCTGCAAAAAAGTTGTAATTCTACGAAAAATAGTAATTCTACAAGAAAAAAGTCGTAATTCTACGAGAAATAGTAATTCTGCAAGAAAAAAGTCATAATTCTACGAGAAATAGTAATTCTGCAAGAAAAAAGTCGTAATTCTACGAGAAATAGTAATTCTGCAAGAAAAAAGTCGTAATTCTACGAGAAATAGTAATTCTGCAAGAAAAAAGTCGTAATTCTACGAGAAATAGTAATTCTGCAAGAAAAAAGTCGTAATTCTACGAGAAATAGTAATTCTACGAGAAAAACTTTGCAATTCTGCAAAAACAAAGTAGTAATTCCACAAGAAAAAAGTCGTAATTCTACGAAAAATAGTAATTATATGAGAAAGAAGTCATAAATCTACAAAAAAGTCGTAACTCTACAAGAAAATTGAGTAATTACACAAGAAAAAAGTTGTAAGTCTGAGAAAAAAAAGTCGTAATTCTACGAGAAATAGTAATTATCCAAGAAAATGTAGTAATTCAACAAGAAAAAAGTCGTAAATATACAAGAAAAAGTAGTAATTCTGTGTGTGCGTGTGTGTGTGCGCGCGTGTGTGCGTGTGTGTGTGTGCGTGTGCCACAGGTACGACATTAAAGGCTGTGAGATGAGTCGTTGGACAGAACCTCCTCCAGAGGGGAAACAATTCATCGTGGTTCTCAAGGATCTAAACTTTGAAGGCCAGTACATGGAGCTGGGTAAGAAGCAGGAAGAGGTTGTTATTATGGTCTGTATTTGTGCAGAGTGTTTCTAGCCTTGATGAAGCTGCTTTAACGCTACAGTGTTCACTCCAATCACACAAGCTGAAACATGGGCTGAACCCTTAAGAGTTTTAAAAAAAACTTACTTATTTGTTCCTCGCGGCAGAAAATGCCACCTTCCCAAAAACTGCTGTAAAAAGATTATATGTTAATATTTTTTTCCACTTTAAATGAGTCAATATTTTAAAGCTACTTCAGCCTGAAATATACACACTCAATTTTATTTTTTATTTATTTTATTTTGACCCTTTAAAGGCCATTATTTTAACAGAACGTCACTGTTTTTTACTGAACCCCCCCCCCCCCCCCCCAAAAAAAACTACAATAACTTCCGTAAAATACGATTGAAGGAGTATTTGGTTAGTAGAGAGTACTTGACCAAAAATAAAAAATCCTCTGGAAAATCTGAGCTGTATTTATCCAACAGGTGCAGCGACGTCCAGTTGTGACAGTTCAGTCTGAACTGGCAAGAAAACAATAAACAACCCAACGCTCCAGTTGTTGACTGACAGATTATACTTGACTGACAAGTATTTGTGTGTGTGTTGTTAACCCTCGAGTGGAAATTAGGTTTCTATTAGGTTTCCATGGCAAAAAACACACACAACACAATAGCAACACATAGAGATGTCAACAAAAACAACAGATGTTAAAGTGGCTAAATAAAGGCAAGAAATATTCAAGCTTTCAAGAACGAAAGTCGTAATATCATGACAACTTCATTCTTATAATACTACGTCTTTCGTAGAATCACAACCTTTCTCTCATAATAGGACATTATTATCGTGATATTATTCCCCGTAATATTGCAATATTACTCGATATATTTTTTTCCTCACAGTATTGCAACTCGCAACTACTTGTAAAATTTTGAATTTTTCCTTATTAACATTACGGTGACTATGGAAAAATGAAGCTTTCAGGAATAAAAGTCAGAACATAACGAGAAAAAAACTCTGAATATTGCGTGAATTAAGCCGCAATATTGCAAGAAAAAGTTGTAATACTAGAAGAATGAATTCATAATATTATGAGGAAAAATTGGTAATTCTACAAGAAAAAGTCGGAATTCTCAAAATAACTCACAATTCTACAAGAAAACGTCACAATTCTATGAGAAAAACGTCAGAATTCTGACAAAAAGTTGTAATTCAATAAGAAAAAAAGTTGTAATTCTAAAAAAAAAGTTGTAATTCTGCAAGAAAAACGTCGTAATTCTGCAAGAAAAAAGTCAGAATTCTCAAAATAACTCACAATTCTACAAGTAAAAAGTAGTCATTCCTTAAAAAAAAAGTCATAATTCTACAAGAAAACGTCATAATTCTATGAGAAAAGCGTCATAATTCTACAAAAAAGTAAATTCTTCAAAAAAAGGCGTAATTCTACAAGAAAAAAGTCATAATTCTACAAGAAAGTTGTAGTTCAGGGTTAAAAACGTCAGAATTCTACGAGAAAAACGTCAGAATTCTACAAAAAGTTGTAATTCTACAAGAAAAAAAAATTGTAATTTCAAAAAAAGTTTGAATTCTATTCGGAATATCAAAAGAATAAAGTTGTATTATGAGAAATGCTGTGCGCCTGCATCCAAACGATGTCATGGCTAATTTGGTCTTTGCTACAACGACTTGCAACGCCACATTTCTTCAGTTTATCGTAAGAATCAACGTTCCTTAAAGCGCTGGCTCTCAGATCGACTTCAAATACAAAGGACGCTCGCAGGAATTCTGCGAAACCATGAATCTTCTCATGAAACGGCAGATGTTGTCGTTGAAATCACCAGTCCAGTCATTTCCTACGCATACGAAAGAGAGGATTTTCTCCACATCTGAGAGTTTCTTATAGTTCCTTATTTATGAGACCTGAAGTGGGCCGTTCCACATCAGCAGACACAGTATGACTAAGGCCCCGTCACATTTTAACCTTAAAATGTCCACTTGGTTTGGTCTGCCCTCAACCGTAAATTCCCCTCGTCGAGGGAAGTGGCTTCTCTGTGCATTTGAGACGCCACTATATGCAAATTAGCGTAGTGAGCGTAACGAACGTGCTAACCTACGTCACATGTTGACAATTCTACCGGTGGAGCGCGCCACTATTTTCATTCCGGAAATATGCCGGCGGATCCGGCTGTTGTGTTGCCTGTTGCGGTTTTTCTCCGTCCTCTTAAGACGCTATATCACGAATGTGATTGAAATCTGACAAGTCCAGGGTACATGCCCAGATGTAGCAGAGCTAGCTAGCGGCTACCCGTCGAGTGCCACGAGACAGTCTGCCCCGCCATGCTGCTCTACATGACGGGCATACTCTCCCGAAGCACCGGCAAACAGCCGCCAGCCAGCTAGTTAGCTAGTTAGCTAGTTAGCTAGTTAGCTAGTTAGCTAGCTGCTTTCATAAATCGTGAGTGAATTTTCTGACATTAGTGTTCAAAGCTCAACGGTCCTTTGGACGTATGTCAAACCAACATATTCCTACACACTTCGACATTGTAACTCGCTTAATTGCGAAAATATATGACAACGAAATTGTTCCTCTGCAGATGTGGCCGCCATCTTTGTTGAAAAAAAAATCAGCCGGCTCGCTGAATTCGCAAAGCATCATGGGTAATTTCATCTTCCACTTCGTTTTAAGCCCGCATCAGAGCTCACTATATTTTGAGGGTTGATTATAAGGGCAAAATCGCACTCCCCCTTGCTCCACCCTATACGTGAACTCGCAAAATTTAGGTTTAGGGCAAAATTCTAGGGTTAGGGCCTAAGACAGGACAACAGCTAGCGCTATAAGCTAGTGCGCATTGACTCCTGACTTTTATGACGTCACAAAGAAACAAATAGAGAACAATGAGGTGGAACGTGTTTCGGTTCCGTATGTTTTGCGTCTGCTGTACGTGCTAATCGTGATACAAATTTGATCGTTACGTCGCGCTAGCCAAAAACAAACAAACAATGCTGCCGCAGTTTATACGTCGTCTCCTTCTACTTCCGGGTCAAAGACCGCGGGCGGTAAATCTTGGTGCATGTGCAGAAGTCCGACTCCAGCCGCGACTAAAGGCCCTGATATTCTAAGTGCGCGGGTTTTACAGCTAATACGCTTTTAAAGCGTGACCGAAGCTAGCTTTAGGAGCTAACTTAGGAACGCGAGGTGACATCAATGTGGATTTCAGTCGTTTCTTACGTGGACGACTGGGGCAGAGGTGACGCCGAGCAGTGTTTTGGCCTCAGAAGATACACACACACACACACACACACGCAGCTCACTCTGTTTTCACTGAGGAACACCAAGAAAGACTCAGGGGAGATAAGAGGATCAAATATCCTACCACATGTTGTTTTGTATTCATGAGAAGTCATGTTTGACTCCTGTCTCATGGTGTGTGTGTGTGTGTGTGTGTGTGTGTGTGTGTGTGTGCGCCCCTGTATTCCTAATGTTGTGGGGACGTAAAACTGTTTACTAAGTCACATTATGGGGACTTGTTTTCCCTGTGGGCACAAAAAGCAAGTCCCCATAATGCAAATGACTTTTTAAGGTGAAGGAATGTTTTAAGGTTAGGTTGAAGGTAGGGGTAGGGTTAGGATTAAACCAGTAGTAATTAGGGTTAGGGGTTGGGGTTAGGATTAAACCAGTAGTAATTAGGGTTAGGGGTTGGGGTTAGGATTAAACCAGTAGTAATTAGGGTTAGGGGTTGGGGTTAGGATTAAACCAGTAGTAATTAGGGTTAGGGTTGGGGTTAGGATTAAACCAGTAGTAATTAGGGTTAGGATTAAACCAGTAGTAATTAGGGTTAGGGGTTGGGGTTAGGGTTAAACCAGTAGTAATTAGGGTTAGGGGTTGGGGTTAGGATTAAACCAGTAGTAATTAGGGTTAGGGGTTGGGGTTAGGATTAACCCAGTAGTAATTAGGGTTAGGGGTTGGGGTTAGGATTAAACCAGTAGTAATTAGGGTTAGGGGTTAGGATTAGACCAGTAGTAATTAGGGTTAGGGTTGGGGTTAGGATTAAACCAGTAGTAATTAGGGTTAGGGGTTAGGATTAAACCAGTAGTAATTATGGTTAGGGTTGGGGTTAGGATTAAACCAGTAGTAATTAGGGATAGGGTTGGGGTTAGGATTAAACCAGTAGTAATTATGGTTAGGGTTGGGGTTAGGATTAAACCAGTAGTAATTAGGGATAGGGTTGGGGTTAGGATTAAACCAGTAGTAATTAGGGATAGGGTTGGGGTTAGGGTTAGGATTAAACCAGTAGTAATTAGGGTTAGGGGTTGGGGTTAGGATTAAACCAGTAGTAATTAGGGTTAGGGTTGGGGTTGGGGTTAGGATTAAACCAGTAGTAATTAGGGTTAGGGGTTGGGGTTAGGATTAAACCAGTAGTAATTATGGTTAGGGTTGGGGTTAGGATTAAACCAGTAGTAATTAGGGTTAGGGTTGGGGTTAGGATTAAACCAGTAGTAATTAGGGATAGGGGTTGGGGTTAGGATTAAACCAGTAGTAATTAGGGTTAGGGTTACAGTAAGTAACTAACTCTAACCTTAAGTAACCCTAACCCTAACCCTCTCAAGGAAATGAATGCAAGTCAATGCAATGTCCCCTGAAGACCTGAAAACCTCACGTGTGTGTGTGTGTGTGTGTGTGTGTGTTCAGACCAGCAGCGCTCCTGGCTCCTGCGTCAGGTGGAGGTCGACACACACTTCCTGCGACAGCTGAACGTTCTCGACTACAGCCTCCTCCTGGCTCATCAGCCCCTGCACCGAGACGAACGCCTCCAGAACCTCTCGTTTGCTTCCCTCATCATCAGAACCAAAAGGTCAGGACTCTGACGCAAGCGCGTTGTCCTTTAAGCTGATCCTGCATGTGATAGAAAAACCCAGACCAGCAGCCGCGGCAGCAAAGTGACTCACAGGCAGCAGCTGCCGCGGCGTGGTTGTGGTTGTGGGGTTGTTTCTGTCGGTTTGTCAGTATCTGTTTTCAAAATATCAGTTTCACTGAATCGGAAGCAGGAATGGGCTACGAAGAAAATAAACATTAACCTACGACAGAAGCAGATCTGAAACGTTGGGTTAATTCAACTCGTTTGTAGGACCTTATTTAGCACTTATTTACTGACATGGCTGCTAGTTTTGTGCAAAAAAGGTACGTAACAAAACCACCAACATTCAGGTACAATACAATTTGCGTACAGTGCAAAAAGGTTACAGTTACAGTAGCCACCAACATTACAAAATATCTCTTACAAAATTAGAGGTAACAATACAAACGACATTAAAGGCGCCATATGTCAGAAAGTGGCCAAAAACGGGTACTACATTCAAATTCAAAATACCGAGGTCTTTTAGGTTTCGTTTTCTGACGTAACTGGCAACCCGTGGTTGCTCGGCAGCTGAGACTCTACTGACTGCAATGATTGTTAGACGGTGGTAGGTGGCGCCACATGATTTCAAAACATAAACATGATTTGCAGTCTGCAAAATATATATTTTTTAATGCAAATATTTTGTCTGTACTGTTGTTGTTGGTGAGTTCAGTTTGTTATATGAACATTATTCCTGAGTCTCTGTGACATATTAGGAGGATTTTATGGCCAGTTGGTAACCCTTTAAGGTGCAACGGGTTAACCCTAACCCTAACCCTAACCCTAACCCTAACCCAAAAGGCTATTTTTGCAGAAATATAAGCAACAGGACCAATAATATTCAGGTACAATTGCTACAGTTGGCACGTAGTGCAAAATATTCTGGTACATACATAGGCTGCGTACAATTACAGCTGTACTAGTAATTGCCAAAAAGGGACGCAAAGTATCACAAAGTTGGTTTTTTTGGGCTTTTTAATAATACATTCATTACTCATGGGTTAATGGGCCACGGGCTGGTCCAAATTGCTTGAAGGGCCGGATCTGACCCCCGGGCCTTAAGTTGAATAGCCTTGCTCTAAATTGACTGCAGGTGTGAGTGGATGTTTTTTTTTTTGTCCGTGTGATGGACTGGTGACCTTACCCCACCTTTCGCCCAATGTCAGCCGGGATTGGCACCAGCAGCACCACGGCCCTCACATGGAGGATAACGCTTTAGACGATGGACGGACAGATGTATGTACAGTATGTCTCAGTTTAACGGTTGACGCCATCTTTGCCTTTGTCTTCGCAGATCTGTGAATCCAGGCTCCAGCCCCGGCCTCACAGACCTGGCTGCCCCTGTCCCGGGTGAAGTCCCGGAGGACGACTCCATCTCACTTATGTCCGAGAGGGATGGCGGGTGTTTGAAGAAACCGCGGCCTGGAGATACCGCGCAGGCAAGCGACGCAACCGAGGCCCCCGACTTCAAGGCCCAGAACCGCCGTCTGCTCCCCAACTTCAAGAACCCTTTGCACGTCATCGACGGACCCGAGCAGCGCTACTTCGTCGGCATTGTGGACATTTTCACCGTGTACGGTTTTAGGAAGAGGCTGGAGCATCTGTGGAAGCGGCTGAGGCACCCGGGCCGGTCGTTCTCCACCGTCAGTCCACAGACTTACTGTGTGCGGCTGTGTCAGTGGGTACAGGATCATACCAAGTAGACCAAATTGCTTGCCATCGAGAGGAACGGTCCTTCTGGTACAGTACGGTACGGTTTTTAGTACGGTCCCATTTTTGGCACCCTTCCCTTGTGGTACCAGAGTGGTACGGTACGGTCAGGGTGGAGCTAGACCGGTACAACAAACCGCGGCTAACTGCTGTTTGCCAGTGCTTTGGGAGAGTATGCCCGTTACGTAGAGCTGCACGGCGGGGCGGACTCTCTCGGGGCACTCGACAGGTAGCCGCTAGCTAGCTCTGCTACACCTGGGGTAGTTTTGTCAGTGTTTTGGATGTACTTTACCCTGACACAGGGCTTTACCATTCTGAACTGTACCGTACCGTACCAGACTGAATCGTGCCATGATGGAAACACAGTACAAGTGTTGACAAGAGTCACTCGAGCCATTTCCAGACTTAAACTCCAAACACTAAAAGGGACATTTGTCATTTTGCAGCAGGAGAATGTCCAGAGGCAAAGGGGGCGGGGGGCGGAGCCTAACCCTTACCCTAACCCCAACCATAAGGGGCCCAGAATGTCCACAGTTCAGTGCAGGTGGAAGCAGCTTCAGACTGTGCACAAAGACAGTGGCAATAATCTGGAACTGTACTCACTAAACGAATGAACAAATCAAAATGGTACGCCATGTTTTGTGTAAAGCTTGAGCTTCATGTCTGGAAACACTCTGAATAATAATCTGTAATCTGAGCTGTAACAGGAGTCTAATGGGGGGGGGGGGGGGGGTGTGGGCGAAATTGGGCGCTTGTCCAAGATTCCCTTCATTATGTGGTTTTCACTGCCTTACACCGACAACAAGACCAGATCTGCACATATTTCCCAATGAAACTCATTATTTATAGAATGTGACTCACGAACGTGAAGCTCCCAGCTGGGACAGCTTAATGGTGTAGCCCACAGACTTTGATGTGGAAGGCGGGGGTTCAAATCCTGGTCAGGGCAAGCCAAGCGTGGGCCCTGAGCACTTCACTTCCTGTATGTCAAAATAGGAAAAATAGAGCATACATATATTTGTGTGTACTGTATATATACACACATAAACACGTACTGTATATACATTTATACATACGTGTGTATTTATGCATGTATTAAACTAGTGCTGGGCGCGTTAGCGCGGTTAATAGCGTCAACGTTAGCATAACGACTGACCGGAAAAAGTCAGTCAGACGCTCGACGTCTTGTTTACGTGCCGCGGCACCGGAGTCCAGGCGCGCTTTACCAGTTAGCTCCGTTAGCTCCTTTAGCTCCGTTAGCGCGCCTACAGTGGAACTGGAGCGGTCTGTTTATTAAAGGAAAAGAGCAGCGCTACAAATAACCAGCGTACTTGTTTACTGCGTATATGTGTCTGTCTCTGTTTTTAAAGTTAAGCGTTACTTTAGAGACTCATTTTAACAATAAGGAGTCACGCAAACATGACGACAAGCGCGTATCTCAGTCGTCATAGCAACGCGGCATGTGTTAACGTGCGTTAGCGTTTGACGCCGTTAACGTGCCCAGCACTTATAATACACACATATGTACATACTGTATATACACACACACACACACATACATACATACAAAAACATATATCGGGCTAGCCATTGTTAGCCAGTGCTAGCAAAACCAGTTGATAACAACATTGCGTGCGCACAAACAAAATAGCACAGCCACATCCTTGAATCGAGTTGATAATAATGGAACCTTCTCAAAAGACACTGATAATTAAAATGCATTAACTGTCCAATCAGAGAGCGGCAGACTTTGGATCTGAACGTTAACCGCCGAGGATCATGGGTAATGAAGTTTAAAGATCAATCACCAGCGTATCCATGGTAACGTTACATAAAAATGCAAATGAAATGTTTCCCACTTTGACGTCGGTGAGTGACAGGAAGTTTACCTTGAAGATGTCACACAAATTGTCCACCTGTTGAGTGGCGAGGAGGCGGGGCTTAGAACTCCACCTTGCAGGCGTCGGTGAGGTTTCAGGTCTAAGAATGACGCAAGTGAGAGTAAAACCCACTCGGTGGCCATTGTTTTGACTGAGCGTGTATCTGCCTGCAGTGAAGGTGGATCTTTCCCGCACTGTGAGTCAGCGCCTCACACAACCACAACATGAACTGGCTACAACCCTCTATTGAGGCCTTTAAGCATCCATCACAATCTATCTAGCAATCAACCACCACCTGAGCAAAAAAAGATCGTATCTTATCTCGTTTCCATGGACAAAAAGTCATGGAAAAAAACACATTTGTACAACTACCGCTTCGCCGTGCGACGAAGAAAACGAGGGGTTAACCCTCAATCCCGAATCAGCTAAACATAGCCGGTCACGAGCAAAGCACAACCCACAACTTTCAGGAAATCCCTCTGTTGACACGGTGGTATGATGTAATGGTGTTTCCTCAAGTCCAATGTCATCCGTGATTGGAATGTTGGCACTGGACCCGAGAGTTGTAGCAACGGCTCCTCCTCTCCAACTCTGCCTCCCTCAGCAGACATAGACAGGATGAGGTAATCCCAAACTGAGCACTTCTTAAATAGAAGCTGCAAAAAAGGAGAGAGGTATTCTGCAGAAGCACCTTCTGAGGAGAAGCCAAGCCGATTAGAGAACCGAGAACACCGCGATGGCACCAGAACCAGCCCGGGGGACCCGTGGAGGAGATGCAGAGCGGAGCTTGTGCCGCGACGACGCCACCCTGGTCCTCATCAGACACTGCCGTTACATGAGGCGACAGGAGATGGGCCACAGGCTCATCACGCTGATGCTGCTGCTCAGCTGCGCCGCGTTCTTCCTCTGCTTCATCTTCTCCGCTTCATGGACTCGTCAGAGCTCCGGGGAACAGGCGGTGAGTTCAAAGCTGAATATTTGGCTCTCGCAGAGGCATTAAGGGCCACTTCCAATTCCTCAATCTTAACCCTTAATCTTAACCGGCCCTCAAAACCAAGTGTTGAGGGTTATTTTGTCACTTAGAAATGGGACACCCCCTTAAATGCAGACACGTCTTCAGACTGTAGGGGGCAGAATAACGCGAAAAAGCTGCGTCCAGTCTGTCAACTCCAAAAAAGAAGAAGAAGAAGAAGAACGCATTTACGTCAGGATTATTTATTACGATCCGTTTGTCAGTCAAGTTATTAGGTTGTCAGTTAGTTATAAGATGATACTCATACAAATACCACAACCACGGACATATTCAGCTGACAGTTACCACACACAACGGCTTATTGAAAAGTAAACCATAGCAAACCATCGCTTGACAAAAGATTGTAAAAATAAAAATAAATGTTACGCAACAATGACGTCAGTAATCCATAATATGGGCCTAAACTAAGATAATACAATGGTTTTCATCATTTTTATATCTCTATTAACAAAGAAAATACTTCATTTGTAGCGTACTCGTTTCGCTGCTTTCGGCGCCATCTTTGTCATGTCAAAACACGCAATGCATTCTGGGTAGCCCTTGCTCCCAAGGGTGGGCTCGGAAAAAAATCTCAATATTGAGGGCGATACAGCCCTTAAACATGGTCCTCAACTTAATTTTTCAGAGAATCAGGACAGCACTTGGACTAGAGGGAGCGCATTTTTGAGATTAAGAGACTAAGATTGAGGGTTAAGCAAGGAATTGGAATTCACCCCAATGTCGCACCATTAAAGGCATAAGATGAGCCCTTTATTTGTGACATTTACATCGTCACAGCAGCAAAGCCAGTAACGATAAAGGTGATAAACATGAATTTCCACATGATGTGAAAGCAGAATATGTAAAAATATGAACAATATGGCTACAAAAAGGTAAAGTAGTTTATATACAGTATATTCATTATAGACATTACGTTGCCAATAGATTAGACCACAGCTTAAATTTATTAAAAATGTGTTTATCGCACTCCAATGGGGAGAAACGTAACTTTACTTCACTCTGCAAATATACCAGAAGAGGAAGCTTGCGTACCACTGGTGGTACATGAACCACAGTTTGAGAACCAGGGATCTAACCCTAACCCTAACCCAATGTCTATATAACAAACTGAACTCACCAACAACAACAGTACAAACAAAATTTTGCATTATTTAAAAAATCTTTTGCAGACTGCAAATCATGTTTATTTTTGACATCATGTTTTGACATGTGGCGCCACCTACTGCCGTCTACCAATCATTGCAGCCAGTAGAGTCTCAGCTGCCGAGCAACCACGGGGTTGCCAGTTATGTCAGAAAACCAAACCTAAAAGACCTCGGTGTTTTGAATTTGAGTGTAGTAACTGTTTTTGGCCACATCCTTACATATGGCACCTTTAACTAAACTGAAATAAAACAACCTGAATGTGTTCGTCTTCGTTTATCAGAGCACCGACGAGCAGAGAGCCGCCTACTCGAAGCAGGAGAGCCAGTGTCGCTCAGGTAATCCATCACCGTCTCGTCCTCACGTCCTGCGAGAACGCCGTCATGAGCCGACAAAAACGGCGTTAATCTGAAACCCTTTCTGCTCCCTCTCTCTCTCCGCAGAACCTACTCCGACTAAAACCACCATCCAAAGATTCCACATGGACCTCAGTACGTATTCCTCACATCACACACACACACACACACGTGCAACAAGTCAGTGACTATATAGATATTGTCCTTCATTAAATACACCCTGGGAAGTCGTTATTCTGGGCCGGAAAACAATGAATCGGACAGACCACCGCAATCGCGAGAAGTGACGGTATGCTAGTAGAAGAGCTCGTACTCAGAATCCTAAAATCAAGAAGTGGCGATACCGCGTGCCGGCTGCAGCACCGGCACCACTTCGGGGATTCGCTAAGGTCTTTGCGTACCAAAATAACCGGACCATACCGTTCCCGAAAGAAAGCCCTGGGTCAGGCTGTGTTTGGTACCTCGGTGTGCCGGTTGTGAGCTGTGCGGGAAGGATGGAGCGATGGGGGCTCGTTATTTGGGTACGGCACCTAACGCTAATACGTACCATAACAAACCCTACTATAAACCAACGAGTAAAACGGTACGGTTACGGACAGCGCCCCTTTTTGGCCGGCGTCCCCTCGCATTTTCTCACGTCTTGTTGAGATAAAAAAAAAAAACTGCCGGACGTCCTCCATTGTTGGATTTCCACGGGCGCGCCACGCCGCGGCGTTATCGATAGGTAGCAGTTCTATTTTTGCCGTTTTGCCGGCGCTGAGTCGCGCCAAGCTCAACAGAGTAGATCGCACCAGACAGCAAGTCCAACACAGAATCAAAGCAAAACAACACCGAAAATGGGGATTGGGGTCGAACTGGGGGTCGCAACATTCAGCCGGTCCGAGTTTGCTTTCAAACTTTCATGGCCTGCATTTGTAGTCCGCTTCCTGCGTTTGGTTCACTTGAAGCACCGAGACCTAAATATTTTGGCGGGACCAGCTTCGGTTGCACATTCACACCGGCCCCAAATGAACTAGTGTTCAAGCTGGTGTGAATGCACCCTTACTCCCTTTGGATCTTTGGTTCTCTGGATCGTTTGTTTGCCTTTCCCACTGTAAGCCCGGTGGAAATCCGCCTTTGCGCTCGCTACGTCGCGGTACGCAACGCTCCGATGCAGCCATCGGGCACAGCCCACACCCCTCGCCTACTGAAACTCAAGCCTGAACCAGGGCTTTACCATTCCAAAACACACCGTACAGTACCAAACGATTGGGGTGGAGAATGCCGAAAATGGGGATTGGGGTTAAATTGGGGGTCGCAACATTCAGCCGGTCCGAGTTTTCTTTCACGACCTGCATTTGTAGTTTGCTTCCTGCATTTGGTTCACTTGAAGTGCACCGAGACCTAAATATTTTGGCGGGACCAGCTTCGGTTGCACATTCACACCGGCCCCAAATGAACTAGAGTTCAAGCTGGTGTGAATGCACCCTTACTCCCTTTGGATCTTTGGTTCTCTGGATCGTTTGTTTGCCTTTCCCACTGCAAGCCAACGCGCCTGGTGGTTATCCGCCTTTGCGCTCGCTACGTCGCGGTACGCAACGCTCCGATGCAGCCATCGGGCACAGCCCACACACCTCGCCTACCGAAACTCAAGCCTGAACCATTGGCTTTACCATTCCAAAACATACCGGCCCAAAAAAATGAACTAGAGTTCAAGCTGGTGTGAATGCACCCTTACTCCCTTTGGATCTTTGGTTCTCTGGATCGTTTGTTTGCCTGTCCCACTGTTAGCCAACCGCACGAGGAAGACCCACATTTCAGGCAGTCCAGAGTCTGCTTGTTTGGGCCCCAACGAAGCGGAATATCAGATGGAAAAAAAACTCTGGACTGTTTAAAGTGGACCAAACAGCCATGAGGTCGCCCCCAGTTCAACAACCGATTAAGAGAGTTGCTACACTACGGGTTCACAGCTACTGCTGTTTATCTTGGCCGCCTTCCACGTGCCTGGGATAGTTTTTTTTTCTTTCTTTTGGCGGTGTGTGACTGTTTGAAAATGATATTCTAAGTGATTTTTCTCTGCGCTCTTCACCCTGCAGGGTCTTTGAAGGACAAGAAGACCGATAACGTGGAGAGCAAAAGGATGAAATGGGAGGTGGCGTTTTCCAACATGCGCCAGCAGTACCACAACGATTCCATTGTGATTCCTGAAGCCGGCGCCTACTTCATCTACGTGAGGTTTCAACTGACATGCCACAAACATAATTCATCACAGTTCAACCCACTGTACGTGTGGTTGAACACGTGGAACGACGCTTACGGCAAACCGCACACGATCATGGACCTCAAGGACGGTTTGGCGTGCTTCAAGGACGAGCAAAACCATTCCACTGAGGGGTTAAGGGCCGTGTTTGTGGGGCAGCTCTTTAATCTGAATAAAGAAGATCAAGTGAGTGTCACGGTTAAAGGCTATGACATGGTGACCAAGGCATATTTCGGTGCCTATCTTACATAAAGCATGTCATTACTGCCACGGGGGGGGGGGGGTTCTGAGAGCTGAGGCCTTGCTCTTGTCCGGGCGCCCTCTGGTGGCAGAACACGTGGCAAACGGTTAACGACTTGTTGTGATCTACGCAATACAGTAAAAACACTAGACAACACACTGGGTAACAAGTAGAGCCGGAATATTTCCTTCCTCAATCTGATGTTTTGTTTACCTTAGGAGGCAGCGAGACGGGAGACGGTGATATTAAAAAGGGGTCTCCCCCCCCCCCCCCCCTAAAATTACACAGATTTTATGGATTTAAAATGTGACAAAAAAAAAATGATTGTTCTAATTTAAATACAGAACGTTCATCGTTTCTGGATATTTTAATGCAGACATTTTACATATTATGTCTTTCATAATGTATTATTTTTTTAAAAATATATATATTTATCTATTTTATTAACAGTGTATTCAGGTAAAAAAAAAAAAAATATATATATTTAAACTGCGAAAAACGTGGATTTGATTTGAATATAATTCTCTGTGTTGTTTACTTGTTTTATTGTTTTTGCCTAATCCAATTCTTCAGTGTTTGCTGGAATAAGTTTGCTGCAGTGAAATAAACACAGTGATGATGCGACATGCTGTTGTTTGTCATATTTCTTATATAGGACTATAATATCATCATAGCTTAGCCTGCACCGTTAGCATTAGCATGGTAATCGTTTGTTGCGACGTGGAATTTAGCGTAGTTAGGTAAGTCGGTAAGGAGGGAGGTAACAAGGGCAGGAGGTAACGTGGATTTAGATTTATTTTATTTTTTTTAAATAATAATATTACTAGTAATAATAACTACAGCAGCATAAAAAACAAGGAGATTCAAAGTGAGCAAACTTTCCTCTTCCCTTTCAAGCCCGTCCTCGTTTCTTCGTTTACCTGGCAAAGAAATAGCTCAGTATGTTTTTAATTAATTAACAAAGACACCATTGTTTTAGAGAGACGCACAAGGGTGTCTTTGTTTTTTTAACGCATTACTTGGCCACCGTTTAAGTTCCAAAAATAAACAACGTTGTGTTATCGCCCGAGACCTAATGAGGGCGTGTGATTTAAAAAAAAATTAAAGTACAATGAATGATTCAGTTTCACCGGAGAATAACTGATTTATAAGTCAGTGATGTGCGAGCGACTGCGCCCGCCGGCGAGGACGTCCTGAGATAAACAGACGGACGACTTCATTAATCTCTCTGGGGAGTTCCCACGAGGAAATAAAAGTCAAGAAGTCCTGGGAAAAAAAACAACGCGACGGCACGACGCTAAAAGCTAAAGCTAACATACACGTACAGTGTGTATGTATAACCTAGCACAACAATGACAAACTTAGCATAAAAATGTATCACTGCCATCTCCAGTTCAAAACATTAATAATCCTCCTGATATGTCACAGAGACTAAGGAATAATGTTCATATAACAAACTGAACTCACCAGCAACAACAGTACAGACAAAATATTTGCATTAAAAAAAACATCTTTTGCAGACTGCAAATCATGTTTATGTTTTGAAATCATGTTTCGGCATGTGGCGCCACCTACCAATCATTGCGGTCAGTAGAGTCTCAGCTCCCGAGCAACCACGGGATGCCAGTTACGTCAGAAAATGTAACCTAAAAGACCTCGGTATTTTGAATTTGAATGCGGTAACCGTTTTTGGCCATTAAAAAAACGTATATATATACGTTAAAATGTCCACCGTCGGCATACATGTGAGGGTGAGCGGGTTAGCTAACCTCGGCTGACGTTCTCCGAGGAGCTTCCACGTGGAGGAGGAAAGCGTCCACACTGGCATCCGTTCATCGACGTCCTCGCCGTTTCTGAGAGCCTTTTTTAGCTTAGCATACCAGCTAGCTAGTCGAAAGCGCTATGCGCCGCGCCACTGGACGTTCACACGCCACAGCAACAGCAGCAGAAAACCTGAATAAACTGAAGTTATCGTGAGTATTTTTTTAAATAATTGAACACACGATTAATCCACGATGACACGTCATGGTTGTTTTTATTTCACGTAATAGCAACTTTAAAAGAACAGAAGAAGAAGAAGAAGAAGAAGCAGCAGGGAGATAAAGCAGACAATCGCAATGACTGTAACTCACATGCACGTTTATTGTACGGCCATGAACCGGAGACAGTGACACACTAAATTCAAAACAGGACCAAAAAAAAACAACAACCCAAAAACGTTAACACACACACACTCACTCACGCTCACACACACACACACACACAATAAATAGGGTGTTTTACTGAATTAGCGCAAACATTTCTCCGACAATTATCATGCGACAAATTACACACATTTGTTAGAAAAAGAAAAATCCATCAGTGTAATAAAGTCAATAATAACCCATAAGCCTTTTTTTTTTCCAGGACCATGATATGCATATATGGAGACAGTATGTGTGTGTCCACGTCACTTTATTGCCGATTGACGATTCAAAGTCCAAATTATTCAAAATCCAGTGTTTTTGGAAAAAGGCGCCGGATCACGAAAAACTACGAGATTGAGCCCTGGAAGAAGTTGGATAAACTCGCCGGCTCGTCTCTGTTCCACTTAACGACTTTAAATAAAGATGGATGCTAATGTTCAGAAAGAACAAAAGAAAACAAAACACTTTTTTGAAGTAGAGTCGGCGCCACCTCGATCGACATTTTTATATCATCAAATTCAATTTAAAACCGCCCCGAAATGCTAACGCGGAGGGGGGCGGGGTTTAAGATCCATACCGCAGGCAGCCACCAGGGGGCAACCAGGATTTATGATCTGATGACGTAACCAGCAACGTTACGTCATCAGATCGCAATCTCAGATTGGTCAAACTTTTTCCTTCCACACGACTACCGCGGGCGCTAGAAAAGGAGGCGAAAGAGACGCTAACGAAGGAGGAACCTACGCGTATGCAGCCGATCCAAGCCGGCTCGCACCGTGTTTTCTATACAACAATTTTTAGCGATGCAAATCTGCAAGGTTTTGCGATGCAAACTTTGTGTCAAACAATATTGCGACTTTAGCCGTAGCAGGAACTTCCAGTGTAATGCTATAGATATAGAATACGCAGATTCCTCGGTGTCTGACAGCCAATCACAATCCACAGTGTCATA
The DNA here is from genome assembly GCF_963457635.1 of Microchirus variegatus. Lineage (NCBI taxonomy): Eukaryota > Metazoa > Chordata > Actinopteri > Pleuronectiformes > Soleidae > Microchirus > Microchirus variegatus. The sequence goes on from NC_139802.1 coordinate 43,309,555, forward strand.
ACTAAACCACGCCCACAAAATGTATTTGATCCAATCAACACTTTGAAAACATGAAAACATTAAAATTTTAGCTTCCCTGTAGCCTGCCTTCCTGCTAACACATTTATCTGGCTGATCCCGTCTGCTCACGTGGAGGGGGCGGGGTTAAGGATCCATACCGCAGGCAGCCACCAGGGGGTCGACCAGGATTTTTAGGCTTAATCTTTGGAAGCCATTTTGTCGCAATGTCAATGGCGGAGCTGCGGTTTGCGTCAGGAACGTTGCGATCACGATTCCGATTGGGCGAACTTTATCATCGTGGCGCGATTAAACCAGGATAAGAAGCTACGCGTAGCCGAGCCGATCCAGCTCTGGTCGCGTTTTTACGACAATTTTTAGCAACGCTAAAATCCCAAACTTGCGCTTAAACAACGTCGACAAACTTCAGCTGCAGCAGGAAGCTACTTCGTATACAAATCTCCGCCATTTTTACTCTTACAATATAACGACATAAATATAGGATACGCGGACGCCAACCTCACCAGAACCAATCAAAATCCGTAGTGTCATCACTAAACCACGCCCACAATATATACTTGACTTGAAAATCATTAATAAAAAAAAAAGTTTCGTGTTAGCCTGCCTTTCTGAAAACACGTTTACCTGGCTTATCCTGAAGGTGGCGCCAAAGGAACGCATACATTCACTGGGCTAATTTAATGTCATTCTACGGAATTTAAGCGAACCAGGGGGCGCCAAAGTCCACCACAGAGGGGGACAAAATTAAAACAAAGCCAAATAAAAACAAATTTCATTACAAAACAAGGTTGCAGATCAGCGAAAGACACAAATCAGAGGTTAAACGTCTCATATTATGGATTTACCCGTGGAATAACAGTAAAGAAGAGGCTAAATATCAACACTTGAAGGCTCAAGTCGAGTCAAACAAGTCTTTTTTTCATAGTCTTTCCCTGCTCTCACCCAGGGAATCCCTGCAAACATCACCACCACACCCTGATGCACAGGTGCCAGCAGAAACTTTTATAGCCAGTATTATTTCAGCAGCAGAGGAAACACAGTGAGCTGTTTTCTGGTGTATTCCCGCTCCCAGCCCTGCGTTCACTGATAGCAGAGCTGCCGGCAAAGGAAAAACAAACACAGAAATATTGGATTTCAGCCAGTTCATAAAAATCTATGCCAGCGTTAATCTGCGACATTTTAGAAATGTCGTTCTCAACAGTGAAGAAAGTTTACTGCTGCCTCGTTTTGACAAATGTGTCAACGAGATGGATCTAAACGCAGGATTTCAGACACGTTAGAGCAGATTAGTGAAAAAATAAAATCATTCACAAGTGGAAAGAAGCACCAACATTTGACTGAATGCACCTCTTGGGTCATTCTTTTGAAAAATCCCTTTAGCCACGTACATTTCAATATGGCGCCATTTCCAACTATCGTTTACATCAGAATTTAAAGGTGCATTATGTAATAAATCTGAATCAACTGGCCATAAAATCCTCCTAATATGTGACAGAGACTCAGGAATAATGTTCATATAACAAACTGAACTCACCAACAACAACAGTAGAGGCAAAATATTAGCATTAAAAAAAAATATTATATATGTTTTTAGCATGTGGCGCCACCTACTGCCGTCTACCAATCATTGCAGTCAGTAGAGTCAACCACGGGTTGCCAGTTACGTCTGAGCTACAATGGAAACGAAACGAAACCTAAAAGACCTCTGTATTTTGAATTTTGAGTGCAGTAACCGTTTTTGGCCACATTCTTACACATGGCGCCTTTAAGTGATTTTGGTGTCAAATGATGGGCAAAAATTCTAATTCATAAATGTCTCTTTCTGCCATTTACTTTCGAAAATAATGAACATGTAGCGCTGCTCTTTTCCTTTAATAGTTAGTATAGTAATAGTTAGTATAGTAATAGTAATAGTTAGTAATAGTTAACGGCGCTGAACGAGCTAACGGAGCTAACTGGTAAACGGCGCCTGGACTCCGGACGTCACACGTGTCTTTTTCCGGTCAGTCGTCATTATGCTAACATGATAACGTGCGTTAACATTGACGTCGTTAACACTGCTGGAATAATGTTGTGTTTGTGCATATTTGAGAGAATATATGTCGAGTAAATGGCAGAAAGTGATATCAAAAGGATTTCTGATTTGACACCAAAATCACTGAAATCGGCACAGGAAATGAAATTCTGATGTAAAAGACGGTTGGAAATGTAAATTTTTTCAAAAGAGGTACATTCGGTCCAATTGTGGTGCTTCTTTCCACTTTTGATTTTCCGGGAAAAAAAACTGCAATAATCTGCTCTACATACACCGACGGCACAGAATAAGTAATAAACAATCTGGAGTCAGTGATGAGCGGCAGCGCTGGATCCTTCATCCTGCGTGTTGGGACGTAAAACCGCTTATTTTCCGAGATAAAGCATTGACTTTGACCACAGTGACCTTGTTAAATATACTTCAATCGTTTCTATCGCTGTTCTATTTATATTTGTCTGTTTTTTTTCTTCTTTCCCATGTATCCAGATATTTCCAGCCTCGGTGATCCAGTCATGTCCTGGCAAGCTGGTGGTTTTGGGGAACGTTGGGAATTAAGAGCAGTTTTCTTTCAACATCACACACACACACACACACACACGCGCGCGCTGATATACGTGCCTTCAGGCTCAACAATTCACCGTGACTCAGGGAACCGGAGACCTCAACAACGGAGGTGGTGTGAGAAAGTGGCCGAGTCATTTGTGATGACATTTGAAAATGTGGGCCAGACCAAAGCGGTTCTCAGGAGAGGGGGGAACGCAAAGAAGCGGTGACCTGTGTTAGTCGGGAGGAAGTGGCCATGGTGTGTTGTGAGAGAGCCAGCATATAAATACACCACAGGTACTATGTGTGACAGAGAGAGAGAGAGAGAGCGTGTACTTGTATTTGTTGCCTCTCTGGGACATTTCCAGAACCAGTCGTCCTCATGGGAGACCAGAACCTGGTCCTAATGAGGCAGGAGCAGGATTTTTCTGAGCAACTGGTAAAGGGTTAGGGCTAAGATTTGAGCCGTGGGTTAGGTTAACGCTAGTGCTGGGCACGTTAACGGCGCCAACGGCGTCAACGCACATTAGCGCGCGACGCGTATCCGTGACTCCCGATTGTTAAAATGAGTCTGTAAAGTAACGCCAAACTTTAAAAACAGAGGCACACATACGCAGTTACACAGGTACGCTGGTTATTTGTTAGCGCTGCTCTTTTCGTTTAATAAACAGATCGCTCCAGTTCCACTGTAGGCGCGCTAACAGCGCTAAAGGAGCTAACTGGTAAACGGTGCCTGGACTCCAGGGCCGCGGCACGTAAACATGACGTCACGCGCGTCTATTTCTGGTCAGTCGTCATGGAAACAACGTTGTGCGCCAACGTTGACGCAGCTAACGTTGACGCCGCTAACGTGCCCAGCACCAGTTAGCGCTTTGTTTTGGTCGTGTGTGTGTGTGAGAGAGAGAGTGTGTACTTGTATTTGTTGCCTCTCTGGGACATTTCCAGAACCAGAAGTCCTCGTGGAGAAGCAGAACCTGGTCCTAATGAGGCAGGAGCTAATTTTTATGAGGAACTGGTAAAGGGTTAGGGCTAAGATTTGAATCGTGGGTTAGGTTAACGCTAGTGCTGGGCACGTTAACGGCGGTTAACGGCGTCAACGCACGTTAACGCATGGCGCGTTTCCATGCGGCTGACCGGAAAAAGACGCGTGTGACGTCATGTTTGCGTGACTCCCGACTGTTAAAATGAGTCTCTAAAGTATCGCTAAACTTTAAAAACAGAGGCACACATACGCAGTACACAGGTGCGCTAGTTATTTGTAGCACTGCTCTTTTCCTTTAATAAACAGACCGCTCCAGTTCGACTGTAGGCGCGCTAACGGCACTAAACGAGCTAATGCAGCTAACAGAGCTAACTGGCCTGGATTCCGGTGCCGCGGCACGTAAAGATGACGTCACACGCATTTTTTTTCCAGTCAGTCGTCATGGAAACGCGCCATGCTAACATGTTAACGTGCGCTAACGTTGACGCCGTTAACACGCATCCAGCACTAGTTAGCGCTATGTTTAGGTCTTGTTTTGGTCGTGTGTGTATGTGTGTGTGTGTCCTGTTCTTTGGTCCATTAGCTCAGAAGTTCAAGGTAGGTGACCGGGACTTTGCCCTTCTCGTTTCCGCGTTCTCCGATCAACCAATCGGGGTCCATTCCCGGTACGGTGTAAACAGTGATGAGCTGGAAGGGAAAAAAATAAAATAAAATCAATAAATATCATCAGGTGTGTGTTTGTTTTTACCACAAATAATACCACCAAAGTCCATAGAGAAAACTAGCATTTTTTTTAGCTGCTACTGTGTCGCTTGTGTCAACAATGTGAATCTGAAGTAACAAAAAAACATGTTTTTAACTTGACGGTGGCGGTGGATCAACAACAAATCCCTGATTTTATCTAAGGAATTTGATGTGAGAGACACAGAAGCAGTAAGCACATTCTTAAGATGCTTTAGACCTAAGCAGATGTTTTTCTTCGCCTAATAATGAACTACTTCCTGTTTGGGAGTCTGGGCCATTGTTGCTTGTTTTTTTTGTGCTCGTGTTCGACGTGTTTCCTTCTCTACCTCGTCTGCCAACAGGGAGAGCTCGCTGCCGTCGTGAGCGTCATAGTCGTACAGGACCTTGGCCTTCCTCGTGCCGGTGACGGTCAGCTGCTCGGCGGACAGCGTCCCCGGGGTCTTTTGGGCAGACAGCGGCGAGCTCGTGTCCGCCGAGGACGAGGGTCCAGACAGGAAAGCAGAGGAGACGGGGCTGGGGACGGAGGCAGTGGCGGCGGCTGAGGCCGGGGGCAGCGGGGCGCCCGCGGTATTCCTAGATCTGCGTGCAAAACAAATTGTGAGTGTAAGCATGTGTGTGCCGAGAATTGTTGTTTTGTCCAATAAAATAGATGAGTCAGTGAACGCATCTCACACACACTTTCCCCTCAGCTCCTCGTGACTCAGTCGGCGACTGTTAAAAATGTAAAAATAATCCAGTGGTTTCCCATCGAAGACTCCAGATGCAAAGTAGAAAAACAAATGCTGCAAATGATTTCATCTCATTTCCGATCTCATGACCAGTTTGTGGAAAACAAGACGCAGTGAGACCCTGCGTCTGCGGAGGATCTCACCGTCTCTGAAGACCTCCCTGAAGACCACCCTGAAGACCTGCCAAACTTCAGAAATCAAGTACGCAATGGGTTGCGTACATGGTTCAGCCCATGTGGAAAGGGAACTTGGCTTGTAACCGGAGGGTTCCCGGTTCGAGTCCCCACCAGGCAAGGAATCTCATGACCAATTTGTGGAAAACAAGCCACAGTGAGACCCTGCGTCTGTAGAGCAAAACCTCCCTGAAGACCTGCCAAACTTCAGAAATCAAGCTTTCAAGGTGTTGCATCAGCCCACGGCCAAGTGGCAAGGGAGGGTTGTAATCGGAGGGTTGCCGGTTCGAGTCCCCACCTTAGGCACCCAAAGGGCTGGGCTGGGTCGGTTACCCAACCTCCAACCTTCTAGGAAAGTTACCATCCCATGTAGATGGGATCCCAAAACCTATGTTGACATCAAAGGTTTGGTCCTCAAATTCAAGGACCAAATGGACCAACGACTTTTGATACTTAAGTAAAAGTCTTAAAGTTTATGACATTTACTGAACTTAAATAATATTATATTTTTATAAAAAAAGTGACTTCAACTTCTACCAAAGTCATTTTCTGGTAACAAACGAGTATTACTAGTAACAAACTAAAAATATCACTTTAAGGTACTTTGTACACGACTGCAGGATCTCCTGAGGATTGTGGGTAAGTGTGGTCTCCTCCAGGAGCTGAGGACATCAGGTCCACGGTGGCGTACCTCGTGCTGAGTCACTGTTAAGATTGTTGTGAGTGAGTGAGTGAGTGAGCGCTCACCGGTGGAGCTCCCTCTGCAGCTCCTGCATGTAGTGGTGACACTGAGCGTAGTACGTGGCCTGAGCTTCTGCGAAATCCTGCAAACAGCGCAGGTGGTTGAGCTGCGAGGGGAAAAGAAAAAGAAAAACATGCGTTATCACACAGCGAGGAAACGGGAAGTCAAAATGGCCGACTTCCTGTTGAGTTGAGGCCATGGCTACGGTTGACTTTTTTGTTCATCTTGGTCTATGACATCTTCCCACCAAGTTTCGGGAAATTCTGTGGAACTCAACGTATGCCGAAATCATAGGGCACTTCCTGTTTCATGAACAGGAAGTCCAAACAGTCGAAATTCACCAAAACGCAGAGGGTTGCCGTGGCCGCGCCTTTTTGAATCCGCAAAACCTTTCAATAACATTTCACCTTTGATGTGCCTACTACAAATTGGCGCCTTTCTTTTCTAATGTCGGTGCGAGAAATGCATTCGGACGAGTTCGCTCAGTTACAAATCGCCGATATGGTCAACAAAATTCAAAATGGCCGACTTCCTGTTGAGTCGAGGCCATGGTTACGGTCGACTTGTTTGTTCGTCTTGGTCTATGACATCTTCCCACCAAGTTTCGGGAAATTCGGTGGAAATCGGCGGGACAACGCCAATATCGCATTTTAATGTTAAAGAGCCCATATTGTGCAAAATCAACTTTTTAATCATTTTAGTACTTATATTTGGGACTCGGGGGGCCATAACAGTCCCCAAAATGTGAAAAAAACAAGACTCAGTCATGTTTTAGTGGTTCCACTTAGTGTAAGTATAGGCGATAAAACACGTAATGTTTAAACCTCCCGCGGAATTACGACATAGCGACACATTTCACCGTGAATGTTGGAACCCCGCCAGGCCGAGTACTTCACAGCTCCACCGTAGCTCCCCCTTGTCCCTGTGAAATACGAGAGTGCAGGCGAGGGAGGGAGAGCGGCTGCACAGCGGAGCACAGTGTTTTACACAAACTTCCAGCCTCCGAGGACTTGTGTGTCCAGTGGATATATTTTATTTATGAAAAAAATGTTCACAAGCTTCAGAAGCCCTTTGTTGTTGATCGTGTGTGTAAATTCCTACGCTAGAAAAACACCTTGAACGCACCAGTTACTTGCCGCTGCAGTAATGTGGCCTTTTTAGCGAGTGACACGTGTGGATCAATAATATGAAGAGCACGCGTTTGAAAGCACTGCAGAAAGATGTAGATGTTGTCCTACATTTCTTCTCAACCAAAGGCTGCCTTTCTGTCGTGTTTCCACGTTCTCTCCTCATTATTGATCCGCACACGTCACTTGCAGCTGCAGTAACACTGGCGCATTCAATGTGTTTTTCTAGCATAGGAATTTACATACACGCCGCGCAGCGCAGCACATTGCTCATTTTTCTTCGATTCTAATGTTTTTATGATCGCGAGAAGCCAAAATCGTGGTCACTCTACGCATTACGGTGAAACGCAGTAACAACAGGTAAACGGACATTGCTATGGGGTATATGGAGCGGGGGTTGTGACAACGGTGCATGACAATAGGTGATAAGTGGCGACACTCCCCTGGAGGTAGTGGATGTGTGTTTACCTGGGTCTCATTCACATGTAAATGATCAGGCACAAAACCCAGTATTCTGAAAAAGGCTGTTTTGGCAGAGTTATTGAACTGCTATTGTGATTCATCCTTATGATATTTTGACTAAAGCATGACACAGACATGTTCATTAGGGCACCAGGACCTAGTTTAACTTCTTCAATGTTAATGTTAATAAACCAGCATGTGAAGTGGATGATGTCACTGAGAGAGATGAGTATTACAAAGCCTTATCTTATCTAATGTTTTTTCATACATCATAAACCGCTCTGATGTCGAAACTATTGTTTATTTCATCTTATCTTTAAAGCACATTTATGCGCATTTACAAAGTTCTTATCCCTGTGCCAGGAAAGGCACAGAAGTCTAAAAAAAGAAACTATTACCTCACATCAACCTCACCGAACTGAGGTTGTATTAATAGCCGTGAAGGCATGAATCATCAGGACTTCCCTGCAGCCCGTGTTGACACAGGAAGTCACATGATCGCACTCACATGTGTGCTGCTGATGCCCTCCAGCAGCAGGCGAGTGACCTCAGCCTGCCGGTCGAACTCCGTCTGGGCCACGCGGAGCTCATGCTCCGCCTACAGGGAGGAAGGAAGGAAGGAAGGGAGGGAAGGAGAGAAGGAGGGCAGGGAGGAAACATGGTCATAAAAGGAAACGTGCCCACACACACACACAAACAAAAGTACTCACTTTGTCGACCTCCTCACTCAGCAGCTGAGAGACGAGAGAAAACAAACACAACTCACTTTTTTTAACAAGAAAAACATACATCACATTCAAATATATATAAAAAATAAAGATATACATACACTACACACACAACTACTCGCAAGTACATTTCTATACAAATTTATGCTTCGTGACTCATCAATTGTGTGTTTTTATTAGTGCTGGGCACTAGGTTAGCGCACGTCAGCGCACGTTAGCGCATGTTGACGCGTTTCCATGACGACTGACTGGACAAAGACGCGTGTGACGTCATGTTTTTACGCGCCGCAAAACCGGAGTCCAGGCGCCGTGTACCAGTTAGCTCCATTAGCTGCATTAGCTTGTTTAGCGCCGTAAGCGTTAGCCTACAGTGGAACTGGAGCGGTCTGTTTATTATTATTATTATTATTATTATTATTAGACTCATTTTAACAATTCCGAAGTCACGTAAACATGACGTCACGCGTGTCTTTCTCCAGTCTGTCATCATGGAAAACGCACCACGCGCTAACGTCGGCGCTGCTAGCACTAGTTTTTATTTATTTAGTTATATTTGTCAATTTAAAATAAACTCAGACTAAAAAATAGACTCATCTGATTTTATCAGATGAGTCTTTGTTCATTGTTACGGCTAAATCGGTTTTGGTTTTTTTCTTGCGTCAGTCCTGTAGGGGGCGCTCACTCTCACTCAGTTACAACAGACTTACAGCATAACTTTATAGGTAATTTATGGCGTCTTTACTGTTTTTTGTGCGTTTTGTGTGATTTTGTTTGTGCAGCTTCACACAGAAAAGGGATCATGGATCTTAACGGGACTTCCTGGTTATTAAATATATTCAGTCTTAGTATCAAGTACCTTAAAGGTGATACTTTTTAAAAAGTATAAAGAGTAAAAGTACAAGTATGTTACCAGAAAATGATTTTGGCAGAAGTCACTTTTTTAAATAATATTTCTTAAATAAAATGACATTTACTGTACTTATTATTGAAAAGTAATTTTCTGATATAAAATATACTTAAATTTTAGAAGCAAAAGTATTAAACTGGAAGGTTGTGGGTTCAATTCCTGGCTCTGCTCATCCATTATGTGTCTCCTTGAGCAAAGACGCTTACGAACGGGCGAAAACTGTCATGTAAATACTATAAAAGCTCCGTATAAACATAGTATTTATACGCTCTGTATAAACACACTATAATGAGACAGAACACGACGTCACACACACAAACATTTGCAGCCTGAACTAAACCCGACCTTTGCCCTACATCCCACAGATCTCATCTACGGCGCCCTCTTGTGTTGCTTCACGTCCAACTCGCTGGGACGCAACTACAGTGCAACAGGGCTGCCTGTTTCTCATGAAACGGATCGCATCACGCGGGTCACGTGACCGTGAGGCGGCGGTGACTCATGATGGGAATCACGGGGGGGGGGGAACGCACACACACACACACACACACACACACACACACACACACACACACACACACACACAGACACACACTGATTCTCACTACCTCACACTCCCTGACAAAACAATGATATGCTCGTTTTGAGGCGCCGCTTCCTCTCTGCACCAAACCCCATTGAGAAAATCGGTGAATTAAGCTCACAGGGAAACACAGGAGCTGCTGGGTCGACTGCGCCCTCGTGTGGTCGCTTTGTGTCACTGAGGTTAAATCTGAACAAAAGATTTCAAACCCGAGTCACAAAATAACACGTTTGAATTCAGTGATGGACGCAACAGTGGATCAACGCCCTCATGTGCGCTGTGGTGTAGAATCGATGATTTTCTCTATGGGGTTCGGTGCAGAGACACAAATTCAAGGTTAGTGAAGATTTTATAGAGTTTTTTTTAAGAGTTTTTTGAGTTAAGCCTTTAATTAAGTGGTTAAAGTTATTTATTATGTACTTAACTAAGGGGAAAATAATGCATTTTAATATGTGGTTCCTACTTCTTTGTCTGAAAGTGAAAAATCTGGTCTTATTTACTTATTTAAAAAATTATATATTATTATTTATTTATATAATATAAAATATTTATTTTTAAAACATTTATATTTATTTTATTTTATTTTAGGGTTAGGGTTAGAGGTTTTGACCAGGACACTTTTGCAAAAAAACATTTTTAATCTCAATGAGTTTTTACTCCCGAGTAAAGCTAGTTAGAAGAGCCAGGGCCCTTTCTAAAGGGGGGGGGGGGGCAACATGGGCCCCTTTAACTCTAAGTTATTTATTATTTAAAAAGTTATTTATTATGAACTGAACTAATATGTGGTTCCTACTTGAAAAATCTGGCCTTATTTCCTTATTTAAAAAATTTAATATTATTTTTATTATATTATTATTATTTATTTATACATTATAAAATATATATTTTGAGTCATTTTTTAAAATGTATATTTATTATATTATATTTTACTTTAAAGTTAGGGTTAGAGGTTTTGACCAGGACACTTTTGCAAAAAGACATTTTTAATCTGAATGAGATTTAACTCCTGGTTAAAGCTTGTTAGAAGAGCCAGGGCTGGTTCTAAAGGGGGGGGGGGCAACATGGGCCCCTTTAACTCTGTTAACACACTGCTACATATATACTATATATAAAAACATGTCAGTAAGAACAATCAGAGACAAACATGCTCAAGCATGCGCATGCGTCATGCTTGCATGCCCGTTAGCATGTTAGCTTAGCTGTAGCTGTAGCTCTTACCGCTGATGCACTGGCGGACAGAACATAATTTCGTGGCCTCGTCTCCTGAAAATCAGGTTCAGCCTAAGAACAGGAGGAGGAGCAGGGAGGAGGCGTGGTCATGCACTCGGACAAAAAACATCAATCGAAACAAAAACGCTAACAAGCATAACGTAAAAAAAAAAAAATGCAGATTAACAATGATACGACATGCTACAAGTACAGCAAAACATGGGCGGCAACTGTGTGGGCGGGGCTTTATGGTGCGTTCCATTTGTGTCGCAAGTCGGAAACTGGGAGATTGAGAAGTCAAAAAAAACAGGAACGCAAATGTATCCCGGGCTAGCTGTTGTTAGCAATACCAGTCGGTCATACAGCTTGACAATCGCTAGGGATTAACTGACAATCAAGTGACAGATTATGTAAAAATAAAAACATAAACGTCTGTTGTCATGGAGAGTAAAATGTGCGTAAAATAACTGTTAGCATACGTACGATGCACTAGAATGATTAACAGCACGAAAAGAGGAAAATATACTCTGTTAGGAGCGTCTCACGCACATGTGTCGTAACTGGAGACGTTTTTGGCAAATTTTACTGACTAACTTTGTCTTTTTCTGTGTAAAATTGTGTAGTTCAGATGAGAGAAAAATCGATTTTAGCCCGATATTCGATCCGATATTAATTACTTTTATGTGTACGACTGATTTAATGTGGAACAAATAAGATGCAAACTATGTTTAAATTAAATAAAACAGCGAAAGTAGTACGATTTGTACGAGTGGCGGCCATTTTGGAAACGTATGCTGGTGTTGGAGATGTTTGCCCTGACTTCCAAGTAGGAATTTCCGACTTTCAACTGGAACGCACCGTAAATCTATTTAGCTTTTTTTTTTTTCGTGAAAAACTCACCGCTGCCTTTGCTTCCGCCAGCTTGGCCTTCCTGACGCGTGCCTTACAGATGTCCAGGTCCAGTCGTCGATTCTCCAGCAGCCGTCGCTCTTTCTGCGCAAGAGAGGACACGGAAACAACCGATCAGAACACAGAATAATCCTCATCTTCGTTCAGATAATGCTGATCATGCAGATTATGCAGATTATGCAGAATGCCGTCGGTCAGATTTACCGATATGGTCTTCCAGTCGCCCTCCAGGAAGTTACGGAGAGGAGACAGGAAGGTGGTGGCGGACGTGTGGAGGAACTCGCGCTCAGCTCCGCCCAGTCTCTTCTGGTACTCGCCCACTGTGATCAGGGTCTGACCTACACACACACACACACACACACACACACTTTTAATACACAACTCTGGCATCAGATTATTAGAAAAGAACTTGAAAATGCATCGATAAATTGGTTTATCCAAAAGGTAATCCTGATATTAAAATTCATGTTCCCAGGTTTAATCCCGATATTAAAAATAATCCATGTTCCCAGGTTTAATCCTAATATTAAAAACCCATGTTCTCAGGATTAATCCCAATATTAGAAATCCATGTTCCCAGGTTTAATCCCGATATTAAAAATAATCCATGTTCCCAGGTTTAATCCCAATATTAAAAATCCATGTTCCCTGGTTTAATCCTAATATTAAAAACCCATGTTCTCAGGATTAATTCCAATATTAGAAATCCATGTTCCCAGGTTTAATCCCACTATTAAAAATCCATGTTCCTAGATTTAATCCCAATATTAAAAATTCATGTTCCCAGGTTTAATCCCGATATTAAAAATAATCCATGTTCCCAGGTTTAATCCTAATATTAAAAACCCATGTTCTCAGGATTAATCCCAATATTAGAAATCCATGTTCCCAGGTTTAATCCCGATATTAAAAATAATCCATGTTCCCAGGTTTAATCCCAATATTAAAAATCCATGTTCCCTGGTTTAATCCTAATATTAAAAACCCATGTTCTCAGGATTAATTCCAATATTAGAAATCCATGTTCCCAGGTTTAATCCCACTATTAAAAATCCATGTTCCTAGATTTAATCCCAATATTAAAAATTCATGTTCCCAGGTTTAATCCCGATATTAAAAATAATCCATGTTCCCAGGTTTAATCCCAATATTAAAAATCCATGTTCCCAGGTTTAATCCTAATATTAAAAACCCATGTTCTCAGGATTAATCCCAATATTAGAAATCCATGTTCCCAGGTTTAATCCCACTATTAAAAATCCATGTTCCTAGATTTAACCCTGAAATTTAAAATACAAGTTCCCAGGATTAAAAATCCACGTTAAAAGTTTAAATCTTGAATTTAAAAGTCTCTGATTGGAGGTTTTTAACCCTAATCTAATAATTTGTGGGCGTGTCTACTCATACTGCCATACTGGCCACTGTAAATACTAATCCACTTAATGAAAACCTTCATCCCAAAACACTGACGACTGTGAGAAAAGTAAATATTTCATTTAAAGCAGCTTCAGTTTCAGCGAGAGCTTCACTGACCGTACGGCGCCTCGGCTCCAAACTCCGTAGCGGCGTCCAGCATGTGCTGTCCCAGCAGCTCGGCGTTAGTCGTCCTGGACGGAATCTTCTTGTCCAGTTTGTCGTAGATGAACTCCTCTATTCGAGCACCTGGACATCACGGCGACACAGAGACGACAGTTAAACAACAACAACAACAACAACAACAACAACAACAACAACTGTGTCAACAGAATGGATGATTAATTCTTGGGGAAAATGTCACATTAAATATAAACAAACACTTAAAGGAACGCTCGTAAAAATCACTCGTTAGCGTTAAGTGAAGAATTCCCAGTGTCCCTGAAGGCATCACGGGCTGACAGGTGTCGTCCAGCACAGACGGTCATTAGTAATTCAACACCACCTGTGGTGGAGGTTATATATTACAGTACGTGCAGGTTCACACACTGAGGTCACACAGGTCAATGTGTCTCAATTCAGGCTCCGCCTCCTTCAGACTCAGCTGAAGTTCAACAAACAGTCCACCAGGGGCGCCCTTGATCAAAACAATAACAAACACCTGGCTCGGTGAGGCTGTAAAGCAGTGAGGGATCATGGGAATTGTGGTTTTCTGCCGTCATTTGTTTGAGCGTGTTTACTCTTCACAGGGAGTGTTTCGGAGGCAAATACGCACAATAAACCCGAAAAAAACACACTAGCTAACTGGTAGTAGCTTACCTGTGTGGTCAACTGAAGCATGACAGGATTAAAAAAGAGAAGAAAAGTTAGACAAAAAAAATACACAAAACAAGTCACCTGTACCTAATCACGAGGGCATACAGTCAGTGCGATGTTAGCTAAATGTTGGGTTGAAATTGTGATAAAAACATGAACAGGAGAGACAAAATCTATGCTAATCTCTGATGTAAGGGTCGTGTAGTTAGCGTGAAGCTAACGCAGTCTTCGTGCACAGCGTGGGTGTTTATTGTCGCTAATTCAGTAGCTTGTCGTTGTTGTTGTGTTTTGATCGTCACAACCTTTAATTAGACGTAATGTTGAGCTAACATTAGCCAGTTAGCTTTGTAAATGTTATAATATTTAGCGTCAAGTTAGTTACATTCACCTCATACAAATGTTTGAATCGCCCCAAAAACAGGAAAGTGACGTAAACAAAGACTTCACTCACTAGCATTTTAGCTATACTAGGCAAAAAATATGTAAATATGTACCTATAATCACGAGGGCATACAGTCAGTGAGATGTTAGCTAAATTTTGGGTCGAAATTGTGACAAAAACATGAACAGGGAAGACAAAATTTATGCTAATCTCTGACGCAAGGGTTATGTAGTTAGCGTGAAGCTAACGCAGTCTTCGTGCACAGCGTGGGTGTTTTTTGTCGCTAATTTAGTAGCTTGTTGTTGTATTTTGATCGGCAACCCTTACATTAGCCGTAATGTTGAGCTAACATTAGCCAGTTAGCGTTTTAAATGTTGTATTTGTTGTATTTGTCGTCAAGTTAGTTACATTCACCTCATACAAATGTTTTAATGGCACAAAAAAAGTAAAGTGACGTAAACAAAGATTTCACTCGCTAGCATTTTAGCTATACTAGGTAAAAAAATATGTAAACAAAAACTTATTTTGTTAACCCTTTAAATAAGACATGACTCATACAGGTGCCAGGTATCAAACCGTGTGGGACGGGACTTACTGGGATTGGGCTGCAGGAGAACCTCGGTTTGTCGGAGGATCTTCTCGGTCCAGTTCTTGGTGCTGTCGCCGCGGATGATGAGGTTCTCCAGGTGCTGGTCCAGCTCGGTTTTTTCGGCCTGGCCCAGCTTCTCCTCCGTGAACTGAGACAAATGAATGAATGAGTGAGCATTGTGTTCAGAAAACAGTCATAATACGTAATAATAAAATAATAATATATACCGAAACATAAACAAACACGTTTTGTACATGTCACTGAGCAACTGGAGCAAACCAACCAGAGCTCCCTTGAAAATATGGTACTTTAACCATTTTCTTGACAATAAAATGCAAATACTTCGTTTAAAAAACACAATATAACGACATTTTTTCATCAATATGATGCGTAGATTAATTCGGCATAGAAATTGTCGCTGGGAGAATCTTTGTTGTTATCAATTTATCCGTTTTTTTAAAGGATGTTACACAGTGGAGAGAGTATGGTTCAGGGGGGTGGGGATATACACTCGATGACAGTCGTAAATAATAAATGGAGTCGTGTGTGTGTGTGTGTGTGTGTGTGGCCCACAGCTCGGCTTCATCCAGCGGGATGCGGTGACAGTGTTGACGGGAGCTCGGTCCGCCTCTGACCGCAGGGGGCAGCCTCTGCTGCGGGGGGACGCGCGGCCTGAGTTCCCGCCTCTCTTACCTGCATCGCCCTGGTGAAGAACACCCCGGCATCGGAGGCGAGTTTCTTCACGTTGAAATCCATGTTCGCGGTCGTGGTGCGTGTGTGTGTGTGTGTGTGTGCGTCTGTCCCTGCAGCAGAGGAAATCCTCCGGATCAGCTGAGATGATGCAGCAGCAGACGCACGACTGAACGCAGCTCCGTAATCCGCTTCACGGACGCTCGGAAATCTGCCCTCCGCCCTGCGCTTAAAGAGCCCGCAGCACCAGCAGCAGCAGCAGCAGCGCCTCCACCCGTGTGTGACATCCACACTGATAACATGTCTAAAATCTAATCATAACAACCACCACAATAATAAATAAATAGATATAATCTGTATTAATCCAACAGGAAAGTGCACTTGTGTTGAGTCACTCCTCCACACCAAACCCCATAGAGAAAATCACTGATTTTGACATCACAGCACACAGGGGTTCACAGGAGTTGTTGATCCACTGCTGCCTCCATCACTAACTTAAAATGTGCCATTTAATGAATTTGGTGTTTTAAAATACTTTGTTCAGATTCAACAAAGTGATAAAAAATTGACCAAATGAAGCAGCAGCAGAGCAGCAGCTGCTGTGTCCATGTGCGCTAAAAAATTAAGGTTTTCTCTATGGGGTTTGGTGTGGGAGAAACTTTCATATTTTCCTGTTGGAAATCACAGTCTAATGGCAAAATAAAGCAACATAAGATAGTTAAACGGTTTAAATCGGTAAGCAGCCACGTTTTAATTGAGAGCTCCATCTCAGCCCGGTTCTTGGCATTATTGTCTGAGGCTAACATTAACCCAATTCAACAAATAGGAGACTTTTTTTTTTGTTGCTATGATTAATTCTAGGTTCCCTATTTGGAGTAAAATAGAATATGAGGAAGGAAGGGGATGGGTTTTTTTTTTGACCGTCAGTGTCGTCCAATGGGGGCAGAGAGCAGTGCAGGGCTTTTATTTTCTTTAAAGGAAGTGACTAAAAGTGTCCGTTTTGTTCCGTTCTTTCAATCCCAACGTCCTCTGTTGAGTCTGACGATCAAATAACGCATTTATCTCTGGAAATTAGTTTTAAAAAAAACGATGTTTTATAGGTGAAGTGGCCTTTTAAGGCTTTAAAAATGTCAGTTAGTCTAGTCTCCTGGGGCGAAAAAGGGGAGTGTGTGATTGTGCGTGTAGAGACGTGTTTAACAACAACAATAATAATAAAAAGTGTTTCCTTTACCACTCCATTTTTATTGCTTACTCATTCCTTTACACTAATGGCCTGGTAATATTTAGATCAGGAAAAAAAAACAGGGGGAGGTCCACACAGTTCAGATCTAATCTTCCTCACTGAAAATTCGGATTTCAACACATCAGGGATTACAAAAGAAACCAATGACACACACACACACACACACAATCACTCACGCACACACACGTTGGAGTATGAAGAGGGTTATTATGACTGATTCATTTTTTTTTCGTCTCTTTTTGCAGCACAAACAGCTTTATAAATAATCAGGAAGAGTCGCCCCCTGCTGGCGGACGTGCTGGGACAAAACCAGCACTTTGAATTAAAACAGTGACTCACACTGTGTGTGTGTGTGTGTGTGTGACATCAGAGAAAACAATAAGCTCCGTCCATAAAGAAACAGCCGGCGACGGTGAGAACTTAACACACACTGTGTGCGGTCAGTGTGTCAACAGCGCATCATCAACAACAACAACAACAAAAGAAAAACAGCAATAGTAAATCTGCAGGGTAGAGAGAAAAAAACCGGGAGCGTTGCTTCACCAGTGCTGCGTTCACTACCGTGGGAAAGCGGAGTTTTTATTTTACCCCCCCGATCGCTGCTTTAACTCCAAAACAATCCAAGAACAATGGCAACGAGGTGAGCACCAAACCACCGAAGGAGGAGCAGCAGCACAGAGCTTTAACTAAACCAAACCTGTGTCCACTCACAGTCGGTTTATTACATGATATAAAAATCTATGGTTTATCTATGGTTTAAAAAAAAAAAAAAGGCCCTAAAATATTCATTCAGCCTCCGGAGACGTGAGAAACAAATATTATACCTATGTGAAAAAGAGTCAATATCTTGAGAATAAATTGTGTTGCTCCCTCTTCTGCACCAAACCCCATAGAGAAAATCGGCAATTTTAGCTCACAGCAGAGTTTGAAGTTCTTTGTTTTAGTTTAAACGCAGCGATTGAAGTTCACCAGAAGTGGCAGCAGTGGACCAAACCGTCCACACAAGCTAAAAAAACGACGATTTTCTCAATGGACTTTGGTGTACAGGAACGCAGGCGTTCACACGCGCGCAGTTTTCCGTTTGTCTAAAAGTAAGACGGCTAAAGAGGCTTCCGATCAGCGTGAATAGAAAACGGGCTGGTGCTTTCTGAGATGAAGCCGCGACTCTGAATCAGATATCGGAGAAAAGAAAAAAAAGAAAAATCATCAAAACTACGATCTGTAAACCCGATATTTCACAGTATAACGCGCCGCTGAGCACAGGCTGGACGTACGGAGCAGGAAAGTGAAGATTTTAACGCGACCGATTCTTCTTTGGAAGCGGAGCAATTATCAGGTTAATTATTTTCTGGGGTTTTTGTTTTTTTTCGGTTTCCTGGACAAACAAACTCACTCTGGCGATTATCGGCGTAAAAGTGGCATCGGGCCGTGAATCCTACGCTACGTCGCGCGTCTGTTTTCGTCGTCGTTGACGGGCTACGAATAACATGCTAGCTTACTGACATTGATAGCTTTTGTTTAGTCTGACGTTTGTACTGCACAATCCACCTTTAATTCTCTTATATATATATATATATATATATGTATATGTATACGAGTATGTATATATATATATATATATGAGTGTATGTATATGTATATATATGTATATATACATACACACATACATGTATGTATATATATATACATACACATATATATATATATAGTATATGTATACATATATTCAAACATACATATACATATATACACATACACACATACATGTATATACATATATACACACATACATATATACACATACATACATATATACACATACATGTATATACATATATACACACACACATGTATATACATATATACACACACATACATATACATATATACACACACATACATATATGTATATATATATATATGTATACATACATACATATATGTATATGTGTATATATATATATATATATATATATTCACACACATATATATATATATATATATATATATATATATATAAAATTGCTTACTTTTCTCAGAACATTTTAAAGAATATGGAGAACTTCTGAATCAAAGCAGTCACAGTTTCTCTAAATGATTACTGATGATGGATAATGGAAAAACAGTTGTCACCCAAACCAACACACACACACAGACACACACACACAAAAATGGTACAAAATCACAAACTCGTATCAATAAAAATCGCTTTTTTTCTCTCTCTCTCTCGCCGACATCAAAACTGTAAACGAGTTTTTGTTTTCAACATTCTCGCCGACGCTACGGGAGCCCGAAAGGTCGCAACTGGAGTGAAAAACAAAACGCGGAGTCACGTTAGGAAAGGAAGGAAGGAAAGGAAAGGAAGGAAGGAAGGAAGGCTGAGGGCGATGAGGAGCTGCAACAACACCGGCTCCGTCGCTCTCCGTTCCCACGTGAGGACAGTGAACGCACCGTCGTTCTCCCGTCAGTGTTTGGTTTGAGTGAAGCAGGTTTATTTTTTTCCTCTTAGCAGCATATTTATATATTTTTTTTTAATAAAAAGGGGGTGGGGTTTAAACAGGATATGGCCTAAAGTATGTGGACGCCGCCCGCCCGCACAAAAAGTCTTTCCAGGTGTTTTTTTTTCGGCGGCTCCGGCCAGGTTAGCCGTTACTAGCATAGCACACGTTAAACGTTGGTGGTTCGAGTTGGATTGTGGGTAATGGAGGAGTTTGGGAAGTTTTGATTGCATCACAATATATGACTTACGAAAAAAGCTAACATTTAGCATGATGGCGCGCCGTCCAACTTTATCCCGCAGGTGCCGATTTTCGTCTTCGGAGGACTCGCGTTGCGCAATAATGGTGCCTTTATTACGATCTCCTTTCATCCGACGCGCTAAATCGGACCTACGTTACGGTTCCTACGGTCTTTGCTAGCAAAGGATACGACACGCGCTAAATCGGACCTACGTTACGGTTCCTACGGTCTTTGCTAGCAAAGGATTCGCGTCGCGGGATTAAAAAGTTGTGACACTTTGTCGCACAAGGTTCTGAACGGGTCTTTGTTTCAGATCGCCCAAAAAAAACGGACACAAAAAATCGCGATATTGCGCGATATCACAGTTACATGGAAGTAGAGGTCGTTATATTCTCACTAAATTAGTGTCTACTCTGTGTCGACTTTGTATATAATCGTATAAGTGAATGAAAACCTATATCGTGATGATGCTAGCGCTACGCGCCGTCCACTTACTTTTGGCCACATCATATTATATAATGTATTTCCCTCAGAAACTCATGTCTTCCTCCAGTATATGAAGAATCAACAGATCAAGATTTTAAAAAAAACAAGGCCGAACTAAACCCTATCAACGTCTCCAGGAAGTGGGACGCGTCGCCGCGTGAGCGTCTCGCACGAACACCGTCAAAAACCTAAACAAAAGTTTAAATATAGAAGGAACGCCATGTTTACAGTTATATTATAAAACATACGCACAGGTAAAAGGATGAGACGAAACACAAAGATTATTTACATATTTAACAAAACCGCGTGTCAATGGCGAAGATTCACTGTACATTTCATCGGAGCGAGCGTGACGGCGGCGGCGGCGCAGGACGCTACGTGACTTTTAGCCTTTAGCTCAAAGTGAACGGGTGAATGTAGTGAGCATCGCTTCACGCACACACACACACACACACACACACACCGAAAAGAAAAACACACACACACACCCGTCGGGAACAGAAGAGATGCTTATGTGCAGCAAAGGTCCCTCACAACTAAACACCATGCACCACGTCTTAAGTCCTATGTGTCGCAGAAGGTCGGACAGATCTGCTCTACAAGGTTAATAACAATGAGAAGAAGAAGGTGTGGGAGGAGGAGAAGAAGAATGCACATGAGTGACCCTGGAGCTGATGACAGTGGGCGGGGCCTCAGCTCGGGTATCACCCCCCCCCCCCCCCCCGTCTGCTGGCTAGCGGTCACGGCGGCTCCAGCGGCGGCCGCGTCAACCTCTCTGTCCCAAGTTTGCCTCCTGTCCGTGGTTGGTCTCCATCGGATCCTCGATGAAGGTTTCACACAGGGCCATCACTTTCCTACGACAGGGAAAACACGCCACGACGTTAAACGTAAACAAACTGAACTACCGTGATTTAGAGAATTTTAAAGCTACAGCTACTGCTCTTCTTGTTGCATCATTTTTTTTATACCAACAGAGGAATGTTTTTACTTTTTTGCCCAGACAAAAAAAATCTTGAAAATTATTTTTTAAATAAAAAATACTGAAAAGAAAGAAAAATTAATTTGACAAAAAAGTTTTGTTATTTTATTTGTTGTCCAAAATTTGACAATAAAAAATAAAAAATAAAAATGAAATTTTACAAAAAAGTAAACAAAAATGTCATCCAAAATTGACAAAATGTTTTTTGATCAACAAAAACGAAAATTAAATTTGACGAAAAAGTAAAAAAAAAAATGTTGTCATCCAAAGTTGACAAAATGTTTTTGATCAACAAAAAACAAAAATTTAATTTGACGAAAGTTTTTTTTTTTTTTTTTTTTTTTTTTTAAATTGTCGTCCAAAATTTGATAGAAATTTTTTTGAACAAGAAAAATGAAAATGAAATTTGACGAAAAAGTAAAAAAAAAATGTGTCGTTCAAAATTTGCAAAAAAAAAAATATTGAACAACAAAAATTTTAATGAAATTTGACAAAAAGGTAAAGGAAAATATTTTGTCGTCCAAAATTTGTCAAAATCTTTTTTGAGCAAAATTTTTAATGAAATTTGACGAAAAAGTACCTTGGGGTCTAGCAGAAAACAAAATGGACCTGAGCAACAAACATGTTTTTTGGGCTTATTTAGCATCCCCAAATCCCCCGTTCACAAAGAAAATAAGAAAAGGTAGCCCGCGCTTACCTGGCCATGTCCTTTGTGTCTGGATGTGAGCTGTCCAGTTCCAGAACTTTCTCCAAAAGACTAATTCCTCCTTCCTTTATCAGCAGGGGGCAGTATTTGCTCGCTGCAGGAAAAAAGACGCAGACTTTAGTGGATGAGGCATCGTTCAGAAACACGACGTGGCAGAGGAGGAAGAAGAGAGAAGACGACGTAAAGGTTACTCACGGTAAACAGACACCAGGTTGTAGAGCGCCCACGTGGCCCAGTGCTGACTGACCGGGGCGATGCTCTGAGGCAGCAGACGCAGAATGGGCTCGAAGGATCTGAGAGAACAACGTTGTAGTAAGTAAAAGAACCCCGCGGTCACTGATGGAACGTTCCAGTCTCGTCTGTTAGCGTCACCTGTAGTTGATGTTGCGGCGCGAGCTCACGTCCCAGCTCTGGATGGCGTCCCACATCTTGTCCATGACGGCGTCTCTGCGCGGCTCCTCCATGGACCACACCTCCGGCCCGTCGAACATGATGTGCGAGAGGACGCCGCACGCGTTGTACGACACCTCGATGCCGTCCGCTTTGCTGTCCAGAAGGTTACTGTGGAGAGGAAGATGAGGACGGGCGATTAAGACGTGTTTTACTCTGCACATGGGCTCGACCGGGGGAGGAAGGGTTTCGTACCTGAACACGGTGATGAACTGTGGCGTGAGCAGCTGCGGCCGCAGAGCTTTGACCTCGGCCACGTTTCCCAGCAGCCCCAGCATGTTGCGGTGCAGCTCCTGCTTATCTGGAAACTCCTGGTTTGGTTTTGGATCAACACAGTGACAGAGTGAGGTTTTGTAAAGGTACAGGCATATATTCAGCGACGTGAGCGCCCCCTATGCCCCCAGCTTGAGTCCACAACATCTTAAGTATAATGTCTGCTGCTTTATTTCTTGTTTAAAGAAAACATTTTCCAAGAGGAAAGATTATGACTTTTTTTTTTTTTAAATAACACATTTAAATGTATTCATAGAGGCAGCAGTGGATTAATATAAGTAATAATCTCCTGTGAGCAGTTGTGCAAAATCGTTGAATTTCTCTATGGGGTTTGGTGTGGGAGAGAGGAAACTTCGATTTAACCGCAAAATAAAGATGTAAACATATTCTTAAACTTAAGCTGATGTAGATTAGGTGAGATAATCCGGTGGACTCACCTGTAGACACTCCAGGAAGAGATTCATGCCCCGGCAGTTGAGGAACATCTGACAGTTGTCGGGCGTCTCGTCGGTGATGTTCCACAGAGCGCTCCAGGAAAACTCCATCACCTGGTCACACTGAGCGGAAAAAACACAATATATTACACACACACACACACACACACACACACACACACACGGTCATAAAGTAGTATTTACCGTCTTTAAAACACAAAGTATTCAACCATGAGGAGTAAACATCAGACTCACTATTCTGTCCTGGAGCTTCTTCTGAATTAAATTCAACATTGTCTGGAAAAAATAAAAGAGAAGAAAATATGCATTGTAACAACATTCACACACGTGGAATTCAACCATTAACTTAAAAAATATCCAATAATTTAAGCTTTAATCTTTAGTTCAGGGTATTAGCGCTCAGACTGAACAAATACAGTATATTCAGTAGTAACTTGACTACTAATCACAAGATTTTGGTGTTTTAATCCCGCCCTTAAGACATTTAGTATGATTTTCAGATTAACATGTATTTTACAAAAATCTGACACCAAATATGGGTGAGTACGACATAAGCCCCGCCCCTTTCCTTCCTTCCTGCCTAGCCACACAAAAACAAGTCTAATTTTCACCCACTTAAAGTTGTTTTTTCTATATTATTATTATTACTACAATATTATTATTCAAACGCGATAACGGCGGTTAGCGGCGTCAACGCTAACGCGCGGCACATTTCCGTGACGAGCGACCGGAAAAAGACGCGCGTGACGTCATGTTTACGTGACTCCCGATTGTTAAAATGAGTCTCTAAAGTAACGCTAACGTTTAAAAACAGAGGCACACATACGGAGTACACAGGTACGCTGGTTATTTGTAGCGCTGCTCTTTTCCTTTAATAAACAGACCACTCCCGTTCCGCTGTAGGTGCGCTAACGGCGCTAGAGGAGCTAACGCAGCTAACTGAGCTGCGGTGCCTGGACTCCGGTGTCGCGGCACGTAAACATGACGTCACACGCGTCTTTTTCCGGTCGGCACTAATTGAAACGCAGCTTTATTTAAATAAAACATTTGTACACAGAGCACATTGTCTTCTTCTCTACAGCGCCATATACAGGCCTGGCATATGTACTACAGCACTTTGTGAAACGACAAACGACCGTGACCTTCTGTGAAGGAGGAAAAGGGGCGGAGTCAAAGCTCACCTTAACAAAGCCCATCTTGCCCACAGCCTCCTTGTGATGGTTGTCCACCTGACAGACCAGAGCGTTGCACAGGTGCACGGCGATCCTCTGGATGGACTCGTCTTGTCGCGCCGGCTCCAGGATCTTCAGCAGCAGCTGGTTGACCCGAGTGTACTGGAACTCCAGCTCCTCGGGGATACTGAAGTTACACAGGGTCAAGCAGCAGTTCCTCTGGACCTGCAGGAGGAGGGGGGGCGGGGGGGGGGGGGGTCATCAACAACAACAAAGAGTAAGAAGAGATTAAATAAATAAAATGCAGAATTATCAGGAACGAAGTCAAAGTGAAACTGCAAGTGTTTAAGTGTAGTAATGTGAACAGAACACGTAACCATAGCAACTGCCAACCCTATATTTAGTTCACGATTAAACCTGGGAGTATACATGTTTTACTTCTGGGAATATTATCTTTTTTTTTTCAAGGTTAGACCCAGGAACCTGTATTTCAAAGTTTACGATCAAAGTAGGGAGTATGACTTTATATTTCAGGATTAACCTAGAAATACTGATTTTTATTTCAACATGCAACCCTGGAACATGGATTGTTAACTTTAGGATTAAACCCTGGAACATGGATTGTTAATTTCAGGATTAAACCCTGGAACATGGATTATTAACTTTAGGATTAAACCCAGGAACATGATTTGTTTACTTTAGGATTAAACCCAGGAACATGGATTGTTCATTTCAGGATTAAACCCTGGAACATGGATTGTTAACTTTAGGATTAAACCCAGGAACATGGATTGTTAATTTTAGGAATAAACACTGGAACACGGATTTGTTAACTTCGGGATAAAACCCAGGAACATGAATTGTTAAATTTATGATTAAACCCAGGAACACGATTTGTTAACTTTAGGATTAAACCCAGGAACATGATTTGTTAACTTTAGGATTAAACCCAGGAACATGGATTGTTAATTTTAGGATTAAACACTGGAACACGGATTTGTTAACTTCGGGATAAAACCCATGAACATGAATTGTTAAATTTAGGACTAAACCCAGGAACATGGATTGTTAATTTTAGGATTAAACCCAGGCACATGGATTGTTAACTTCGGGATTAAACCCAGGAAAATGGACTGTTAACGTTAGGATTAAATACTGGAACACGGATTTGTTAATTTAGTTAAAATAGTATAAAATACACAAATTACAGGTTTCTTTAACTTTTAACCAAAAGAAAAGGCCAGATTTTAAACCACCTGACATTTATGATATAACCTTTCCATGAATAGATCTAAGTTGTTTCCTCAAACAGAGATGATGATGATGATGATGATGATGATGATGAAGAAGAGTGTTTACCGTGACTTCCTGGTACTGTTCCATTCCGTTCAGCACCACCTGGATGACCTCCCTGCGCAGCCGCACGCTCTGGTCGCTGCGGTACTCGGTGTTGGTCAGGTAGAAGAGCGCGGCGCTGCCGGTCACCTGGATGCTCTTGTCGTATTTATGGCACTTGAGCGCCGCGATGACCAGCTGACACAAGAGCGACGAGAGAGTTAAAACAGAGAACACGCGTTCATAAATAAATAAGTAAAACAGACCATAACTGCTGATGCGTGACGGTACCTGCAGAGCTCGGAGCAGCTGGCTGCAGTGTTGTATCCTGGCGATGTCAAACAGCTGATTGATGGCTCTGTGTGCGAGTTCAGGGCGGAACTCTGTGTACGCCTCGATGGCGTTGAGGACCTGATCTTCATTCTTTGATCCAGTCACCTGGAAAAAAGAAGAAGAAGAAAAGACCAAAGACGCATGATGATGATGATGAGAATAATAATCCCTGTACATACACATCATGTATGTTTTTTTTAACTTCAGGATTAAACCCAGGAACATGGATTCTCAAGACAGAGATTGAACACAGGCACATGGATTTAAATTTAAGGATTACATACGGGAATGTGGATTTTAATTTGAGGATTTTCAACATCGATATTTAATGCAGGAACACAGATAACGTTGTCTTTTAAATCCAGGATTATGGATTTTTCAGACTATCAGATTACACCAAGGAATATGGAGATTTATTTCAGGATTAAACCTGGGAATATACATTTTTTTACTTCGGGGAATATGCATTTTTTTTTTACTTCAAGATTAGACACAGGAACATGTATTTTAAAGTTTACGATCAAACCAGTGAGTATGAATTTATATTTCAGGATTAAACCTAGAAATACTGATTTTTATTTCAAAATTAAACCTGGGAACATGGATTATTAAATTTAAGAATCAAACCCAGGAACATGGTTTGCTAACTTCAGGATCAAACCCAGGAACATGGATTGTTAAATTTAGGATCAAACCCATGAACATGAATTGTTAAATTTAGGATTAAATCCAGGAACATGAATTGTTAAATTTAGGATTAAATCCAGGAACATGAATGGTTAATTTAAGGATCAAACCCAGGAACATGAATTGTTAACATTAGGATCAAACCTCCACGCGTGGATTATTGACTTTAGGATCAAATCCAGGAACATGGATTGTTAACTTTAGGATTAAACCCAGGAACATGGACTTTTATTTCAGGATTAAACCTAAAAATGTTGATTCTTATGTCAAGATAAATCCATAGAACATGGATTTTTTTTTATTTTTAAGATTAAGCCCTAGAATATGGATTTTCAACAGTGTATCACATTGTTGATTTTCTTGGGTGTGAGAGTGTGGTGACCTCTGTTAAGAACAGAGTGGACTGACCTTAGAGGCAGGGATGTGTGTCACGTTACAGAGGGTGGTGTCATACAAGCCCAGAAACTGCAGCGGCCTCTTCAGCTCCTGGAAAGGATAGATGCTGCTCTTACACGGCTCCATGCTGAAAGAGAGAGGGAAGAAGCTTCATTTAAAAACTTCCTCTGGATCCTCTTGGTCTATAACGTTTGTGCTGGTGGTGGATGTGGTGGTGACCCACCTCGGTCGGCCCATAGCTTCCTCAAAGTGGGGAACCGTGCAGTTGTCCAGCATGATGTGACCCGAGATGTCCAGAGACACCAGATTGACCAGACGCTGCACGACCGCCGTCAGGATCTTCCTGGTCATCTTGAACTTGGAGGTCCGTCTGCTCTCCCGTGAGATGTCAAGATGCCTGGAGAATGAGTGAAGCGTGTTTTTTTAACGACGACAAAAGGTATAATCTAGTAAAAAATGTAAGTCGTGTTAAGTTCTAAGACTATCCTACAGATATAAGTTTGTGTTGCTTTGTAAACCGCTCACTCCTAGACCAAAGTCCATAGAGAAAATCAGTGATTTTTTTTACACCACAGCAACATTGAGTTTTTGACTTTTGCTGCCTCCATCAGTAAGTTCAACTGTGTTATTCTGTGACTTCAGTGTTTGGAAACCTTTAATCACGTGACTTCAGTGACACAAACTTGCCAAATGAGGTACCGGTCGACCTGCAGCTCCTGTGTCACTGTGAGCTAAAATCACTGATTTTCTCTATGGACTTTGGTGTGGGACAGTGCGTGGTTTACAAAGTGACAAAAACAATAGCGATTCCTGTTGGAAAAGGCTCTTCAAGTGTGAGATAAAGCAAAAATATATTTTAACATAGTGTTAGCTTAATTTAATGGAGATTTTATTTGAGGGGTCTTTTGTTAAGAGGCTAAAATCAGTATTTCCTGCCTTACACTCGCGTTCAAAAGTTTGGGGGTCACTTTTTGGTCAATTACTATAACATTAAATGAATCAGAAACACACTCTATACATTGTTAATGTGGTAAACGACGCTTCTAGCTGCAAATTAGCTGTTTTTAATAGAATGTGTACACTTTATTTACATCTTTTAACTCTTCTCTGGAGTAAACTGGACTGATTTCATAGTTTTTACTTATATTATGTTTATCTATGTATTGTGCATAGTGTTGTCTGTGATGTGATGCCCATTTCCAGTGTTCTAATGGTACATTGTGTTTGCTAATCGCGTTAGAAGGCTATTGGATGATTAGAAAACCCTTGAAAACCCTTGTGCAATGATGTTAGCGCAGCTGAAAACTTATTATTTTGAATAAAAATCATTATTTCTTATCTTGTCAATGTCATGACTATATTTTCTATTCATTTTGCAACTCTTTTGGTGAATAAAAGTCTGACTTTTAATGGACAAAAACACAAAGAAATTGTATCGGTTTTCAAAGACCCTCATTGACCTTCATTGTTTAGCTAAATGACATCGATGACGTTAAAATGAAGTCCCACACTACCTGAGATTAACAAGCTCCACCACCGTGCTGACCAACTCCTCCGACAGGTCCACGTTATAGAGAACAAGCGAGGCCAGTCTGTCTTTCCACTGGGTGAGAAACGAGGTCCCCGCCAAATGCACGTTGGACAGATCCAGCGAGGTGAGCGACTTCAGCGGTCTGAGCAGCGTCTCGGCGTCCACCTCGTCGGGCAGGCCGCCCAGGTTGAGCAACCGGAGGCGATTGAAGCCCTGGAAGTTAAAGTCCGTCTCCAGTGCTTGCCGAGACACGGGGCTCTCCGCGTCCTCGTCTTCCGAGTCTTCGTTGCAGGCGAGCGGGGCGCCGCCTTTCCTGTAGAAGATGAGGCTGCAGCCGAAGAGACACAGAGACACCAGGGTCTCGCGGAAGCAGGTCAGTGCTTTCAAGCTGCGGGAGGACAGACTGTTGCAGTAGGTGAGGTGGAGCTCAATCAGGTCCTGGTTAATTAAAAAACACACACAAACAAAGGTATGAATTATTGGTTATTAAAGGAGCATGTCCAGATAAGACCATTGTTTCACTGTCTGCAGCAGCCCACCTGTTTCTTAATGGCCTCCAGATCTCTGTCGCGTACAAAGTCTTCTCTCAGCTGAACCCTGGTCAGCCTGGTGCTTCGAGGGTCTGAGAACAGCTGGAAGAAGCTCTCCTCGGGTTCAAAGTTACTGTCTGTGTGCACCAGCTCCATGTATCTGTTTTTTACGACAGAAGAAACATACACACCGTCACAACTCGAGCCTTTTGGAAAACACGAAAAACTGACGTCAAAATCGACATGTGCTTTCACATACGTGTTGACCAACTTGTCGCAGATTTCACTGGGAAGGAAGATATCCGCGCGCAGGCAGAGCTTGTTTCTAAAGCCCTGGTAGCACATGGTCCTCCTGAGGTTCCTCAGGCAGTAGACCGTAGCCAGGGTCATGAGGCTCTCGGGGTTGTCTCCTGCTTTGGCTGCCATGTTAGCCTCTCGTTCTCCGGCTCAAGGCAAAGGCAGGGCAGTGCAGGTTACCTGAGGAGGTGATTTAACAGCAGTGTTTGTGTGTTTGTCACTTTATCTCACTGTTGGACAGCACATTTCCAAATAAAAACAGACATTTGTGTCACTTTGTAAATCACTCGCTCTCCCATACCGGGAGATTATGCAGCATACAAAACAATATAACCTTTACTTTTGAATTAAATAAAGGCCTACCAGTGACATGAAAATCTGAAAGTGGCTAAAAAATTGTGATTCCTTGTGTCTTTGCTGTGATTTCATCAAAGACAAAATCACAACATGAGAGAACTTCATACAAACACATTCAAGAACTGAAATAAAAATTCAGTGTATAAAACGGTAGAAACTGTCATTATGCTCCATTTCCCTCAGTTTACCTTTGCAGATGATTATATTATCATTTTATTCAAAAAAGATTATTAAATCTATAAAATCAAAGAAAAAAATCAGAACTGGTCATTTAAATAAATTAAATTCCAAAATATAAATATAATATGTTTATTCATATTTTTATTTCTTTTAATATTCCCATCTAATAAGTTGACAAATCCGGAATTTTGCTTTAATCTAAAACCGAATAATCAATATCAAAATTGTAAAAAGTTAGATTAATTTCGTAAATGATTAATCAAGTGGAAAATGTTGATCAGTGTTTACAAAAACCTGGATATGAAGATGTTCTCCAATATCTTGTTTTGCCCTCAAACCAAAAATTATTCAGTTTTAATGATTTATTTGAGCAAAGAAACCAAAATATGTTCTAATTTAAGAAGCTGACAAATCTGAAAGCTTGTTTTCTTTAAATCTAAAACCGAATAATCGAAAGAAAAAAGTTATATTAATGTAGTAAATGATTAATCGAATAATCGTTGCAGCAATAAAGCCAGTGTTAGGTTGCTAATACCGGTTTATTAGCTAAACACGGAGCAAAGCATCCTGAGGGAAACTCATAAGTTAGCGACCTAGCTAGGGCGCAAGCTAGCAACACAACACAACAATTTACTTTAACAACACTAACAGTTCACGGCGGCTCAAAACCGGGCAAGGACATTTAGCCTACTCACTTATAACAACTCAAAACCCCAGAGGTCAACACTTGTTATCCTATATGAAGCCTTCGTTTTGGATGTCAGCGGTGCACTTCACGTCCAAATTAGCTCCGCTGCTAACGCTGACTTTCCCCCTGCCTGTCTGCCTGCTACGGTGTTAGCCGCCGTAGCTAGCGGCGCTAGCGCCAGCTAAAAGCCGAGTGTGGAGACGCACCGCGGCCACAGTGAGAGGTCAGCGCGCCGTGAGTGCATGAACGCTCCGCCGCTACTCTACCTGAGCTCCCGCCGAGGCTGAGTGTCCTGGTCGCGGCGACAAAACGAGTTGTTACGGGCAATATTCACTCATCTGGTCACCGTTCTCCTCCGATGTCAACAAACAGGCTCCTCCCCCTGTTCCTACTTGTACTCCTCCTCCTCCCACTTCTTCTTCTACTTCTTCTAAAAATGTAGGTTTGACCAATATATACATATATATATGTATATAATATATATATATGTATATAATATATATATACATATACATATGTATATGTATATGTATATGTATATATATGCACTATAGTATTATGACTGCAGTTACTGTATTTTAAGATAAGATAGTCCTTCATTATTCCCAATTAAATTTATATTTGGAATGTTTATTCCTTAAACACTTCTATATTTATATGTACCTCACGATACGATACACGATACATAGTCCACGATACCAATAATATATCGCAAGATTATCTTATAGCAGTGCATGCCTACATTACATACAAAAGGCTAAAGCAGTGATGCACCCATACAAACATACTTACATACATACTGGTGTTTGTTTTTCGACACTGCCTTTTTCTTTTTCTTCTTGATCTTCACACTGGTTTTTTTATTCTTCCAACAGTTTCCAGCAGTCCGTGCACAAAGAGGCGCGAAACGCTTTCCCCTCTCCACACATCGAAATGCTGCTTTATCACATTTTTGAAAAGTAATCACAACAATTCTTCACCACAGATCCACATTGTCCTTCACTCTCATCCTCAGTAATGTCCCACCTGTATGGATCCACCAAAGGAGTTTTTGCCTTTGATTAATTCACAGGAATACAGATTTGTTTATATGATATATATATATGTCAAGAACTTACATAGCTCTATATTTGTTTGTTTATGTCAGCAGGGATTGGCACCTCAGGGTGCAGCTGCAGAAAATCAGGCCATTCTGATGT
The DNA here is from genome assembly GCF_963457635.1 of Microchirus variegatus. Lineage (NCBI taxonomy): Eukaryota > Metazoa > Chordata > Actinopteri > Pleuronectiformes > Soleidae > Microchirus > Microchirus variegatus. The sequence goes on from NC_139802.1 coordinate 43,341,371, forward strand.
GGTTTTTCAAAATAAATGCCCCTCTTAAATTGCAGAATAGAACCTGTATTTTCCACCTAAATTCACACTGATATAAAAGGGAAACTACCTTTTTCCACAAGCAAATCCCACTTAACCACCTCAGTCCACCCCTACTGAAGAATTGCCATCATTTGTATGGTGTCTTCTTTGGTTTGCATTGTCCAGCAGATGGCAGCAGCGTTATCAACGCTGTGTATGTGTGTGTGTGTGTCATACACACACACATGACCTGACATATCCATAAATACATAAATAAATGCATAAATAAATAAATACAGAAATGTAGAAATAAATGTAAAGCATGTATTTATTAATGTATGCATTTATTTATTTATTTGTGCATTTATCTATGTATTTACTTATGCATTTATGACTATATTTGTTTATGCATTGTTATGTCAGGTCCGGTCCTGCATAATGTGCTTGGTGGTAAAATATATATATATAAATAAAAATACAAATAACAGTTGTTTTAAGTGGTCACTTTATTAGTAGTAAGACTTTTTGTCATCAACATCAGTGTCACACCAGAAACTAAGCATATTAAGTTTAAAATATCTTATATTAATTACACTTTAGTCCATTTTCATTTACAAATTAATACACATTTGCTTGTGCTAAATATATATTATATATATATATATATGTATATTTATATATATATAATGAAGAAATAAATATATACATAAATTATAATAAAATTATTAAACGGATTTAATAATTACAGAGAAAATATATTATTTTATATAATATTATAGAACATATTAGAAATAATAAACGGATTAAATTCTGTTGTATACATTTAAAATTATATTTTTAATAATAAAAATGTAAAATTTCGTGTGTGTGTGTGTGTGTGCGTGTCTGCGCGTGCGTTGTGTGTATGGTCCACAGTGTGTTGTGGTGAAGGCGGAAGTGAGACGAGGACTTCCCTCTGGACAACTATTCGTTCCTCTGGGAGACAGAGTGAGAGGACTGCAGACATGTCCACAGCCTACAGAAACAGGTGAGACATCTGCGTCATCGTCATGTTTGTCCCCCGCGTCTCTAGCGGGACACGCGGACACACTGAGCAGCTTGTCTCGGTCTAATTCATCCTCTGTAGCACTTAGCATCTCTCAACAACACAACACATCAACCTGCTGTGTTAGCCGTAGCAGCGTTAGCCGCCGCTAACCCAAACACAAGCTAAGTCCGGGCATTTCAGAAGCACACACGTCGTGTCCGCTCGCCGTGTTCGTGTCGCTCAGTGCCGGGCGTCACATTGAACGAGTCTGTGCGTGTGCAATGGAAGCTAACGCGTTAGCAACCCTGTAGCTTTTACGTGGCCAAGGCAGCTGCTAGCCTAGCCTAGCTCCCTGTGTGCACATCAGCTGACACATCACGCCTCACGAACAGTCGGCTAGCATCCGGCTAACTGCGCTAACAGCTGTGAATCATTGACCGTTAAACTGTCATTCTGTCACGTTTAAACTGTTTACTGACCCAAGGCTCAGTGAAACACAAACAAATAAACACACGTTCAATCAATTTGATTTACGAGTGGTTTTAGTTTTGTGTTTTAAATGACATTGTTGATTATAAACTATCTTCTGTGTACGTTTAGAGAGCATCTGTTTTAAGGTTTTGACGTGTTGTGATGAATGCTAGGGCTAAAACAATGACTCGAATAATCGATTATTAATCAATTACTAAACCAATCGTCAACTATTTTCATAATCAATTAATGGGTTTGAAGCTTTCTTCATGATTAAAACAAGACTTCTGGTCGATTTATCTTCTTAAATGTGAATATTTTCATTAAAACTCAATCGTTTTCGTTTGTGGACAAAACAAGACATTTGACAACATCATCATTTCCAGGTTTGACAAACACTGATCAACATTTTTCTACATTTTCATGACATTTTATGGCCCAAACGATTAATTGATTATGAATATAATCGTTCGCTGCAGCTCTAGTGTGTTCAGAAATGATCTTATGTGGATATTTGTGGATCTTATGTGGATATCCTGAACCATCATTCTCCTCTGACCTTTGGCATGAACACAGCTTTTTCTGCATAGAGAACTTAAGCTCACAAGATATTTCCTCTTTTTTTTTTTTTTGACCATTCTGTGTAAACATTACAGATGTTTGTTTGTTAAAATCCCAGTAGATCAACAGTTTCTTCTTATCCCTTTTCCAATATTTTCTAAGCTCAAAGTTCTTCTTCTTCTTCTCTTTAGCTCATGGTTTCTCTTCTCCTTCGTGTTGCCTCCTGAAATCAACGCTCAAAAGCAGGAACTACTAATGTTCTTCTGCCTGAATTTAGCTTGAAATATCTGCACCTTTTCAGAAAATCCTGTTAAATCTCTTTTTTAAAATGTATTTTGAGTTACAGTGGCAAAGACAAAAATGCAAAAAAAAAAGCCAAAATATTCCAACACAGGAAATGAATCGAGAGTTATTATGGATGAAAATCGACTGCCCCGGGGAAGTACAGATCAAATCTTGTGCTGTTTTTTATCTCCTACATTACTCAACCAGTTTTTCTTCTTCATTCTGATGCTATTGTATGACTGACGGATACAGAGATATTTGCATTAACAAGCATTTGGACAAGTGTACCTAATAATGCGGTGAAATCGCATCGAATAAAATAAAACGTACATCTTTCCCCGCACCAAAGTCCATAGAGAAAATCAGCGATTTAACATCACAGCAGCACACATGACTTGTTGTTTTACTGCTGCTTCCATCACATTTTGTCACGTCGGGCTTAGAAATCATTAATTAGCTTAACCTCACAAATCTGCCAGCAGCAGACCTCAGCAGTTCTCTCTCGTGTCTCTGTGAGCTAAAAACGCTGATTTTCTCTGATGGACTCTGGTTCAGGAGAATCAGTGAGGGTTAAAACGAGAGCACAACCATCGCAAAAAAAGCTCCTTAACTGTCTCTTTCATTTTCGAAGAAGTGGTGTCGCTAAAGAGTAAGAGGCTCTAATGATGGATTCAGAAATGAACTCGCCTGTTTTTGTTTTTATTTTAGAATACAGGAGTTCAAAGTGGCCTTGAGTGAAGAAAACATCAACCTGAAGGCACTAAGGGAGTTATGCTTTAATGGTAAGTTTCACACATGATGGCTTTTTAATGTTCATTTTCCTTATGATATTTATTTATTCTAACTTTTTTTTCTTCTATTTAACGCAGGAATCCCGTTTGAAGGAGGCATACGAGCACTTTGCTGGAAGGTGAGTTGGTCGCCCGTCTCTGTTTTTGAAGCTAACGCGTCGGGTTTGAAATTATGTTTTATGCGTCTCAAACCTGTTTTTAAACAAAGTTTAGACATTTTGAATAACTTGGCGTTTGATTGTTGCTGAAAAACGTTGTGATCCGTTTCAGATTCTTCTCAATTACCTCCCTGACGATCAGACGCTATGGGAGTCGTTCCTCAAGAAGCAGAGGTAGGTTCAGCGTTTTTTAAATTTATTTTGGCGTAACCATGGCGACAGCATCGCTGATGACATTAGCTCATGTTGTAAGCTGATTAGAAGCGAAAAAGAAAAACACACACAGACAATTTAACTGTGATTCACCAAACCTGATGCTGTTTATTACGGTGGTTTCTCCCGGGGAAAAATAAAAACACCACTTCCTCTAACGTCCTCTGTTTTGACAGGCTCGTGTTAGGATTTTATTTTCTACTCAGACTGATTTGTATCTATTTCGTTATGAGCATGGGCGGCGAGGTAAAGGTCAGTCTCCACAGGAGTGATCCTAGCTGGAGAAAGACCCAGAGCAAAGTGAGCCCTCCACATTTATACCTGAGCAACTCCCCTTTTGCATTCCCTCCAATCGACAAAGAGTGCCATTCCAGGCCGTGTTTTCACACCTCTTTGTCTACTGTAGGTATCGGGGAGCCAACTCCCTGCGGATGTTGTAGGAAGGTGTCAGTTCAGGCTAGACACAATACACAATGGGTTAAATTAGTTGAGTTGACTGAGTTGAAGTGACCATGGTGGTGCCGTTTGTCCTGCGTCTCCTGCAGGGACGTGTACTCGCAGTTCTTGAAGGAGATGATCATACAGCCCGGTATCGCCAAAGCCAACCTGGGCCTTTCCAGAGAAGACGTGACCATGGAGGACCATGTGAGTGGACTCTCTGAGTCTCTGTCATTCACTTAAATAAAGCCTGAGTCAATAACCCACTGTTAGACAGACTTTTAAATCAACAGAAGCTGAATATTTATGTGATTTTATTTATTTATTTGTCAGCCTTTAAATCCAAACCCAGACAGCCGGTGGAATAACTACTTCAAAGACAACGAGATCCTGCTGCAGATCGACAAAGACGTGAGGTAAAAATACATAAATACCAGAGCCTGTCGTTCATATGTATATATGTATATATGTATATGTAAGATATATGTACATTTCCCAGGCGGCTGTACCCAGACATGGCGTTCTTCCAGCGTCCCACCGACTATCCCTGCCAGCTCATCCTGGATCCGCAGAACGACTACGAGACGCTGCGGCGGCGCGTGGAGCAGACCACGCTGAAGGCTCAGACTGTGAACCGCAACCGCAGCGGAGTCACCAACGTAAGTGATCTAATATGTGCCATTTCCTGTGTCGTATACACAAATCTCGCTAGGATTATCTATCGCTATCACGAAAGAGCTAACATTAATGCTAACGGCTGATTTGGTTGGTTTGTGTCCTCCATTGTCTCCTAAAAAACAACACAACGTGACCTGTTGTCTTCTTTGGATGAGCAAAGAGCTCACAGCGCCCTCTGCTGGACAAATTGTTAATTACTTTAACGTGTCTAATGTGTTTCTAGGCTGGATTTAATAGATATCAGATATTTCAGGTTTTTTTAATGTTGTTGAGCTTGAATTCTCATCTACAACTGTACTCTTTATTACATTTATATTTCTAATGATGCACCAGGTTGCAGAGATCAACATTTTTTATAAATTTGTATCATTGTTTCTGTGAAAATCTCTTTCATAACTAAGTAAAATTGGTATGAAACTTGAAATATCTTCAAATATATCGAGTGGGGACCTCTCAGGAAATCAGCAGTGACACCTAGTGGCCGGAATCTTTTAAATCGTCCGATTTAAAAACGAACGCGTTCTCAGGTCAGCTCGCCTGGAAAGTCGCTGAACCTGTATCCGTCCAACGAGTACGAGGTGCTGCCCAACGGCAGTGAAGCTCACTGGGAGGTGGTGGAGCGAATCCTCTTCATCTACGCCAAACTCAACCCCGGCATCGCCTACGTGCAAGGCATGAACGAGATCGTCGGGCCCATCTACTACACGTTCGCCACGGATCCCAACAGTGAGTGGAAAGGTGAGCAAACGTCTTCCCAAAAAAACAAATAAAAACGTCCCCAGATAAAAGCGATAACATCGCGTCGTTTGGCCGTTCCAGAGCACGCCGAAGCCGACACGTTCTTCTGCTTCACCAACCTGATGTCGGAGAACAGGGACAACTTCATCAAGAGCCTGGACGACTCTCAGTGTGGCATCACGTACAAGATGGAGAGCGTGTACTCCATGCTCAAGGACAAAGACCTGGAGCTCTTCATGAAGCTGGTACGTCCAAATCCTCACGTCTTCCCAAGTCACTTTAGCCTCGTTTCCACCTGAAGTTATAGACATCTTATCGATATTATATCGATAGAAAAAATAACTTATGTGTCTTTTCATCGATGTAATTTGAATTAAAAAAAAGTGTTGACTTTGCTGTTTTTTGTGTTTGTTCGCAGGAAGAGCAGAACATCAAACCCCAGTACTTCACATTCCGCTGGTTGACCCTGCTGTTGTCTCAGGAGTTCCTGCTGCCGGACGTCATCCGCATCTGGGACACGCTGTTCTCCGACGAGGGTCGATTCCACTTCCTCATCGTGGTCTGCTGTGCCATGCTCATGTCAGTCCGTTTTTTTAAGAAAAGTCAGAAGCTAAAACATTTACTTTGTTAGACTTTTTCCGGCTGCACCGAGGACACAGATGAACAGTTATCCAAGAGTACGATATCATCTCTTTGCAGATTCTGCTAAATTCCTTCCCGTGTGTACAGGCCCCGTAGTAATCGAGAGTAAACATGGCAGCACTGACACCGTTTGTCCATGTGATTATGACCAATGAGGAACTGATACTGTTTTAGTGTCTTATTACTGAAATATACAGTCTATAGTTTAACTGAAGAGCTTTGTTTCTGAAACTGAAACAACAACGTATTTGTTTTCAGTTCCTTCGAAAACGTATTTTTAGACGTAGTAGTGTGGGCTTAGCGTTGATCGATTGATTCTTTTCGGTTTGCAGACTCATCAGAGAGAACTTACTGGCCGGAGACTTCACCGTCAACATGAGGTTACTGCAGGTGAGGCAGTTTTTTTTTGTTTTTTTTAATTATCATTTACGACTTTCCAGACGCAAACGAGGAGACTCGCATTTTAACCCTTCTGTTACCAATCCTGTCGTCGCTGACAGTAACTCCTAGAATGTTTGTGAGGCCTCGTGTGGAGGATAAAGTAGTAGAAGATGGATGGATGGATGGATACCGGAAAGCAGAGAAATAGAGCTTTGAGCGCATATACTTGTCATTACGGTAGCCCTCAGGACTACGACTGTACCATAATTCCTAAACGGTTGAATAATAACTGCCAGATATGGAAAGAGAAAGTTATCTTGGAAAAAAGGAGGCAGAAAGAACTGATTTAACTCATTTTTTTTGACAATTCTACAGCAGTAAAATCAAAATAAATCCATATCATATGACGATCCTAAGAGGGTTAAAGGTGGCTAACTATTCTGATCCAAATCAGAACATAAATAAACAAATCATTTCTAATACATGTTTGCTAGATTTTTAAAATGTCATTTTATGCGTGATATCTAAATCTAATGCTAACACGCTAACGGCGGTTTACGGAGCTAAAGGCGGCAAAGGAGCTAACAGAGCTAACTGGTAAACGTTGACGTCACGCGCATCTTTTTCTGGTCAGTCTTCATGGAAACGCATCATGCGGTAACTTGCGTTAACCGCCAGCACTATTTAAAACGTTTACACATTAATCTGAACCTCAAAGGCTGAATAATACAGACTCGCGTTTCCCTCCCGATGTTTCAGGATTATCCGATCTCCGACGTCCACACGATCCTGACCAAGGCCAAAGATCTGCAGGACAACGCCTAAGCCGTCCTCTGTCCACCCCGTCCTCCCCCGTGATCGGGTGTGGTAGGTGGAGCTCCAACGTTACAAACTGTCTGACATGTTTTTGTGTGGGCGGAGCCCGGACTCGTGTATTTGTAAAAAAAAAACAAAAAAAACAGCACCCTGCCTTCTTAACTGGACCAGTGGGGGGCGCTGTGACGACGTGCCGAAACTATCGCTTCCTCAGAAGAAGAAGAAGAAGAAAGAGGGGGGGAGGCGATACCACATGCTTCTTGATGCATTATGGGATATAGACTGACCTGGGATAAGCGGCGGTCGTCCTCTCGCGGCCACCGCGTTGCCCCGACGACGGCCGACGTCTGAACGGAAGCCGAGAATTTAACGTAAAAACCCGCCGCGATCAGGCACGTCGTCCGGGCGAGCGTTTCACTGGGCGGAGCGACAGCGCATGTTTGTTTTTGAACCTTTTTAATGTCGGAGATTCTGTGTTTGCCTTATCGTGATCAGTTTCAACTCTGTGACGCGACGGGAAGCGGTGGGCGGGGCCTAATGCAGACGTAAAAAAACGCGGTCAGTGACGGCGAACAAAGACGTCGACGCTTCTTCCGACTGTACGGGAAAATTTAAGCGAAGATATCTAGCACTCTGGCGCTGCCAGCGGGGCTTATGATTATGCCGCGGCCAGCCACCAGGGGGAGATACGGATCCTTTTCGTCCATCTTGAGCGACAGTTATTGGTTTGAAAGTTGCCCCTTTTGACACAGTTTGGCATAAAATATGGGATTAAATAAATAATAGCGTAATAATTGCGGCGTTTTTCGAACATGTGAGGGGGCGGAGCTTGGGTCAAGCTGCAGGAGGCGGGACATTTGCTAGCTGTGAATTATCCAGAGTTTCCTCAAATGAACTCATTTTATGGATGTTTACGTTCTTGCTCGGGTCACAACTGACGATTATTTTCACGATTCATTATTTTCTCGATCAGTTGATCTGTTGATTGGTATTTCTTTAACCTGAATAGTGTGTGTTCCTCAAAAATATAACATTTTTCTTGTTTATTTCAAGTAAAAAGGGGCAAATAAACCAGAAAATATCCTCATTTAAGGAAAATACAACTGTTTAAAGATAACAAATAATACGGAAAAAAGGCTTAACTTCAGTAACCAGTTAATGAACAACACTAATGGTTCGTCTCTGCTGTGTAATTATATACAGTATTTTACGAAATACACGAAACAGGTCATATAAGTAGCTTAAATAAAGCTTAAAGTCAAGTTTGTGAGAACAAAAATGGGCAAATGATAATAACTACCTCTGCCCTGTGGTGAAACGTCGCTCCATTATTCTTGTTTTTCGACCCAGTTACAACATTTCAGCAGGTGATGCTTTTGTGTTCAGTGTGAAACATAAACACACGTTTTTACTTTGTTGTTTTATTGTCTGTGACAGATTCAACTCTAATACTGCAGCATTAATGTAGAACAGTGTGATGTTGATATGAAGGTTTTTCACTCTCTTCTCCACATGAATGTGAAGCAGGATCAGATCATGACACCAGAACAGTTTGAGCCAAAGTTTCCAGGTAAACTGAAGTATTTCTCTCATCTAGAACTTTTTAATCCGACCCTTTTTCTAAAAAAAACCTGCCTCACAGTCTAATCTTACTGGTGAAAACACACCGTTAGCGATAAGGACAGTCTCGACTATTTATATATAATTTAGCAGAGGCCAAAGTGGCTGATGTCGTCTCATGACGCTGGAAAATTGATGAAAATTCCTTTTAAATTTGAAGCCATGTTTAATCTCTCAGGGCGAACGACTAAAACGACCACTTGGTAAGCGTTTCCGATCAATATCGGAAGTTTAAAATCGCTAACATTACCTTTTTAAAAAGTCGTAAGTGGCATTTCCGGGCATATGCAGTAGCTGGTGTTTGACCAGAGAGGGCAGTAGATGCACCAGATTTCTTTTTTGTTGTTATGTATAATTTCAACACTTTACACTAAAACTGTGAAGATTTGCACCTGGATCGATCGACAAATAACATTAGCTAGATGCTACACGTATATGCTAGTTTTCAACCTGGGAAAACAGTGGTTTAATAAACTTGTGTATTTAAACTTGAACCAAACTCAGACCCAGTGTTTCCAGGACTTACGAAAATCGACTAAATTACGATGTTTGCTAAATTTATTTCAATTCCCAAATTTGTTTGGGGACCCACCCAAAAAAAATCTCCTGTGACCCATCTGTGGGTCGCGACCCAGTCTTTGAGAACCATTGAATTTTCCTCTCATTTCCAGACTCACTTTTTTATTGTATTATGATTTTATTTTATTTTTTTTACTTTTTTGCGTCCTCCAGAAGGCAAAGAGGTGATATTTGAGGAAAACGTGACCAACAAACTGCAAATAAACAATTGAAAACAGCTCGAGTCCAGAGGCCTGAAACAGGAAGTACATTCCCCCAGGATGTTAGAATAAACAACCATCGAACGAAAGTAAATCACCGACAGCAGCTTTTATTTTTCTTAAAAATCAAGCCATGAAGTGCGAGGATTTGACTGATTTTTCTTTTCCCCTCAAGTTTATTTTCAAACGGTGATAACGTCCAAGGTTCGAGTTAAACTGAGGGACTGTTACTAATTAACGATCATCTCCTTACTCTTCTTTATAATGTGTATTTATTTCTATCCTGATGGCTGTGTGTGTGTGTGTGTGTGTGTGTATGTAAGGGTGTGTGTGTGTGTGTGTGTGTGAGAGACTATACTCTTGTTATTATTATATTGTCATGTTATTTGCATGGTTCCAGTTTTGTAAGCACATTTTTTTGTATCGTCTCCAGTGTTCAGACTTGTGTACATATACATGTATGTTTTTACAGACGTGCATTAAAATGAATGATCGTCTTTAACTGTCTGACGTGGTGTTTTCATTTCAAGTCAGTGGAATTACCCTTTAAAAGCATTTTATCAGACTAATATATGGGTGAAATAATTGTTAAAAAAAATAATTCACATTACTCAAACTAGCATATAGGCGGAATAACCCTTTGAATGTATGAGAGACAAATACTCCATTATATTTATACAACTATTTGTGGTGAAATAAACCTTTAAAACTATATGTATACAAATGTTTTTGGTGGAATAAACTTTAAAACTATAGTTAGACATTTATTTTGGTGGAATAAACCTTTAAATTTCGGATTGTAGAGCCTGGCCCGACCTCCGAATCCCTAGGGGGCAGTGTTGTAAACTCGTATCAACTTAAAAGCTAGAAATTGTTGAAAAGGGGAGCTTGTTTGCAGGGGTTTGTGGGATATGTAGTTCACGTGTTGCCGTCAAAAAAAAAAATCGCACACATTGTGTCATTTGCGGTGCTTTTAAACGTCTAAGGAGTGAATTGATATTATTCTGTTACCTACCGCAATCGGAGCCGATCTCAAACTGTGCGACATTTTCTGTTCTTTCACGTAGTTTAACTCCTTTAGCTCGTGTGTAGCTTAGCAGCTAGGCTACATTCATTGTGGGCGGTTACTATGACGTCATAAGCCCGGTCAGTGCATATACCATAATAATCTGTCTGTGCCGCCACAGCTAATAATATCACAGCTAACGGTGAAGTAAACAAACACAGAATCACGACAGAAGACACAAGAAAAACTACAGCGACTTCCGGTAAGTACGACTCATTTATAAACGACTGTAGTTTGTGAATGTCAACAACAAGAATCCACTTTAGTTTGTGATTAAACCTAAAAAAAACACAGTAAACCACAGATTTATGTGTAATTTTCTGTAATTATGAGAGGGAAATCTGTATTTGTGTTTTATTTTGTCCTTCGTTGTCACATATTTACATTTAATAAGGGGGAAAAAACACCAGAGAGCTTGTTTTAATATTTTATTATATTATTATTTTTAAAAGCACTCAATGTGATTAATCGATCAGTTAAAGTAGTTTCTATTCACACACATTCATAAAATATTATTATGAATAGGAAACACACACACACAAATGAGCCAGTTTATGAATGTGGAAACATCAAAGACAGAGCTATTCTGTAGATCAGTGTTTCCAAACCCTGATCCTCAGGGAACGCTGCCTTGCCGTGTTTTAGATGTTGCCCTAGTTAAACTTTTGTTTAAAAAAATTTTTTTTGCCAAAAAATTGTTTCATTTTTTGTAAAAAAACCCAAAAAATGTAATGTTTCAACTTTTGTAAATTTTTTCCAAATATTTGATATTTCAATTTTAAATTTTTACATTAAAAAAAAATTATGTTTAAACTTTTGTCTTTTTAAAACATTAATGTTTCAACTTTTGTAAAAAAAAAAAAAAAATGTTTCAACTTTTGTTAAAAAAAATTTTTTCAAAAATTTAATTTTTCAAATTTTACATAAAAAAAAAAATAATGTTTCAACTTTTGTCTTTTTTTAAATTAATGTTTCAACTTTTGTAAATTTTCCCCTAAAAATGTTACGTTTCAACTTTGGTCAAATTTGTTTTTCAAAAATGTAATCTTTCATCTGAATCAGGTGTTTTTGGAGCAGGGTAACATCTAAAACATGGCAGGGCAGTGTTCCCTGAGGACCAGGGTTGGGAAACACTGCTGTAGATCAATAACTAAAATAATAAAACAATAAACTTAACATAGAATCGTCAAGGAACCTTCTCAGGTTTGTTAGTCCAAAGATCAGGTTCAAGGCAGTTACAGCTGATTGTGCACTTTCTTTCTTACAGGATTACAAACGGTCATCATGAACAACATCAATCCTCTAGTAAATAATTATGTGGAACCACTAAAACAAATGAAATCATAGAAATCAGCAAGAAAAATTATAAAAATAATTAAACTAATAAATTCCGCTGTGTATTGTTTTTAAAGGTCTCCATCCTGAGGTGATGAAGTACTGCAGCACTCGTGGCGGAGTCCAGGGATGGGACTTCCGCGATGTGCTGTTTTCAGGTTACGCTCCAGACGGTGGGATGTTCATGCCCGAGAGCGTTCCCGTGCTGAGCCCAGAGACGCTGAGGGGCTGGAGGAGGCTGTCCTACAAGGACCTGGTGGTGGAGGTCGCCTCGCTGTTCGTACCCACACAGCTCATCCCCAGACGGGACCTGGAGGGTGAGCGTTTCCCACGTATATATCAGCTTTTTACAAAACCAAATAGACAAAAAGTCCCTAGGGAAAAAAAAAACAATATTCTGTCCTCTGTCTCGTCTCAGTCCTCGTCTCTGAAGCTCTGTCCACTTTCTCGGTGCCCGATATCGTCACGGTCGCTCGGCTGAAGGACGGCCTCTCCGTGCTGGAGCTCTTCCACGGAGAAACCATGGCCTTCAAGGACCTGGCGATGACCTGCACGGTGCGCTTCCTCGACTACTTCCTGCAGAAAGAGAATCGCAGGGCGATCGTCATCGTAGGTGAGGAAACGACACCCCGTAGTGTCATGTGATCAAAAGACTCGACGGATTCAACTCTATAACATCTTAAGAATGTGTTTAGTTGTTGTATGACAGCCTTTGCAGAAGAGGAAACTGACGTTTTTAAACTTTAAACGCTCTCCCACACCAAACCTCATAGAGAAAATCATCGTTTTAAGCTCACGGTCACACAGGAGCTGCAGATAAAAGGACATGAAATAAGGTAAAAATTAATTAAACCAACATAAACTCGTGTAAAAATGAATGAAACGGGCGTAAAAACAGATTAAAAAACACGAAAGAGGGTAAGAGTTAATAAAACTGTCACAAACATGGGTATAAATAAATAAAAACCAGGTAAAAATGAATGAAACTGGCATAAAAACATATAAAAGGGAAATTAAATAAGGTAAAAATGAATAAAACTAACATTAACTAAATTAAATTGACACAAAAGTGACAGAAAAACAGGCAAAACGAATAAAACTGACACAAAAACTGGCAATAATTATTAAAAGCAGTCATAAAAACAAGTAAAAATTAAGAATATGGTATAAAAAGTACAAAGAATATGAATAAAATCAATATTCTCTTTAGGTATCTACTGTTTTTAGTGTTCAAACACACACTTTCTGTCATAAACTATATATATATATATATATGTGTGTGTGTGTGTCAGCTGACAGAGACAAACACTGTCATTGTCTTGATAAATGATGGTTGTGTGTGTGTGTGTGTTTTTTTTCCCTCCTCAGCTACGTCAGGTGACACGGGCGGCTCGGCCATCCACAGCGCCAAAGGTCTGCGTGGGCTGGACGTGGTGGTTGTTTATCCTCGCGGACGCATCTCTGCGGTCCAGGAGCAGCAGATGACCACGTGTCTGGAGGAGAACGTCCACGTGTTTGCAGGTAAAAACAAAAAAGAACCTTACGACGTAAGTCGGAGTCACAGTCGGGAGTTAATACGTTACGTACGGTAATAAATACGTAAATACGCGTCCGTAGCCGACGGCAGCTCCGACGACATCGACCAGCCCGTGCGACGCCTCTTCGCCGACCAGGACCTGGTCCGCTCTCACCACCTCATGAGCCTGAACTCGGTGAACTGGTCCAGGGTCATGGTGCAGCTCGCTCACTTCATCTACGCCTACCTGCAGCTGAGTGGCGTCCAGCAGAGCGAGGGCCACGTGGAGCTGCCCGAACTGGAGGTGGTGGTGCCAACAGGGGGCGCTGGAAACATCGCAGGTGAAGACACCTCCAACACCCATCGCGTTCTCTTTTGTTATGCACTCACACATATACCAGAGGTTCTCAAAGAACGGGTCGAGGTCCCACACATGGGTCATGGGGAAAAATGTTTGGGTCCCCGAACAAATTTTTCCAACTTTTTTTTTTAGGATTTATGTTTGAATTCTACTAAATTCTCTTGGAAATTATTCATTTACTAATTCAAAATGATATTAGTTGTTAACCCTTTAAGGTACTACTCAACCATTTGGTCGAACCACACTTTGAGTCTCATTGAAAAACACTAAACCAGGTTTATTATGAACAGACGTCTCAACCGTTTGGTAGAGGTCTGTATCTGAAATACTGTATAATTTAAATACGGGTCTAATTTAAAAATATATATATATGATATTAGCTGTTAGCTGCGGTAGTGCTACAGACAGATATTATGGTATATGGACTGGGCTTATGACGTCATAGTAACCGCCCACAGTGTATGTAGCCTAGCTGCTAAGCTACAAACGAGCTAAGGTAGTTAAACTACGTGAAAGAACAGAAATGTCGCCAAGTTCAGAGATCGGCTCTGATTCCGGTAGAAAATGGAATAATATTAACATATATATATATATATATATATATATATATATATATATATATGTATATATATATATATATTTATTTATTTTTTCTTGGTTCGTACCTTAAAGGGTTAAATAACGCACAAATTTGCTCTTCTCGTAAAAATCTTTCTGGTGCGATTTGTGTGCAGATGATTCGTTAAATCTTTAAAAAGTCGGTTCCCACATAGAGAGTTTCGGAAAAATTACCATAGACTACGTAAAAAAGAACGTAGTCTTCCCGTTGCCTTGAGCTATCGCGATTTGACCGATGCTATCTTAGTTTTCAAAACCTGGGAATTCGCAAATGTCACCTTTGAGTGAACGCAGGCTTCTAATTGGACGATATGACCTGGTGTCCACTCATATAAACTGCATTTATCCATTATTTTTTAAAACATAATTTACAAAATGTACATCATATTCCATGGAAAAAGAGCTGAATCTCTTAAGTTTCTTTGTCTCTGTCGCCGTGTCAGCGGGCGTCATCGTCAAACAGATGGGTTTACCGCTGAAGCTGGTCGCCATGGTGAATTCTAATGACATCATTCACAGGACGCTAAGCTCCGGCGACTTCTCCATGGCAGCGACAGTCACACAAACCCTGGCTCCTGCCATAGACATCCAGGTACGAGTGAGCATCTTAGAATAAGTCACACAAACAGATAATAATAGCAGCGTTATATATATAAAGCCACAAATCTATTCCTAATGTATCCTAACTTCAGGATCCGTACAACATGGAGCGAGTGTTCTGGCTGCTGTCGAACAGAGACGGAGCCTCAGTGAAGAACATGATGGAAGAGTTTCAGCGCACACACAAACACACTCTGCCTGAGAACCTGCACCATGAGGTACACACACATATGTGTGTGTGTGTGTGTGTGTCTCTCGCACAGGTTCTGCTGCGTGACACCATCACACTTTTATCTCTTTGTTCTCAGCTGTTGGAGAGTTTGATGTCTGCGACGGTGACGGACGACGGGATCCTGGAGACCATGAGGAGGTGCTGGGAGGAGAACGGCTACGTGCTGTGTCCTCACTCTGCTGTGGCCGTGTGGCATCACTACCACTGTCCACACACACCTGGACTCAACAGGTGACACACACACACACACACATTAAACATGTCTGAAGAAGCAAAAAATAAAATAAAACTAACATGGAAACAGGTAAAAATTTATGAAACTGGCATGAAAACAGATTAAAAAGACATGAAATAGGGTAAAAAATTAATAAAGCTAACATGGAAACAGGTAAAAATTAATAAAACCAACATGGAAATGGGTACAAATTAATGAAACTGGCATGAAAACAGATTAAAAAGACATGAAATAAGGTAAAAATTAATAAAACCAACATGGAAACCGGTAAAAATCAATGAAACTGGCATAAAAACAGATAAAAAAGACATGAAATAAGGTAAAAATGAATGAAACCAAAATGGAAACAGGTAAAAATGAAAGAAACTGGCATAAAAACAGATGAAAAAAGACTTTTAATATGGTAAAAATGAATGAAACTGGCATAAAAACAGATAAAAAATACATGAATAGGGTAAAAATGAATAAAACTGTCACAAACACGGGTATAGATGAATAAAACCAACATAAACACGGATAAAAATGAATGAAACTGGCATAAAACAGATAAAAAGGACATGAAATAAGGTAAAATTAATAAGTGGCATAAAAACAGATAAAAAAGATGTATAAAGGGTAAAAAATAATAAAACTAACATGGAAAAATTAGTAAAACCAACATCAACACGGGTAAAAATGAATAAAATCAACAAAAAAGAATGAAACGAACAGAAAATTGATTGAATTAACACAAAATCCAGTATAAATTTTTAAAAAAATCAATAAAAGTGACATAAATACAAGCAAGAATCCTGCAATATAACTTCCCACATTTCTTTTCTCGCCCAGATGCTACATCGCGACAGCGTCTCCCGCCAAGTTTGTGTCGGCGGTGGAGCGTGCCGGCCTGACCTTTGACCTCCCCGAGGCCGTGCTGGCTCTGGACAAGTTAGCCACCCGCTGCGAAAACCTGGAGCGGAGCGCGGACTGGAGCAAAGACTGGGAGGAAGCACTGAGAAGGAAAATCCAGGCCTTGAGCTCCACCAGGAGGAGCTCAGGAGTGTGATGATCCTGTGACCTCTATGACACGCTCAAGGTCGTCTGTTGTCATAGTCTTAATTTATATAATTTATTTAAATTTTTAAAGTAATGTGTGAATTAAGTTGGCGTTTTGCTGCCCTCTTGTGGGAGTTTCTGTAAAAGCACTTTAACATTTCTTACTCAGGATTTAGATTTCAAATGAAGAGAATTATAATGGAACAGAGATGTTTTGTCTAACGACAATAAACTAACAATGAAGTCTAGAAATGTGTATCTGATGATGTGTAAATATATGTAAAAAATTATTATTATACAGTATAAACCAATGCCATGATCACATGAGAAGCATGAGGATAACGTTGGCCCTTTGGTTTAATTATAAACCTTATTTTTACAGCATGAGGCAGCTGAGTAAAAGGACATGAGCCGACGTTAACGCAGGTAAAATGTATGAAACTAGCATAAAAACTTGATAAAACAGACATAGACTATGTTAAAAATCAATAAAAACAACATAAACATGGATAGAAATGAATGAAATCAACAAAACATTTTAAAATGAATGAAACTAGCATGAAATATGTAATAAATATTTTTAAAAATGTATTAAATTGACACAAAACCCAGCAAATATGAATTAAAAAACAAGTATAAGTGACAGAAAAACAAGCAAAACACATAAAACTGGCACAAAAACTAGCAATAATGATTTAATACAGCATAAAAAGTACAAACAATATAAATAAAATAACGATTAGCTTTAGCTGCTAACGTAGTAGCAGTTATCGGCCTGAAGATGGCGACCTGCTCACTAATAATTAACTAATTATTTAAAACAGGCAAAAATTAAGAATAAAAGTACAATCAATATGAATAAAGTAATTTTCTTGAGGTATTTCGTGTTTTTCGTGTTTTGAAACACCACAAACTCACACTTTCTGTCATAAACTGAAAATATAAATATACATATAATAAATATGAAAAAGGGAAATTAATCTATTATTATATTAAATCTATCCGAGTGTTAAAATGCAGTAGCGGTATCCGACCTGAAGATGGCGCCCTGTTCCCGTTTCACAAAATGCAGCGTGTGATTAACAATAATAACAGGAAAATAACCCAATGACGCAGCAATTTTTTATTTCATCACATAAATATAACTTTACTACAAACGTTAATATGAAGTTAAATATATGTTTGTATACATATATACATACATATGTAGATAAGTCACATGAAATAAAGATAAATGCTAACGTCTCTGTGTTTTCCGAGGCTCCGTGAAGGCAGCACGGGCACTTTGACAGCCGGACAGCCAAACATGGCGGCGGCTGCTAGCTGAAGCTACCTCCCCTTCATCACCTGCGTCGTCGTTTATCGCCACCGTCAGCACTCAGGAAGTAACCGGGGAGCCCCCCGGAGAGGACTCACGGAAGCACACGGACGGTGAAACGTCGCCCATGTCGACTCGACTTTGACCGGTGGGTTCGAAAAGCAGCCGCCGGTGCCCGGGGTATGTGAGCTTGTTTTGGAGGAGCGAGCAGCGAGCGGGGGAGACGACAACAACAGAGGCCGAGGGCGGAGTGTTTGCTTCAGGCTACTTTTCTACACCTGTCCGCCGCCGACATGGCTCTCAGGTGAGACCCCGCTCCGCTCCGTGACGTGTTATTTACGTGTGTCCAACCCGTGTTTTTGTATTTAAACATTTTCAGGGGGGAACGAGCTCTTTAACTGAACATAAAGGGGTTATGTGTGTCCTCACCTGGACAGAGACATTAGCGATATTATGGAGCCTAAAAATTCACTCACAACCAGGGGCGTAGAAACCCTGTATATAGGTCACGTAAGGGCCTGGGGGCTTAGAGGGCCCCCACCCAAGAAGAAGGACACGTGATTGCGATTTAATGCGTTTATAATTTCCACCATAACAAGTGAGAAATGTCAACTGGAGCGCCCCCTAATGTTAGGATTCCAACTTGTATAGTATCCAGATGAGGCAGGTGAGGACAAGGACATTTGCATTTATGAGATATCAGTTAAAAGCTAACATAAAACGGGTTAAAATGTATGGCACTGGCATAAAAACGGATAGAACAGACAAACGTGGAGTAGAAATGAATAAAATCCAATAAAAACGTATCATAATGAAGGAAACTAATGTGAAAATATGTAGTAAATATAAAAAAAAACTAGTTTGCTCTTGTTTGCATATCACTACGGCTGTTCCAGTGTCAACAGTGTGAAAAATATTTGTTTTTTACAGTTCTTCCTCAGCACCTGTGTATTTATTTGGTCGTGTATAGTTGCTATTGAGGTTTTATGTGTAAAATAGCTCATACTGTGTGTGTTAAATAGCTATAACGGCAATAATAACCACTGTTATTCAGTTTAATTGTTCTGTGGAAACCTGTACCTCAGGTGTGATGTCATTCCCAGTTCCGATTTCCAACCTCCAGGGTTACTGGAACACGCGACTATCAACTATCACCCAAACTAGTGACATAATTTAAACGTGATGCTGCTTTTTAAACAGGAAACTAAAGTTTATAATAAATCCTTAAATAATTTTCCCACACCAAACCCCATAGAGAAAACCATCGATTTAACGTCACGGCACACAGGAGTTGTTGCTCTACTCCCTCCTCCGTCGGTGAGTTTTAACATGTTATTTTTGTCACTTCTGTGTTCGAAATCCCTTGTTCAGAGTTACGACAGTGACACAAAGTGACCAGACGGGGCAGCAGTAGACCAGCAGCTCGTGTGTCTCTATGGGGTTTGGTGCAGAGAGTCTGGTAAAAGCTAAGATAAATTAGCGAAGACTCTGACTATGTTAGTACCTCCATAAAAGCACACTTTTAAAAATCCTGGACTGTCCCTTTAACCCTGTCTGTGTTCTGTGTGAGGTGAGGTCACGTTTTTTTAGATTTGCAGCTGCGATAAATAACTTGTTTCTCGGGTTTTCACTGGATTTGATTTGTTAATTTGATTAAACACACACAGTTAATCTTCGTACAGAATATTTATATCTTAATACAGGACACAGTGTCAGAATTATGGGGGGCAGAGTGGGGGGGGATTACAGATTATTCTGTGTCTGTTTGCAGCTGTTTTTGTTGTCACGCTCGTGCTACGATGATCTGGGCGGAGTCACATTCCACCATTAAATGCCAGACATGTCGCAGGTTCCTGAGCCGTGCGATGAATGAAGTTATGTAGAGACAGGAAGTTGAACTGAGCCACAGATTTACAGCCATAATCTGTTTTTTGACTGGTAAATTAATAATTCCCAGGAGATGCTTGGTAAATTAATGAAAACGTCACATGTCACGCTATTTAAAACATATATATATACACCTATATGTGAAGTAGAAAGTTGAGATCATTCTGTTTGGGGACCCAAAAAAATGTCTAGTGACCTATTTGTGGGTCCTGACCCTGTGTTTGGGAACCACTGGTCATTTGGTCAAAATAACTGCAATTCATGAATCAATACATTGCGATAATTGTAAAAAATCTGCTTAATTTGTCTCTAAAACACACTGTAATGTCCTTATCTGGTAAAGAATAAATTTAAAGCAACAATATGATCTTTTAAATAGCATTCTTAACTCATTTATTAGAAAAAAAACAGACAAAGTTGTTGTATAAATGTAATACAACACGTCTTTGTGTTTTGGGGGCGGAGCTTTGACCAGCTGATGAAAGCACAGGGGGCGGGGTTTACGCTGTAAATCTCTTTAATCTTATATTTTCATCAGAAAATCATCTTTTTAAATTAAAAATTCAAGTAAATAACACCATTATAAAACACAAAGTCCTGGAATGCAAGTGCCCCCTGGTGGCACATCAAAGTAACTCACCAGGACGATTATTTTAGCCATTATTACTCTTTATTTACTCTTTATAAGAGCTTTTATCATTTATTGTCCTTTTTGCTAAAGTCGATGCCTTTCATGTGACTTCTCTACAGGTTCACCTCCGCGTGAAAGCTCCTTCCTAAACCCCGCCTCCCCCCCCCGGCCCTGCCTGCCTGATGATGTCATCGCCACCATCAAAGCCCTCCACCACGTCCCCCAGTCCTGGGTCCGGGCTGACATCGTTGACGGCCCTGGACTCTCTGTCCATGTCCTCCCTCCTGTCCGAGGACGGGGAGGAAGAGGAGGAGGAGGAGGAAGGTGGTGGTGGTAGTGGTCTCGGAGACCTGGAGGTGAACCCGTACGACGGTTTGCCGTTTTCCTCTCGCTACTACGCCCTGCTGGAGGAGCGGCGGCGTTTCCCCGTGTGGAGGCTCAGGCAGAGTCTGCTGGAGCATCTGGAGAGTCACAGCATGGTGCTCCTCAGCGCCCCCAGTGGAAGTGGGAAGAGCACGCAGGTAAGGGGGAGGGGTCTGCAACCTGAGTGTGTGCAGTCTTTACATGTCATGTATCTGTGTTAACGTCACCATCTGGAGCTTTATATTTCACCTTTTTCAACCAGCAGAGGGATGTTTGTGTCCCTGCACCAAAGCCCATAGAGAAAACTGCACATTTTTTCACAATGGCTCACAGTTGGCACACAGTTGTTGATGCACATGTTGCTTTTATCACTAAGTATAAATGTGTTCTTTTGTGTGAATTCGGCATTTGAAATCCGTCATTCCGACAAACTTCGGGGACATAAACTCACAGACGGATGCAGCAGTAGACCTGCAGCTCCTGTGTCCACGTGAGCTAAAATCGCTGATTTTCTCTATGGGCTTTGGTGTGGAAAAGAAAACGGTGTAGAAAGTGACTCAAAGCATGGTTTTTTTCCGTTTACTGCACACGTGTTCTCGAAGCTCTGATGTAAGCATGCGTGTGTCGTCCCTGCAGGTTCCGCAGTGGTGCGTGGAGTTCGCGCTCTCCTACGAGTTCTCCCACGGCCTGGTCTGCTGCTCGCAGCCGCACGCCGTGGCGGCGGTGAGCCTGGCGCTGCGCGTGGCCGACGAGATGGACCTCAGCCTCGGCCTGGAGGTGGGATACCGCGTGTCTCACGACGACAGCTGCACACCCGACACCCTGCTCAGGTGAGGAGGGAGGAAAACCGAGCCCTGTGCGGGGGTTTTAGTGTCGCGTCTTGCTCTTGCTGGCACTGCAGCGCCGATTCTAAGCAGCTTTTTGTTGAATGAGCTGAATGAACAGCCAGCACTTGTTATCTATGCGTGTGTGTGTCTGGTGACTGCCACGGGCAACGTGTTTCGACTTCGCTCGTACTTCCTGTTCTGTTGAACGCTCTTGTAACCGGTGATTTGAGTGTCGCCCTCAGAAGACCTCTGATTTAAGCACGTTCTATTTAAGATCACTTATCTTATCTTATCTTATCTTATCTTATCTTACCTTATCTTACCTAATAAAGAGAGGTTTTTAAATTCATCACCCTCAGAGGAAAACTGAGTTTGTGTCACTTTGGGAAAAGCTCACTTTCTCCCACACCAAACCCCATAGAGAAAATCATCGATTTTACCTCACAGCACACAGGAGTTCTCTGTCCACTGCTACCTCTTTCTAATAGTTCTAATGTGTTATTTTGTCCCTTCAGTGTTTGAAATTCTTCATTTTGATTGAACCGAGTGACACAAACTTACTTAAAGAGACCGCAGTCGACGAGCAGCTGCTTAGTCTCCCCTTAGCTAAAATCAATGATTTTCTCTATGAATGAATGAATGAATGAATGAATGAATGAATGAATCCTTTATTTCGGGCATGACAAGTAATCAACATCTGCACACATCAGCATTTACATTCATACACATGACCGAAAGGGACACTATGGAGTTTGGTGTGGGAGAGTGAGCTGTTTGCAAATGTCAGTTTTCCCTCAGAGGAGATTGTCTAAAAGGGAAAAAACATATATATATAACTATGTGTATATGTATATTTACGTGTATTTATATGTGTATATGTATGTATGTATATATATATATATGTATATGTATGCATGTGTATATATGTACGTATATATGTATGTGTATATGTATATATATATGTGTATGTATGTATATATGTATATATATGTGTGTATATGTATATATATGTGTGTATATATGTATATATATTTATATGTGTGTATATATGTATGTATGTGTGTATATACATGTATGTGTACATATATATGTATATATGTGTATGTATATATGTGTATGTATATGTGTATGTATATGTATATATATGTACAGTATATGCATATATATGTGTATGTATACGTATATATATTTATGTTATGTATATATATATATATGTGTATATATCTATGTGTGTGTGTGTGTGTGTGTGTGTGTGTATATATATATATTATTCTTTAGATATCGTAGACTTTATCAAACTAAAATCCACGTCCTCCTCTCTCCTCAGGTTTGTCAGCGACACCCTGCTGCTGGAGGAGATGATGTCCGACCCTCTGCTGCATCAGTACGGCCTCGTGGTGCTGGACGAGCTGCAGGAGCGCACCGTGCCCACCGACGTGCTGCTGGGCCTGCTGTGCGACGTCTGCCGTCAGAGGCCCGACAACTTCCGCGTGGTGCTGGTCGCTCACCCGGCGCTGGCGCCGCGCCTCGCCACCTTCCTCGGAGCCTCCGTGCCTCACCTGGCGCTGGACGAGGTCAAGGAGGCAGAGGAGGAGGAGGGAGGAGGAGGAGGAGGAGGAGGGGACCAGAGGACGACTGTGGAGGTGAAGAAGAAGGTGGAGACGATGTACAGGGAGCTTTCAGCCGGGAAGGAACCTGTTGCTGCCGCTTGTCACATGGTGCTGGATCTGCACAGACGACGAGAGGAAGGAGACGTGATGGTGTTTCTGGCCAGTCCTCAGGTACAGGGTTCAAACGCCGTACACCTGTCGCATGAGGCCACGGTTGAGGGTTTGATTCCCGCTAGACACTGAACCCCAGGTTGCTCCTGATGGATGTGTGTGTGTGTGTGAAAGATGTGGGATTGAAAAAGACCATTTTAGCCACGGCAGAAAAATCACAGGTGTAAAATAATCCGGTTAATGTTGGCTGCGTTCCATTTGGCTTCCTCAGATTTAGGGTGCAAGCTCATTTGACTCCCCGGGTGTCATTAGGACCGGAGTCCAGGCACCGTTTACCAGTTAGCTCCATTAGCTCCTTTAGCTCATTTAGCTCCGTTAGCGCGCCTACAGTTGAACTGGAGCGGTCTGTTTATTGAACGAGAAGAGCGGCATTGACGTTGACGCACGTTAATGCATGACGCGTTTCCCTGACGACTGAACGGAAGAAGTTGCGTGTGACGTCATGTTTACGTGACTCCCGAAAAAACGAGTCTCTAAAGTAACGCTAACGTTTAAAAACAGATGCACACATACGCAGTACACAGGTACGCTGGTTATTTGTAGCGCTGCTCTTTTCCTTTAATAAACAGGCAGCGCCAGTTCCACTGTAGGCTAACGCTAACGGTGCTAAAGGAGCTAACGCAGCTAACAGAGCTAACTGGTAAACAGTGCCTGGACACGTTCATGCATTAATGTGCGTTAACATCAACGACGCTAACGCCGTTAACGTAACCAGAACTAATTTATTCAGTGTTTAGATTCCTTTTCGGGGGTTTTCACCTGTGTTTTGAAGACATTACTTGACGTAGTGATGAGTTTACGGAAAAAAAATTTTGGAACAAAAAAGACAAAGATTGAATAGAGAAGGTTCTATTTCTGTGTCAATTTATCGTCCAATGACTGTTTTATAGTGCAGAAGCTTTCTCGCACCAAACTTTTTGTCGCTGCTCTGATTCTGCTCAGCTCTTGTTGTTGTTGTTGTTTTTTATCAACACGTTTTTTTTATTATTGTAACACAAAGAGAACTTGAGCCCAGTTTCACAGTTTCACCTCCTTTTGTTTTGTCAGAGGAGTGAAACGAGGACACGTCCACCTGAGAAGGACTCTGCTGCACCTCAGGTGTCTGGTGTCCTGGTTCTCACACACACACACCTTATTTGCACAGCTATCCTCTTAAAGAAACACTTAAACTTAACCATGACTCGTTAATCTGTTAATATCCAAGACAATTTAGTCACTCCTGCCTGATTAGGACCAGGTTTTGGTCCCCACGAGGACGACTGGTCCTGTTAAAGGTCCGCGTAAAAGCGCTAAAGCAGCAGCTAATACATGAACACACACAATATTGACCTACGGTATCAAATATCTCATGAAATGCTCCACCTTTTGTCAACATCACGGCTCGTCCTGCTCTTTGACTCTACCGTTGCTCTAAAATTCTGTTCTTTTAATCTCACTCTTCCTACACCAAACCCCATAGAGAAAACCAGTGATTTTTACATCACAGCTCACAGGCGTCGTTGGTCCACCGCTGCTTTCATTTCTAGGTTCAAATGTGTTATTTTATCGCTTCTGTGTTTGAAAACCTTCATTCAGATTGACCCCAGTGACACAAAGTGACCACACGAGGCAGCAGTAGACCTGCAGCTCCTGTGTCCCCTGTGAGCTTAAAACGCTGGTTTTCTCTATGGGGTTTGGTGCACCTTTAAAAACACCTGAGGATGACGTTAGATCCTGTCCTGGATCATATGATGTGGCCGAGATAATCCTGAGTAAACACTATACGCGCACACACACACACACACACACACACACACACACACACACACACACACACACACACACACACACACACAGACAGACACAGACACACACAGCGTAAGAGAGAGTGAATCAGAAAAGCAAACTCAGACAGAACAGCTTCAGAGGCTGTTTGAAAACGTGGATTCGGAGTCTCTTTGAAAACGTGGATTCTGAGTGTGTTTGAAAAACGTGGATTCAGAGTGTGTTTGAAAACGTGGATTCAGTGTCTACTTGAAAACATGGATTCAAGTCTGTCTGAAAATGTGGATTCAGTATGTTTGAAAACCTGGATTCAGAGTATGTTTGAAAACATGGATTCAGAGTCTGTGTGTTTGAAAATGTGGATTCAGTGTCTGTTTGAAGACGTGGATTCAGTGTCTGTTTGAAAACGTGGATTCAGTGTCTGTTTGAAAACGTGGATTCAGAGTCTGTTTGAAAACGTGGATTTCAGAGTGTGTTTGAAAATGTGGATTCAGAATCTGTTTCAAAAACGTGGATTCAGAGTGTGTTTGAAAACGTGGATTTCAGAGTCTGTTTGAAAACGTGGATTCAGAGTGTGTTTGAAAACGTGGATTCAGAGTGTGTTTGAAAACGTGGATTCAGAGTGTGTTTGAAAACGTGGATTCAGAGTCTGTGTGTTTGAAAACGTGGATTCAGAGTCTGCTTGAAAACGTGGATTCACTCTCTCCTTCCTCTCCCGCGTGCGCAGGAAATCGACGAGTGTGCGTCGCTGCTGGAGAAGGAGTGCGTCGCTCTCAGCCCTCAGCTCGGTTCGCTCAGGGTCCTGCCGCTCCACGCCGGACTGGGAGCGCTGACCCAGCGCGTCTACGAAACCGAGCCCGAGTCGTCGGCGCCGAAGGAGAGCGGCGACAGCGGAGGTCCTGGTGTCAAGAGGAAGGTCGTTCTGACCGACACGCTGGCGGAGGCGTCGTTCTCCCTGCCCGCCGTCCGCTACGTCATCGACACGGGCCTTCAACTCAAAACTGTGGGTTTAACAACAATCATTTAATGCAACACACAAAAAAAATGAACGTTATAAAAATCACCTTTTTGTTCCTCCTCAGGTTTACAATCCACAAATCAGAGCTAACTCGCAGGTTCTGAGGATGATCAGCAAACACCAGGCTGACATGAGAGCCCAGAGAGTCAACAGCAAACTTCCCGGTGGGTTTTAGAATTAGCCTAAAGTTTACTCTATTTATTTTTTTATTAAATGTGCCTTCTCTTCTCCTGTCTGTCGCCAGGCCTGTGTCTCCGTCTCTACCCTCAGTCTCAGTACGATAAGGGGATGCAGGAGGCTCACTGTCCCGGCGTGACGGAGGAGAACCTCAGTCACCTGGTGCTGCTGCTCAAGAGGCTCGACATCGCCGACATGGGACAGTGCAAGTTCCTGGACAGACCAGGTGCCTCTCAATGATTTAAAGAAGCCTCTTAGCTCAGCTTTACAAACTCTGTAAACACAGGGACACGGGTTTGCTGATTTATGCCCTGCGTTTGATTTAAAATGTTATTTTTCTGGTTCTCCACACATCTGTTTCACCTCAGGAAAACCAGACTTGACACACACACTCAGTGTCAGTCTCAACATGGCCGCCAACGCATTTTAGCCACTTAACAAAGCTCTTAACACTGCTTTTATCACGCTGTCAGCGACCTTTAACACCCGCTCTCCTCCTGCACCAAATCCCATAGAGAAAATGGTCATTTTTAGCTCACAGGGACACAGGAGCTGCTGCTCTGCTGCTGCCTCGTGTGGTCACTTTGTGTCACTGACGTGAATCCACGCAAAGGGTTCCAAACACCAAAGTCACAAAATAACACATTTAAACTCGCAGAGAGAGGCAGAAGTGGATCAAACGCCTCCCGTGTGCTGTGATGTAAAAATCGCTGTTTTTATCAATGGACTTTTGTGTTGGAGAGCGAGTCGTTTACAAAGTGACACAAACTTGATTTTACACACAATAAAGTGTGTCTGACGATGAGATAAAGTGGTAAACGGGTGTAGATTTTTATTCAGTGGGCCTTTTGTGGCGTGGATAATAGCATCATGGATGTAGCGTGAACAGAGTCCAGGCTGCTCCGAGGTTATTCGTAGGTCAGGAGGTGACGCACGGTCCCAGCTGTTCTCTCAGAGACGCTAACAGACTGAACTTCTGCTCCGCCCTCAGCCCCCGAGGCTCTGATGCAGGCCCTGGAGGACCTGGACTACCTGGCGGCGCTGGACGACGACGGCAACCTGTCGGAGGTGGGCATCATCATGTCGGAGCTGCCGCTGGAGCCGTCGCTGGCCAAGGCCGTGATCGCGGCGTGCGAGTACGACTGCGTGGACGAGCTGCTCACGATAGCAGCCATGCTAACAGGTTCGGCGCGTGGATGTCGTATCGCTACATTTATTTATTTGTTATGTTTTTTTTACGAACGATGATTTATGAGCCGACGTTTCTGTGTCTCAGCTCCGTCGTGTTTCCTGATGGCTGAAGCCAACAGAGAGGAAGCCGCTGTGACTCACTGGCGCCCTCTGATGCACACGGAGGGAGATCACATGACTCTGATCAACATCTACAACGCCTACACGGAGCGTATGTAGACACACACACACACACACATAACTAGTTAATGTCTAACCCTTCAAAAACTCGATGACTTAATCTGTTCATCTTCAATCTTTTTCAGATAATCAGGACGAGGCGTGGTGCGCGGCCAACTTCCTAAGCCACGCCTCCTTGCGGTTGGCGGCGGTGATCAGGGCGGAGCTTCTGGAGGTGCTGCAGCGGATAGAGCTCCCCGTTTCTCCGCCGGCCTTCGGCTGTCAGGACAACTGCACCAATGTCAAGCGTGCGCTCATCTCAGGATTCTTCCTCAAAGTAAACAGAGTCTCACTGTGTGTTTTTCTGTATGTGTGTGAGGACGTTTTGACTTTGTCCGTGCTCTCTCACACCGTCGTTCTCCTCCTCTTCCTCCTCCTCCTCCTCCTCAGGTGGCTCACGACGTGGACGGTTTAGGGAACTACCTCCTGCTGACTCACCGTCACGTGGCTCACCTGCATCCCTTCTCCTCGTACCTGTGTCGCCAGCCCGGCCCCGCCCACCCCAGCTGGGTGCTCTACCACGAGTTCACCATCTCGCACGACAACTGCATCCGCATCGCCTCTGAAGTTCACCCGCAGATGTGAGTGTGTGTATATATGTATATGTATGTGTATATATGTATATGTATATATGTGTATATAAATGTATGTGTGTATATATATATATATATATGTGTATGTGTATATATATATATATATATACATATGTGTACATATATATGTATGTGCATATACGTGTACATATATGTATATGTGTGTGTATATATATCTATATATGTCGCTATATAGCCACTAGATATAATATATGTATATATGTACACATACATATATATGTATATGCATATATATTGTGTGTGTATATGTATATATGTATATGTCCGTATGTATATACAGTATATATGTATGTCACTATATATAATGTATGTATATGTGTTTGTGTATACGTCTGTATATGTCACTATATATAATGTATGTATATATGTGTACATACATATGTACATATGTGTATGTGTATATATATGTCGCTATATAGCCACTTTATATAATATATGTATTTATGTACACATACATATATACGTTTATGTGCATATGCATATATATTGTGTGTATATCTGTATGTATATATATATGTCACTATATATAAGGTATGTATATATGTACAAATATTCATATATATATACGTGTGTGTGTATATGTCTGTGTATATATATATATATATGTCACTATATATAATGTATGTATATATGTGTACCTATATATGTATATATAGGTGTGTGTATATATATATATATGTCACTATATAGCCACTATATATAATATATGTATATATGCACACATACGTATATGTGTATATATATATATATATATACATATATGTGTATATATATATATACACGTACGTATACATAAATACTAAAAATTAAGCTATGTCTTGCCATTTTAACTCTGTATTAGACAGATTTTTGTGACAAGAAAGTAAAGTTTTTGCCGCTTCGTCTCCCACACCAAACCCCATAGAGAAAATGATAAATTTTACGTCACAGCTCACAGGAGCCGTTCGTCCACTGCTGCCTCCATCACTAACTTTAATTTGTGTTATTCTTTGACATCTGTGTTGTAAAATCCTTAATTCGGGTTTACGTCGGTGACATAAAAGTACAAAACGAAGCAGTAGTAGTCGAGCGCCTCCTGTGTTTAAGCAAGCTTAAATCGCTGATTTTCAGAATGGGGTTTGGTGTGGGTGAGTGAGGGGTTAACAAAGGCTGTTTTTACAGTAAAATAAAGCAGTGAAACATACTCTTAAGCTAGGGTAGAGTCTCACCACGTGTTTTTGCTCCATAATTACATCCTCCTCCTCGTCTCCTGCCTCAGGCTCGTGGAGCTGGTGCCTCAGTACTTCCTGGGAAACCTGCCGCCGAGCGACGGCAAAGAGCTGCTGACGGAGCTGAGGCAGAGTCTGCGCGGCGACGAGCAGGACGCGCGGACGGACGAGAGCGGCCGCTCGCACAGAGACGCCGACGCCCACAGTCAGCCGTCCACCGACCTCTGCGTGCTGCAGTGAGACGCAGGAGACTCTTTAACGAATCCGGCTGAGATTGTGAAGTCTTTTTAAAAAACTGAAAAACACTTATGTACAGTAAAATATTGTTAATATATCTTCTGTACAGTGACTTTTTTTTTTGTCTCGTCGTGTCTTTGCTGAACATTTCTAAATGTTGTTGTTTTTAATTTTATGAGGGATTTGTTGCACACAAAAAATATATATATATATATATATATATATTTCTAAATTTAAAAAAAGGTGAAGGATGTTAAAAGCAATAGAAACTGTTCTTCTCAGGGTTCAGTGTGAACTTTTAATGTTTTTTCTGCCTTTTCTCTGTGACGCGATGAAGAATCTTTGTGTAAAGGGGATTTTTTTTACTTCTTATTTAATAGGATGTATTAGTCCGTGCACACTGAGCTTTAAATAAAAGTAATTTTTTTCCATGTTTTGAATGATTTCATTTACTTGGAATCAGCGTTTTCCGTTTTTCTACTGAACTGAGGTCATGGTTCGTGTGTACGTGATGTGATAAATCTCTGTTTTCTTTAGGTAATGGCTCAAGTTTTCTCAAGTGTGGTCGTGTGAGGTACTGACACAGAACACTCTCATTGAAAATAACTATTTCAGAGAGGAAAAGAGTGAAAAATACTGATTTTAATCCCTTAATTTCACGAAATCACCATCATCTCATGTCATTCATGTCTTAAAAATATCTTCACTGCCTTTTCCAACAGGATACAGACCATTGTTCTTTGGTTTTTGTCGCCCTGACGCTCTCCTGCACCAAACCCCATAGAGAAAAGCAGCGTTTTTTGCTCACAGGGATTCTGGAGGTTCTGGTCTACTGCTGCCATGTTTGGTAAGTTTGTGTCACTGAAATGAATTTGAACAAACGTTATGAAGCACAGAAGTGACAAAATAAGACATTTAACCTGACTTTTGGAGGCAGAAGTGGATCAAAAACTCCTGTTTGATGTGACTTTAAATCGCTGATTTTCTCTATGGGGTTTGGTGCAGAAAGGATAGCGGGATTAATTCCGTGTTTATGATAGAAAACGGTACATGTTTGAAGATTAGGATTAGATGGAGGTCTAAAAATAAAGTTGCCGTCTACTTCTGACGGGACAGGTCTTTGATGTTTCCTCCAGATGAGGTGACGGCGGCCCTCATGGTGTGGTACGCGGCCTCGTCCTTTTTGAACATCTTCAGCTCCATCTCCGTCTGCGTGCGCATGGACTGACGACACACGGGTGAGAACATTTAAAAACACGATACTCTTTTTGTTTAATCGAAGACATAAAAGCTTGGACCTGTTCGCGTTACCTCCAGGTCTCTGGTGATGGCGTGGTTGGGCCCGTGCGTGACCATGAGGACGCCGTAGGCCTGGCAGATGAGGGCGTGGCCCGCCTCGATCTGCCCGGCGTGCCAGTGGGTGACGCCCGCCCGCATGATGGCCATGCCCAGCAGGGCGTTGTTATGGTGATACAACTTCCTGTAAAAGCGGGAACATACGCTCGACACGTTCACAGGTAACAATGAATACGTTTCACTCCAAATGTTGCCCTGTTTTAAAGGGATAGTTCATGATTTAAATAAAACAAAGTAATTTGGCTTAAAAAAATGTCTGCAAGTGAATAAAATCGACATTAGCTTAAGTCTACACGATCTTAACAATGTGTTTACTGCTTTTACTGTCTTGACTTTAGTTTCGAAAATAAAAAGTATCTTGGAATGACTTACAATTCACCATCATAATAGTCGGCATCGCCCTGAACAAGGATGCGTTGAAAATATTTGCAAACCTCTTAAGGAATAATTTAAATGAATTTTTGAAAATCAGGAAATGATCCAATTGCCCTGATGCACTTTGACAGTGAGCTGACTTTAGTCTCAAAAATAAATAGTATCTCAGAATGACTTGAAATTAACCATCATAATAGTCGGCATCGCCCTGAACAAGGATCTGTTGAAAATATTTGCAAACCTCTTAAGGAATAATTTTAATGAATTTTTGAAAATCAGGAAATGATCCATTTGCCCTGATGCACTTTGACAGTGAGCTGACTTTCTTCAAAAAAACAAAAAGTATCTCAGAATGACTTGAAATTTACCATCATAATAGTCTGCATCGCCCTGAACAAGGATCCGTTGAAAATATTTGCAAACCTCTTAAGGAATAATTTAAATGAATTTTTGAAAATCAGGAAATGAGCCATTTGCTCTGATGCACTTTGACAGTGAGCTGACTTTAGTCTCGAAAAATAAAAAGTATCTCGGAATGACTTGAAATTTACCATGATAATAGTGGGCATCGCCCCGGAACAAGGATCAGTTGAAAATATTCGCAAAAATCTTAAGGAATAATTTTAAAGAATTTTTGAAAATCAGGAAATGATCCATTTGCCCTGATGCACTTTGACAGTGAGCTGACTTTCTTCAAAAAAACAAAAAGTATCTCAGAATGACTTGAAATTTACCATCATAATAGTCGGCATCACCCTGAACAAGGATCCGTTGTAAATATTTGCAAATCTCTTAAGGAATAATTTTAATGAATTTTTGAAAATCAGGAAATGATCCATTTGCCCTGATGCACTTTCACAGTGAGCTGACTTTCTTCTCGAAAACAAAAAGTATCTCAGAATGACTTGAAATTTACCATCATAATAGTGGGCATCGTCCTGAACAAGGATGTGTTGAAAATATTTGCAAACGTCTTTAATTAATTATTTGAATGAATTTTTGAAAATCAGGAAATGATCCATTTGATCAGTTGGCTTAGTTTGAGAAAATTTGATTTTCAAATTAAAAGCGTTCCTACCCATTTATTAAACCACGTAAAAAAAAAAAATTTAAGACCAAGATTAAACCTCAGCTCAAGTGTAACTGAAAGTGCAAGTAACTTCAGGATTAAACCCAGGAATATGGCTTTTCAAGACAAAGACAATTTAAATTTAAGGATTACAGCTGGGAATATGGATTTTCAACGTCAATATTTAATGCAGGAACACAGATTGATAAGCTTGTGTTTTAAATCCAGGATTATGGATTTTTAACTATCAGATTAAACCAAGGAATGTGGAGATTTATTTCAGGGTTAAACCTGGAAATAATAATGTTTTTCTTTCAAGATTAGACCCAGGAACTTATATTTTAACAGGAAATGTTTGTCGTTATGTTGTTTTTTTGTAAAGCCAGAAAAACTGTAGTGAAAAACTGAACTGTCCCTTTAAGGTTGAAATATTTTTCTAAAATCGTACTAATTCCTTTCACGACCTCAGCGTCTCCACTCACCTGTATCCCTCCACCATCTTGTGGGCGTATCCCGCCGCCTCGGGGAACTGCCGCAGGAAGGACAGCACCTCGCTGGCGACGCTGAGCACTCGCAGCTTGTAGAGGTGAGTGTCGGCCAGGACGTTCTCCTGCTTCTCCAGACACTCGCGACACAGTTTCACCACCTGACGCACACACACACACACACACGAGCAGAACAGAGAGAATAATCCACAGTGAGGGGAAACGATCAAAAGAGGAAGAAGGAAGTGGACAAAGGTTTACGCGGTGTTACCTCGATATACGCCCCGTCAAGACGATAATCCTCGATCTTCGCCAGACGCTCTTTGCTGAAGTCCGTCACCTCCTTCACCTTCTCAGCAGAGGGCTTGGGGGCGACAGAGAGAAACGCAACGAGAAAAATGAGTCGCCACCTAGTGGTCGTTTCGTCCTCTCACAAACGATTCACTTTATCGGATAAGAAGGTGGTGTTTGTGAGGTTACCGTTATGAACTTTGACCACCTAAATAAATTGTTTTATTCCAAGTGAACGTTTGACCTTTGACCTGCGATCCCCAGGATTTATTCACGCCAACCCCCGAGAAATCCAAGTGAACGTTTGTGCCAAATTTGAAGAAATTTCCCTCAAGTCATTCCTGAAAAAACCATGTGTTTGGATGTGTGTGTGTGTGTGTGTGTGGGGTCACACTTGACCTTTAACCTTTGACCACCAAATTCCACACATTCCATTGGCGAGTCCATGTGTGTCAAATTTGAACGGATTCCTTCGTGGCGTTTACGAGATATTGAGTTTAAAACGTGAACCGTGACCATACCGCCTCCAGCCTCCAGGTGTCCCCAGTCTTTTGTTTGTTTGTTTGTTTTTGTTTGTCCCTCCACTCACTTTGTTGCCGTCGCCGCCTGCGGCCGCCATCATGAGGTCGTCCTTGATGCGCTGGCTGCAGTGTTCGCACGTGCACTCAAAGTGGAAATGCTCCTGCAGCTTCTTCTGCCGCTCGGCCGACACGTGGAGGAAGTCCACGTAGCTGACCGTTAGCTCCGCCCCCTCGGGGATTTTCTCCAGAGCGCGCAGCTCGATCCTGGGTAAGAGGAAGAAGAGGAACGACGTTTACTGTACGGGGTTGCGACAAAGCCAGGTGTGTTATCGCATACATGCGTACGTGCGTACGTACCTCCTCTGAGAGTGAAGAGCAGAACTCAACGCTGATTGGCTGCAACAGAAAGATCATGTGTTCATCGGTTTTCAAATATGTGTTCACACAGCAGCGTTTCACCTGGTTTTATCGGACTTTATATGTGTTTTCACGCCGCTAGCTCTCCCACACCAACGCCCATAGAGAAAAATCAGCGATTTTAGCTCACAGGGACACAGGAGCTGCCGGTCCACTGCTGCCTCGTGTGGTCACTTTGTGTCACTGAAGTAAATTTCACGAAAGAATTTTAACAACACAAAATATCGCATATGGATTTTGTGACGGAGGCCGCAGTGGATCGACGACTCCTGCGAGCCATGTTGTTAAATCATAGCTTTTCTCTATGGACTTTGGTGTGGGAGAGTGAGCGGTTCACCAAGCAACAAAAAACGTGAGTGAGTTTCCCGTGTTGGAAACGCTGTATAACAACGAAATAAAGCAGCAAACATTTATGGAGGATGCTGCACATGGAAGCTAAAGTCAATTCTGTTGAATTAGCATTTTGTTAAATCGCTATCTTCTGGTAGCTGTGTATTCACTGTAAAAAAGCTAAAGTAGTTGTTAGCATTTGGTTTTATTCTGAAAAATGTTGACGAATTGACAGTAAACCTTAACTAAATGTTCGGTTTGCCAGGTTTAGGGAGTAAATTACCATAATAAGAAGCAGTAATTCTTAAAATGTACAAGCTACAAGCTAGCGATTAAAGACAACGTCCACATTATTGTGAGTTTAAGGCGGAAAATGTTGGGTTTTTGTTTGACTGAAGACGTTTTAAGGCGCTTTATGTGATGAAGATGTGATGTTTTGGCCCAAATATTCAATTATTGCTTCCAGAAAAACCACATCCCTAAGCCCTGAACGGTCCCTTTAAATCAGGGGTGTCAAACTCATTTTCACTGAGGGCCACATCAGCACAATTGTTACCTTCAAAGGTCCAGATGTTACCGTCATACAGAATAAATGTAACTAAATGTAACCAAAGATAATGTAAAATAAAGGTAACTATATTGACTTCAATTTCACTCGTCGCATGATGCATTTACAACGATACACTGCGATCTAGTGGCGGTGCCGTCACTTTGCGGGTAACGCAATCGCCATGCATTGTGGGAAATGTAGTTTATGGTCAACGCACGCCTTAAAGCAGCACAGACCTATTTGAACACACAGATTTTTAAGACCAATTAATCACTCGCGGGCCACACCAAATGACGTGGCGGGCCACATCTGGCCCCCGGGCCTTGAGTTTGACACACGTGTGCTTTAACCCTTTAACGTTGCCTTCACTGACTCTGTGACATATTTGCAAATATTTTCAACGGATCCTTGTTCAGGGCGATGCCGACTATTATGATGGTGAATTATAAAGTCATTCCGAGATACTTTATGTTTTTGCAGCGTGGAAAACACCTACTCTCCGTGGTTGAGGATGACGGTGCAGTTGGGCCAGCAGTCGTGGTTCACCAGACACAGGTTAGGGAAGAGTCCGACGCCGACCGCCTGCAGACCTCGCTGATCGCTCATGGTGAAGCCGTTACACTTGATCTACACACACACACACACACACACAGATAGAGGATGTGATGTCTTTCTCCACGAAGTCAACAAATAACAAACGACAGTGAAAACACTGACGATGCCGAAGATGTGTGAGACGTATTCGGCCGAGTGCTTCTTCCTGCCGTGCGACCAGTACTCCAGGAAGGCGTCGACGTCGGCCTTCAGCTGCCCGTGAGCTTCCTCCGACAGGTCGTTGACGTGGTCCTCCAGCTCGCTCACCGACATCAGCTGACTGTCTGACGCCACGCCGGAGTCTTTGTGGATACGCCAGAGGACGCGAGCCGCCAGGCTGTGACACGAGGTAAGATAAGATAAGAGAGAGATTGAGTACTGTACATTTCAGCTTAAAGGCGCCATATGGAAGAATGTGGCCAAAAACAGTTACTACACTCAGATTCAAAATACCGAGGTCTTTTAGGATTCGTTTTCTCCGCCATTGTAGCTCAGACGTACTGTAACTGGCAACCCGTGGTTGCTCGGCAGCTGAGACTCTACTGACTGCAGTGATTGGTAGACGGCGGTAGGTGGCGCCACATGCCAAAACATGATTTCAAAACATAAACATGATTTGCAGTCTGCAAAATATTTTTTTTCATGCAATTATGATGGCTGTACTGTTGTTGTTGGTGAGTTCAGTTTGTTATATGAACATTATTCCTGAGTCTCTGTGACATATTAGGGGGATTTTATGATTTATTACATACTGCACCTTTAACCTCTTAAAATAATTTATCTACATTTTCATCCAGATTAGTCCATCCAGTGTGTGGAGGTATTTCACACTGGCTAAAGTTGACATTATGTGAAGAAGAATGCCACAAAAAATGCAGCAGACTCTAGGCGAATGATCCCAAATGTCCAGTTAATTCTCATTAATTCCCATAATGCATCTGGAAAGTTTCAAAATTTGGAATATTTCCGAAATTTTTCCGGTTATTTTCCTCCCCTTTGCAGACCTAATTTGGCCGAATATCGGATGTTAATGATCCATAAGTTGTGTGTGATCCGCTTCCCTCGTTTACCGTTTTATTGTGAAAGTTGTCGTATCTTTTTGACTTCCTGTCGTGCGACATCCTGCGTTCACATCTCCATATTATACTTCCTGATTGGACTCTATTCCAATTGCGCTGGAAGTCGGAAGTCAGAGCTGGGACTGACGTCACACACACACGTGAGTTAAGTACATTTGTGTTTTTTTCGGGATTGGAAATGTGGATTTATGATGAAATTATGGACGGAAATAAACACAAATTCACACAATTTTGTCGTTTAAAGCTATAAATTCATTATTGGTAATATTGGTAAATTTGTTTACCAATATCACTGTATATTTAAGTATTTTGCCAATGTAATAATATTGGTAAATTTGTTTACCAAATCACTGTATATTTATGTATTTTGCCAATTTGCCAAATTTGTAAAATACTCTTGAAATATACAGTAAGTAAACTATACAATATGATGGTTATACACTCTTCTTGTATATATACTGTACATATATATACATAAAAACATCTCAATAACCTGTATTTTCTCAATTTATTTAACTTCACCCCCTCGCCGTTTTGTCACTTTCAAACTCTTAACGCCGTAATATTTACCGGACGTTCTCTGCGGGCGCTTTGCCCGTCTTCCTGATGGCGCCGCACTCCTTCTTGTGCTCGTCCCAGCATGCCGTCTGGCAGGTGCGGTCGCAGTAGTGCGCGAACTTGCACTGAGCGCAGCGATGCAGGTTGGCCTGACGCCGGAAGCAGCTGTGGCAAATCTGAGAGGCGAAACTGAGACAAACGTGTAAAAGTGTTAGCGCTGTAGCAATGCTCTCGGCGCGTTTCCAAAATAGTCGGAGCACATTTGGAAACTCGATCTCTCTCGGAACATCAAACAAACAGAGTTAGCCCCGGTGGACACACATCATCATGTCTCCGAGTGTGTAAACAGTTTATCCAGAAAAGTCACGGTCTAACACAAGGCAGATCCTCCTGTGTTCGTTGCCCTTTTGCACGACTCAAACATCAGACTCTAACGGTCAGAACAGACCGTGTTTATTCAGAGAAACAGGCTTTTTAGCTTAAAATGAATTGGAAAAACACAAAATATTTACATTTCTATTCATTTACGAACCACTGCTACTTGGTAATAATGCTAATACATTGGTGGAGTTCCACAAGGCTGCGTTCTCGGCCCGCTTCTGTTTATATTAGCATGTTTCTGTTAGCGCAGGAAAAATGTGGCAAATATCTTTTCTTACAATAACAGAAATAAAAATGAATAAAAAAAGTCCTTCACTAGGTTAGTGTTGTGTTTTCAAGGCTGTTAAAACTTTATTTTTATAGTTTTTATACTACATATAAGACATTTGCGTCTTTATAAATACATAAGCGTAAACAAAGGAAAGTATTTAGATTGGTAAAATGTCGGGGTGAAATAATTCCTCGATTAATCGATTATCAATCGTCAACTATTTTGATGAATCAATTCATCGGTTTGAGTGTTTTTTTTTCCGATTTTTCGGCTTCTTTAAATATCTTCTGCTTTCTTTGCTCCGTATGCACAAAGGAATCATTCAAAGTGAACTGAATTTTTTTTTTTTTTTGGACAAAACGAGACGTTTGACGACGTCATCCGTAGTTAGCTTAGTTAGAGCTAATTTGCTTCAGATCTCTGAGTGTAGAGAGTTAGCTAAAGTTAAAAACTATGTATGAATAAGTAAGACAATAAGTCCTTATTATTGAATTGCCCCCCCACTTTTCTATCAAGAATATATTTCAAAAAATACTTATTTTATTTAATCCTGGAGGTGAAATCAGAGCTAAACATGGATCAGATAAACTTTAGCAGCCTTGAAAACACAACATTTCCAGTGTAGGATGTGATATAGTGACACCTAAAGGCCCACAGATGCATAACAGACTAGAATAATTAGCTTTATGTATCCTATTAATGTACATATTTCCACTGCTGCTGAGACACTGAACCTTCACTGGAATCTTTTGAAACTTCCTCAGTTTTATATCTGAAGAACGTTTGAATTTGAATCGGTCAGAATCCGCCTCGGTTGAACCTCCGTAGTATGATCGTGTTCAAGCTCACATGACACCTTCAGAGCGTCCTCACTCTGCTGCTGATGTCATGAGAATAAAGAGGTCGTCCACCGTGACACCTGCAGCCAGA
Source organism: Microchirus variegatus (assembly GCF_963457635.1). Taxonomy (NCBI): domain Eukaryota; kingdom Metazoa; phylum Chordata; class Actinopteri; order Pleuronectiformes; family Soleidae; genus Microchirus; species Microchirus variegatus. The sequence continues at coordinate 43,380,409 of NC_139802.1, forward strand.
TCTGCACCTGCAGGACCTGCAGGACCTGCAGGACCTGGTCCACCTTCACCCACCACCACCACCACCACAGAGACTGAAGAACCAGCTCAGTACCTGTCGAAGACCACGGCGGCGAAGCTGGGCTCTGCGAACACGACCTCCCCGGCGGCCAGCTCCTTGTTGGCCTTCAGGCCTCGTCCTTTCTTGCCGGCGTCAAAGAGTGTGACGCTCTCCATGTTCCCCACTGTCATTGTCCTTTCAAAATAAAACAAAACAAAACACACACAGACACAGACACAGAGAGGCAGGACAACGCAGCAAAGAGTGGGACGGCCTGAGGCGTAATGCTCAAGACTTCTCAACAGATTCTCACAGTAGCACTTACTAACCCCCACTTTCCAAAAATAAGTTCACCCCCCACCACCTCCTCATAGAGGGGGGGGGGGGGGCAGCAGGGGGAGACGGTGGAGACGCAGCAGAGGTGTCGGTGGACCACAGAGCTCGTCCCCTTGTTTGGTTTAGTTCCTCTGGGGATATTTTTGGTCCACGGCAGCTGTGACTGTCCGTCAGAGAGACAGGAAACAACATCTCTGCGACCTCTCATTCAGTCTTTTAAAGGGCCAACAGTTTGGAGTTTGGCCACTGGGTGGCAGCAGCAGCAGCAGTAGCATTTCTGCAGTCACTCAGTCACTCTTTTAAACCCCTTAATGAAATCAATAATAATTAGGAGAAAAAAAGCCAAGGCTTATTTTGAAAGCCATTTGGAAAGGAAGTGATGCTATGGAAGATTCAGTCTTTTTAAAAAACATGGCTACTGCAAGAAAAACTAATTTTAACGGTTTCAACGATCTTTAACGGCACATTTCATTCACGATCTTTACCTGTTTTCGCTCCAATTTGGGCTCATAAAAACTACTAAATGTTACTGTAGTCCCTCAGTCACTCTTTTAAAGGGCTACCGCTTTGGAGTTTGGCCACTGGGTGGCAGCAGTGGCAGGACTGATGTGATCACCCAGCAGTTTCTATGCGGCGGCCATGTTGGCAGGACACAGGTGTAAACAAGCGAAGGTGTTTCGATTGGTAAAATGATTATTAATCGATTACTAAATTAATCGTCAGCTATTATATATTATATGTATACATTTTGGAGTTAAGTTACACACGTTATGCAATATTATTGTATATAATTCCAGATTGCACAGTGAAAGTTAGTGTTATATTGTGTATATATTGATTATCGATTAATCTGTTTGAGTGTTTTTAGTAGTGCTGGGCGCTAGGTTAACGCGCGACGCGTTTCCATGACGACTGACCGGGATAAAGACGTCATGTTTACGTGCAGCGACACCAGAGTCCAGGCATCGTTTACCAGTGAGCTCCGTTATGTGCATTAGCTCCTTTAGCGCTGTTAGCATTAGCCTACAGTGGAACTGGAGCGGTCTGTTTATTAAAGGAAAAGAGCAGCGCTACAAATACCTAGCGTACCTGTTTTCTTGCGTATGTGTGCCTCTGTTTTTAAAGTTTAGCGTTACTTTAGAGACTCATTTTAACAATCGGGAGTCACGACGTAAACATGACGTCACTCGCGTCTTTTCCGCTCAGTCGTCATGGAAACGGATCATGCTAGTTTTCAGATTTTTTTTGGCTCCTTTAATAGGATCTTCTGCTTTCTTTGCTTCGTAAAACAAAGAAATCATTAAAACGGAACTGAATTTTCAGTTTTTGGACAAAACAAGACGTCCGAGAACGTCGTCTTTTCCATGTTTGACAAACATTGATCAATATTTTCTGACAATAATCGGAAAACAAGTCACAAAATTGCATTTTGTTGCAAACACAGTTGTGCAATAGCATTAAAATGACATAAAATTCACAGGCTGGTTTCACCAGGCTATGAAACGTAGGCAAAACAACAGCAACAGCTCACACTGAGCCACAGGCCGAGGAGAAGACTTGTATAAGAGCAGCTTTAGGAACAGGAAGTGAAGGGGCCCGACTTATATAATAACTCTAGGTAACTCATTCCAGACCCTCGCAGAGCTTCAGGCTCGTTCAGTCTGTAATCATTTCTTTCATGAACGGAGAAACAGAAATAAGAAGGAAACAAAAGGACTGCTATACTCTAGTTATTATACGTATTTAAAGGACGTCATCAGTTAGTATAGAACGTAAAAAAAAACACACAAAAACAAGACTCTTATGCTTCCACTGATTTATTATCAAAGTGATTTGGTAAACAGATAATGATAATGCCTTTTAATGTACGCCATTTATTTAAAAACAAGTACATGTACAGTATGGAGACGTGAAGTTACTGTGATGTGCTGTTCAAGTTTCACTCTTGTTTCCACTGAGAGGTAATGACGGAATGATGAAAATCTGCCTGTGTGTGTGTGTGTTGACACTATCTTACTGTAATGACGTCGTCCACCAAAGTCCATAGAGAAAATCAGCGATTTAAAGAAACGGCTCACGGGGCGTTCTTCACCCGCCGCCGCCTCTGTCGGTCAACTTTTGTGACTTGAAAACGTTCCCTAAGATTTTCAGATTTACCTCAGTGACCACACGAGGCAGCGGCATGAGCAGCAGCATCTCCTGTGTCCGCCCGCGAGCTAAAATCGCTGATTTTCTCAACGGTGTTTGGTGTGGGAGAGCGAGCGCGTTACAAAAAAACGACACACACTTTAGTAAATCCCAAGTAAACATGTTCTGACGAACTTTTAGTCGGGGAATGGTTTGTAAGTAAACACGCGTATACATTTATTTGGTCCATGACATGAACTACACAAAAACATATGTATATATATATATATATATATATATAAATTTCTAATGGTTTAAAGGCACATAAGAACCACAGGGCACTACACACCCGCAGGCGGCGCCGCGTCTACGCGTCGTAGAAGTCGACGTGAGCTCCGGAGACGTAGCTGTCGTCCAGCAGCAGCTTCATCAGTTTGGTGCAGGACTGGTCACAGGTCAGCAACTGACCCTCGTCGGACAGGGCCGTAAAACTCCTCTGGATGTCCGCGTTGGCTGTCGTGGACTTGGCGGACGCGAACATCTTCGTGTCCATGGGTCCTGGTTTTTTTTCGGCACAGAGAGCGGAGAGCGACGGGATTACAAAATATCAACGATAGTCACATGGAGAAAACCAGGAGTAAAAAGCCAAGGTCAGTGGCTCTTATTTTGAAAGCCAGTTGGAAAGGAAGCGGTGCTATGGAAGAGTCAGTCCTTTAAAAAAAAAAAACATGGCTGCTGCAAGAAAAGCTGATTTTACATCTTTAACGGAGCATTTCCTTCACGATCTTTTACCTGTTTTTGCTCCAATTTGGGCTCATAAAAACCTACTAAATGTCACAAACTGGACCTTTAACTTTGAAACTACTGCAGCTGGACAAAGGTCGGCACAGCCCAGAGGTCAGGAATTAACCCCGACGCTTGAAAAGAGCCAGAAACGCCTCAACGGCGGTCAAAGACAGAAGTTTGAAAACATCTAGCTCTCCCACACCAAAGCCCATAGAGAAAATCAACGATTTTTAGCTCACATGGGAGTCCGGAGCACACAGGAGCTGCTGGTCTACTGCTGCCTCTTGTGGTCACTGTGTGCAACTGAGGTAAATCCGAACAAAGGAATTTCAATCACAGAAAACACAATATAAGACATTTGAAGTTACTGATAGCGTCAGCAGTGGATCAATAACTCCTTTGTGCCGTGATGTTAAAATCACTGATTTTCTCTATGGACTTTGGTGTGTGGACCTTATTTCCCTCACTGATATAACATGGTTCTCTGTGCAGGTTCGCGCTCTCACCTGGTGCGTAGTTGAGCACCCGGACGTCGGGCTGCTCCTCCGCCAACACCCTGAACATCATGTCTCGGGCGGCCTTGCCCGTGCAGTACAGCACCCAGGACGGGAAGGGCTGCACGGCGCACAGCGAGCTCACGTTGACCACGGTGCGACGGAGGCCCGGCCGCTGCGGGAACGCCTCCAGGAAGCTGGCGGTGAGGCACAGGCAGGCGCTGACGTTGAGCGACAGGTACGAGTCCACCTCGGCCATGTTGGTGAAGTCGCGGGTGTAGCGGGACACGTCGCCCAGAGACGCTGGAAGGAGAGGTGAGGAAACGTGAGGAAATTCAGGCCCCGCCTCCTTTTGGGAGGGGACAAAAAAACACGGGACGCAAACGTATCTTCAGCTAGCCGATAAAAGTTAGCGATAAAAGTCGATAACATTTACGCGGTATTTCACGTAGTACGGGTTTGGTTATTCACGTTGACATTATGGACCAGGAACTTGGAAATTGCGACTTCTGACCACGGCTGGAACGCAATAATGCTAATACCACTTTTTCATGTCCGATACCGATATTGATATGGGGGGACACCACGATACGATATTTCCACGATATTTAAGTCATAATACGATATTATCATGATAATGATAATTAAGTCACAATACGATATTATCAGGATGATTAAGTCACAGTACGATATGATATTATCACGATAATTATGTTATCACAATAATTAAGTCACATACGATATTATCACGATAATTAAGTCACATACGATGTTATCACGATTATTAAGTCACATACGATATTATAACGATAATGATAATTAAGTCACAATACAATATTATCACGATAATTAAGTCACATACGATGTTATCACGATTATTAAGTCACATACGATATTATAACGATAATGATAATTAAGTCACAATACAATATTATCACGATAATTAAGTCACATACGATGTTATCACGATTATTAAGTCACATACGATATTATAACGATAATGATAATTAAGTCACAATACAATATTATCACGATAATTAAGTCACATACGATATTATCACGATAATTAAGTCACATACGATATTATCACGATAATTAAGTCACATACGATATTATCACAATAATTAAGTCACAATACGATATTACCACGATATTTAAGTCACAATATGATATTATCACGATATTTAAGTCACATACGATATGATATTATCATGATATTGAAGTCCGATACGATATCATCACAATATTTAAATCACATAAGATACGATATTGCCACGATATTTAAGTCACATGCGCTACGATATAATCACGATATTTAAGTCAGCATATAATATTATCGTGATAATGAAGTCAAACTACATCTGTGAATGTAACTATACGTGTGAAGTATGTTGTTTTTTCAATTTTCCACACAGTTGGACTTTGTCTCTGTCACATGACGCCCCCTCCTGACCAGACTCAGAGCTCATGTGGCCCCCGGGTCATTTGACATTGAGACCCCTGCCAAAAACACAAAAACAACACTTCTTTGTCGTCTAAGGGAGGATCGACACACTATTTTTATTTGTTTACATTTCTTTGTTTCATTTAAGGAGTTTGTTTTATTAATTAGTAAACTGGATTTGTGAAAGAATTGTGCCTCAGATTGTGTCTGCTGCTCAGTGAGAACTGAAGTGTGATCGAATTCATCCGCAGAAAAGGAGGGGCTGAATGTAATAGATTGGGGGGCCGAATGTAATCGATTGGGGGGGCGCATGTAATCGATTGGGGGGGCGCATGTAATCGATTGGGGGGCCGCATGTAATCGATTGGGGGGCCAAATGTAATCGATTGGGGGGCCGCATGTAATCGATTGGGGGGCCGAATGTAATCGATTGGGGGGCCGCATTTAATCGATTGGGGGGGGCGCATGTAATCGATTGGGGGCCAAATGTAATCGATTGGGGGGGCGCATGTAATCAATTGGGGGCCAAATGTAATCGATTGGGGGCCAAATGTAATCGATTGGGGGGCCGAATGTAATCGATTTGGGGGGGGCACATGTAATTGATTGGGGGGCTGCATGTAATCGATTGATTGGGGCTGCATGTAATGGATTGATTGGGGCTGCATGTAATGGATTGATTGGGGCTGCATGTAATCGATTGATTGGGGCTGCATGTAATCGATTCGGGGGCCAAATGTAATCGATTGGGCCGCATGTAATCGATTGGGGGGCCGCATGTAATCGATTGGGCCGCATGTAATCGATTGGGGGGCCCGCATGTAATGCGCATGTAATCGATTGGGGGGATTGACGTGTGTGTCATGGTTGACCTCAACTGACAAACAAACTTGCCATCTCACCTCCTGTGTGCAGCTAAACTAAACTAAACTAAACTAAACTAAACTAAATACCGAGAAACGCACAGTTTAACCGAGTCCTGGGGGCTTTGAGCTTGGAGCCATGCTCCCCCTGTAGCACCGCCCCTGATCTGGATTTAACTATAGAGTTAAATTATAGTATCATTAAACTTGACTTAATCATGAATGAATTAAGTCACATACTTAAAAAAAAATCCTCCTCTCACCTGCGTTGTTGACCAGTATCACGTGATCCACGTCCGCGGAGAAGCACCGTCTGGCGGCAGAGATGACGCGAGCCTGAGCCTCGGCGTGAGCCAGGTCAGCCTCCACACACTCCACCGTCAGGCCCGCGTCCTCCTGCCGCAGCTCCGCCCTCACGGAGCGGAGGTCGTCGCCGGAGCGAGCCGCCAGCACGAGCGCGGAGCCCGGACTGACCCGCAGCGACGTGTGCCGCGCCACAGCCTGACCGAAGCCTCGGGAAGCCCCGGTGATGATGCAGAGAGCCCGGCCGAGGTCTGTGTCCGCTGCGGTCGACATGGTGGTGGGTAAGTGAATGAGTGTGTGTGTGTGTGTGAGGCAGCAGAGAGGGGGCGGCTTATTATGTGTGTGTGTGTGCTTGTGTGTGTGTGTGTGTGTGTGTGTGTGTGTGTGTGTGTGAGACCGAGTGATTTTCTTCTTCTCTGGTTCCAACGGCTCTAAATCCACTTGTTGCCGTGTCGCCATTTCCGGTTTCACGCTCATTCGTTTCACAACCAACTTATGTGGAAAATCTTATTTATTTAAAGAAGTTTAAAAAAAAAAAAAAAAAAACTCAATTTCCCTTTGAACAGTAAGTAATTTACTTTTAAACACAACAATTTATATAACATATATATATATATATATATACTATCTATATAATAAAATATGTGAATATATATATTTTTATGTTGTATTTATTGTATTGTATATAAATATGATGATGTTTAGCATATATATATGCTAAACAAATAAAGCTGCCTTTCCTTACTACTACTATATATGTACACAACTTATATACTACATATAGCTATAGTTATATATATATAGTTACTATATTATATGTACATAGTTTTATCTATATTATATGCATTTATCATATATAACTATATATAACTATAACTATATAGTACAAATAAAGCTGCCTTTCCTTACTACAATAATATATGTACACAATACACTATATAGTAGTTGTGTGTGTGTTGTGTGTATATATATATATGTATGTATATATATATAGTTATATATGCTATACACTGCCTTTCCTTACTTCAACTAATATATATGTACACGACTTATATACTATATATATATATAACTATAGTTATATGTCATATGTACATAGTTTTATATATATATTATATGCATTTATCATATAGAACTATAACTATATATATATATAGTACAAATAAAGCAGCCTTTCCTTACTACAATAATATATGTACACAATATACTATATATAGTTGTGTGTGTATATATATATATATTTATATGTATGTGTATATGTGTATGTGTGTATATATATATATATAGTTATATATGTTACACACTGCCTTTCCTTACTACAACTAATATATATTTACACGACTTATATACTATACATATAACTATAGTTATATATCATATTATGTACATAGTTTCATTTATAACTATATCTATATATAAAACTTCCTTTCTTTACTACAAATAATATATGTACACAACTTATATATATATAACTATATATAGACTATATAGAGTATGAAAATAATTGTTAATTTGCAGCCCTAATTTTTCTCATGTCTTATTTTGTAGTAGTAGTCGTAGTGTTGGTTTGATGGTGAGAACAAATCGCTTTATAAACAATAAAAATGACAGATTACACGTTAAAGTACGATTAAAAAGAATAAAGCAGAGGTATTTGTGGTCTAAAAATTGAATGAAAAATTTAAAAAAAACAGACACAGGAAATGTGTTTTTTCGATCAAATTTATTTCACAGGAATTATAATCCACAAGAAAAGTGATACTCAGAAAGACACTGGATTTCAGTCCTCAGTTCCCCTCTCACCCACACCTCTATGAAAGTGAAATTGAACATGTATTATTTATTAGACACATGCGTTCGTATCATTTGTACAATAAAGGAACATGAATTCAGCACTGTCAAAATGTACATATATATATATATATATATATATATATTATATGTGTGGAAAAATCAACAAATATCCTTTTAACAGGCAGCTAATGTTGGGCAAAAATGCAGATAAAATTCATCATGTCCTGGTGAAAAAGAACAATAAAAAAACTGAATTTATTATAATTTCACAACGTGATATATTAAAAATGAACTTTCCTTATGATTGAACCCCTTTGTAATATACTGTATATATATATATATACTGAAATTAATTCAATTCAATGTACTCTAAAGTCATGGTGTGTGTGTGTGTGTGTGTGTAAACTACATGATGGATTCACTGTGAGCACGTTTGTCGTTCTCGAAATCGCTGTCCTGGGGAATGAGCTTGTACGGTTTCTTGCGCTCCTTCTCCTCCAGCACGGAGTTCCCCATCTCCACGTCTTTGCTGCGGAGCTCGTGTCGCGACAGGAACTCGATGATGCCGGCGCCGATCGAGTCGCCCAGAACGTTGGTGGTGGTTCGCAGGCGGTCCCTGTGTATGCCGACGAGGGAGAAAGAGAATTAAAAAAAAGGGCGGGAAAGTGGAAACACGAGAGAAACCTGTGACGACAAGCTACGGTAAACTGTGTAGCCCCTGTGGCTAATGTTAGCTAGCATGCAAGCCTCCATTTCAGTATTTTGGTTGTCGCTGTCTTGGATTATTGAAACCTGAAGTGATTAATTTGAGAAACTATAAAACTCGATGATACTGCTAAGCTACGGTCAACTGTGTAGCTACTGTGGCTAATGTTAGCTAGCATGTGAGCCCTCATTTTAGTATTTGGTTGTCACCATCTTGGTTTATTGAAACCTGTAGTCACTAAATTTGAGAAACTATAAAACTCAATTATAATACTAAGCTATAGTCAACTGTGTAGCCACTGTGGCTAATGTTTGCTAGCATGCTAGTCTTCATTTTAGTATTTTGGTTGTCGCCGTCTTGGTTTATTGAAACCTGAAGTAACTAAATTTGAGAAACTATAAAACTTGATGATACTGTTAAGCTATGTCAACTGTGTAGCCACTGTGGCTAATGTTAGCTAGCATGCAAACCTCCATTTCAGTATTTTGGTTGTCGCCGTCTTGGTTTATTGAAACCCGAAGTAACTAAATTTGAGAAACTATAAAACTCGCTAACATTAGCTACCGTGCTACTGTTGTAGCTGTAGCTAATGTAGCTAAAAACCCTGGTAAAATTGTTGACTTTTAAAGCCTCCATTTTAGTATTTTGGTCATGTTCATCTTGATTTATCGTAAAACCTGAAGAAGCTAAATTCGAGAAACCAGTGGAGCTGATGATGCTGCCAAGCTACACTAAACTGTATAGCTCCTGTGGCTAATGTTAGCTAGCATGCTACTGTTGTAGCTCTAAATACTAAAAACTAAATGCTCACCCAAATAGTAGGCAACAGATGTTGACCATGTACAAAAACCCACTATTTAAGAAGACCACAAGGACCATGTGCGTAAAACTGCTGTCCTATGTCATACCAGACTTCGTTCCTTCTCCTTTATGAAACTTTATGAAAGTCTCTTGACCACTTTAGTCAGAATCTTGACAGCGTTATCACAGCATCAAGAAGACAGGCCATTCAGATTTGGTCCATCCTACTTAAAGGAGGGAAGAGTTTCTTCTTCTTCTTATTACCCCAGTTAGCTGAGTAATTTCTGGGAAGGGTATTCTAATTGAAACGATTAATTTGGGAAACCTAATTATGTTTCTATGTTAAAACTCATTGCGGAAAATATTCAATACAAAAGGGGAAGATGTAGAGCAAGGCTCCGGGGAGACGGCAGAAGTGTGTCACTAGGTGGTGGTAGTAGAACCCAGAGCTGCTTTTGACCTTTAAAAAAAGCACAGCGATGATTCATGCGACGCGCGGCCACAGACGGCTACTCACAGAAACCAATCGACCGCAATGATGAGAGTGATGTCGTCAGTCGGGAGTCCAACAGAGGTCAGCACGATCACCATGGTGACCAGGCCTGCCTGAGGGATGCCAGCAGCTCCGATGCTAGCTGCCGTTGCCGTGATACTTGATGGAAGATAAACAAAGTAGAAGAAGTTCTGTTATGGGGGATGTGAACTTCAACGGGTCCAGGGTAATATAACATGAAGTGAGCTTTACCTGATGGTGATGATCTGACCAAAGTTCATCTCCACATTGTTGACCTGTGCTATGAAGATGGCGGCCAGCGCTTCGTACAGAGCCGTGCCGTCCATGTTGATGGTCGCTCCCACCGGCAGCACGAACCGCGTGATCCTCTTATCGATTTTGTTGTTCTCCTCCAGACATCTGAAGGTGACGGGGAGCGTCGCGGAGCTGGGAGGTGAAAGAACAGGAGAACGCAGAAGGGCCAATATTTGCAATGGGAACCATTTCCCCTGAGAACGGTACCAAAATAACTGATCTGGACCTTCACAGATTTTGGCGCCCTTACATTGGGGTGCCAAGCTCAGTGGTCTGGCTCCCACCGGGTGGAGATGGACACACTGCTGTCCACTGATTAGTTACGTAAGTTACGTATTTGGGCCACACAACTTGCAGTGGAAACCCAAGCCAGATCAGGGTCTGCCATTCCAAATCAAACCTGGATGAGCTGAACTGGAGGTCCCTAAGCTATGGTCAACTGTGTAGCCAATGTGGCTAATGTTAGCTAGCATGCAAGCCTCCACTTTAGTATTTTGGTTGCCGCCAAAAAAGCTCACTTTGGTTTATTGAAACCTGAAGTAACTAAATTTGACAAATTATAAAACTCAATAATACTACTAAGCTATGGTCCACTGTGTAACACCTGTGGCTAATGTTAGCTAGCATTCAAGCCTTCATTTTAGTAACTAAATTTGACAAATTATAAAACTCAATGATACTACAAAGCTATGGTCAACTGTGTAGCCACTGTGGCTAATGTTAGCTGGCATGCAAGCCTTCATTTTAGTAACTAAATTTGACAAATTATGAAACTCAATGATACTACTAAACTATGGTCCACTGCGTAACACCTGTGGCTAATGTTAGCTAGCATGCGAGCCTTCATTTTAGTATTTTGGTTGTCCCTGTCTTGGTTTATTGAAACCTGAAGTAACTAAATTTGACAAATTATAAAACTCAATAATACTACTAAGCTATGGTCCACTGTGTAACCCCTGTGGCTAATGTTAGCTAGCATGCAAGCCTTCATTTTAGTAACTAAATATGACAAATTATAAAACTCAATGATACTACTAAGCTATGGTCCACTGTGTAACCCCTGTGGCTAATGTTAGCTAGCATGCGAGCCTTCATTTTAGTATTTTGGTTGTCGGCGTCTTGGTTTATTGGAACCGGAAGTCACTAAATATGACAAATTCTAAAACTCAATGCTACTACTAAGCTATGGTCCACTGTGTAACCCCTGTGGCTAATGTTAGCTAGCATGCGAGCCTTCATTTTAGTATTTGGTTGTTTATTGAAACCTGAAGTCACTAAATTTGACAAATTATAAAACTCAATGCTACTACTAAGCTATGGTCCACTGTGTGGCCACTGTGGCTAATGTTAGCTAGCATGCAAGCCTCCATTTTTTTTTTTAGTATTTTGGTTGTCGCCGTCAGATCAGGGTCTACTATTCCAAATCAAACCTGGATGAGCTGAACCGGAGGCAGTGTTGTTGAGGTGCGTCAGTGTTGGGTAGACGTACCTGGACGAGGTCCCCAGGGCCGTTACTAGAGCCTGCAGGAGCCCGGCGATGAAGATGAAGGGGTTCTGTCGAGTGATGACGAAATACAGAGTGGGGAGGATGAGAACGCCGTGGATCAATAAGCCAATGATGACTGTGATGGTGTACATTCCCAGCTGGCCACCCATCTGTGTCAGGTCATCCATCTCCACGATCTTCCCTGCGATGAGGAACAGGATACCGATGGGAGCGTACCTGAAAGAGGACAAGGAGCACTGAGTCGCCGAGCAAAGGTGTGTGAGCGGTTCAACAAACTTTTCTTCGGAGTAAACTCGTACCACATGATGATGGCGACCAGGCGCATGATCGCCTCGTTGAGGCTGTCGAAGAAGTCCCTCAGGAGCTGGCCCTGCTCCTTCATATTACCAATTATCAGGCCAAAGCACATGGAGAAGACCACCAACCCGAGGGCATTGACCCCGTTCACCTGACCCGGCACTGGGATCACTTCTTCCCGGGTGATCTCCATGACCTCCTGGGTTCCATTGGTCGAGTTGAAGATTGTGTCATTCACGGTCACTGTCACTTGGACCACTCGTTTCCCGTATTTGGTTTTGAACTGGCGAACAACAGAAGGGATTGAGTTTGGGTTAAACCGGGGATAATTTGATAGGGGGAAGTTTGCTTTAAAGACAAACCTTCTAAACGTGTTTTCATTCATCAAACAGGGACAGAAACATGATGCTTGAAAGGTTTTTCTGGGAGAAAACACCCAAAAGCAAACAAAGGATTGTACTAATCTCCACATTCTAATTTGTATTGTTGCGTGAGAGGCTTAAAGGGATAGTTCGGCATTTTGGACATAAGACCTATTTTCCAATTCAGCTGGTGTGATGGAGACGTTTTCAAGACATTTCATTCAGTTCTTCTAGTTGCAGAGTTCGCTGGTGCTATGGCTAGCGCAAGTCAATGGTACACGCTAGCATGGCATTAAAAACACTCATACCGAGGCAAATCAATTGTAACGGCAGACTATTGATGTACATATCTGTGTTGATAGAATGTTTGAAATAAAACCAACCTTGCAATTTGAAGGATTTATGTCTCAGCAGCAGCAGCGCGTCATACTTCCTGTTAGGCTATGGCATTGCGAAAGAAAGTAGTCCCTCAAAAATTCATTCGATGCCAGGTTAGTTTTGTTTAAAATATTATTCTATCAACACAGATATGTACATCGATAGTCCGCCGGTACAATTGATTTGCCTCGGGTGCACTGTGGAGCCGGTATGAGTGTTTTTAATGCCATGCTAGCGTGTACCATTGACTTGCGCTAGCCATAGCACCAGCGAACTCGGCAACTAGAAGAACTGAATGAAATTTCTTGAAAAAGTCTCCAGACGTCTCCATCACACCGGCTGAGTTGGAAAATAGAACTTATGTCCAAAATTGCGAACTATCCCTTTAAGCGTTAGCTTTAGATTGTTGGTTATTGAAAGGGTTAGAGTTAGAAAAAAATGCCACTTTTTGAGTAAAACGTATTCCTGAAGCTCACCTGCTGAGTGCAGGCTTGGACCAGGTTTGGCGGGAACATGTTTCTGAAGAGAAAGAAATCACAGTGACATGAGAATTGACACCAAGGGCCAATTCCAATTCCTTAATCTTAACCCTCAAGCTCAACCCTTAATCTTAACTGGCCCTCAAAACCAAGTGTTGAGGGTTATTTTGTCACTTAGAAATGGGACACCCCTTAAATGCAGATACGTCTTCAGACTGTAGGGGGCAGAATAACGCGAAAGCTGCGTCCAGTCTGTCAACTCCAAAAAAGAAGAAGAAGAAGAAGACATTTACGTCAGGATTATTTATTACGATCCGTTTTTCTCAGTCAAGTTATTAGGTTGTCACAACCACGGACATATTCAGCTGACAGTTACCACACACCACGGTAAACCATAGCAAACGATCGATTGTCCGCACCGGCCGGCTATTGACAAAAGATCGTAAAATAAAAATAAATGTTACACAACAAAGAAAATACTTAATTTGTAGTGTACTCGTTTCGCTGCTTTCGGCGCCATCTTTGTTCCGTCAAAACACGCAATTTATTCTGGGTAGCCCTAGCTCCCAAGGGTGGTGTCGGAAAATCTCAATATTGAGGGCGATACAGCCCTTAAACTTGACCCCTCAACTTAATTTTTCTGAGAATCAGGACAGCACTTGCACTGGAGGGAGCGCGCATTTTTGAGATTGAGGGTTAAGCAAGGAATTGGAATTCACGCCAAACCCTGTAAAATCTCACTCAACTTCCCCGGTTATTTCGCCGGATACCTGATCAGATCCAGGAAGGCGTCGGCTGGACTGACTTGCTCTATCTTCTGCTGCTTCCCAAACTCGTTCTTTGAGCCCTTTCCCGGGTGGATGATGAGGACGATGATGATCCCGACGAAGACGGCGATGAAGGTCGTGGTCATGTAGTAGATCACGGCTCTCATGCCCATCTTTCCTGACGCTTTGCTGTCCAGAGCTGCCATTCCTAAAAAAAAAACACAGGGTGGAGCTGTAGCTGAAGGGTTTGTTTAGTGATGACCCGGTTATGTCGCGGGTCGTATACCTGTCACTAAACTGGAGACCAGCAGCGGCAGAACGAGCATCTGAAGCATCCTCATCAACAGCTCTCCGGGGAAAGAGAAGTACTTCACTTCTCGATAGGACATCTTGTACGGACGCAGGGCGAATCCCAGAATAACACCTGCACACACACACAGAGAAAGAGACGTAGGACAGTTGTGGGACTGTTGACGGCGACACCTGAGATGTTTCTCCTGCGGTCCTGCAGAGGTCGCTCACCTACGATCACCGCCCCGACGGTGAAGAGCACGAAGGCGTTCTTCTTGAGGAAAGCCTGGACGTCCTCTTTGGAGATCTCCTCCACTTTCCTCTTGGCCTTCATGGTGCGTATGTGGACGCCTTCCCTGAAGCGCTGCATCCTGTCGAGGTTTAACAGAACCAGGAGAACGCGATCGTTCTTTGCACTCAACGCGGATCACGAGAAGGCGATGGGAATTATCAGCAACTTCACTATCACTGTTTTATTTTTTTAAAGGTCACATAGAGTGGTCCTGTTGCACATTTATGTTAGTTATGGAGGTCTACTTACATATATTAACTTGTTTTTATGGTCAAAAACCTCCTAGTTGCTGTAAACGAGCCGTTAGAAATCCTCTTTTCTGACGCTGTTCGTCAGCCTCGATGTTTCAGAGTGAACTCAGACCCCCAGAAGACAGAGTCTTGTGATTGGCCAGTACTATTCAGCACATCCGCTCTCAGAAGCGCAGCTCCCCCCTCTGGAACGGTGGATGCACTGCTCCTCATTATCAAAACATTGTTTTAACAGTGTTTAAAAATAGCTTCATCACGACTCCCCGCCGCAGTCCCTTTGACGACCTTTGACCCGGAGTCAGACCCAGAGTCAGAAGACACTGTCGCTCGTGAAACACCTCCACAACGGACGTTATTCTTCTTCTGCGGTTCAATGTACGCAACCGGATGTGCCCGGACAAGTGCCCGGAGCAGGACGATCTGCTGTTCAGGAGAACCGTTGTTTACGTAACTCTTACAGGATTTTCAGAGATCACGCTGAGCCCCGAGGTTACAATTAAACACAGCGTTCTCAGCCGTGGCTGAACTGCTTGTTTAGAACCTTCAGGGCTTCGTAAACAAGGTAATGACGCAGACACACACTAAAAAACAGCGTTAATAGGAACTTCCGGTCTAGGTCCGCTTGAAACTTTCTTTTTCAATCAATAGAACAGAAGCAAAACACAAATACAGGAGGGGAAACACTACTATCTTGCATAAAGGTGCCACTTTGTCCGTCTTTTGCAACGTATGAATCCGTTTTAAATTCGCAGACTAGAGGTCATTTGTTCCGTTGATCGAATTTCTTCCACAATGTCCAGCCAGTGGCTCAGTTTTCAGCCAACTTCTTGTGATTTTAGCCGCATAGGGATAGGATCTTGAACGGGTAAACATCTTTTTTAACTATTACATCGTCTAGAATCAGTCCTCAGGGATATTATATCCAAAAATTGTCCCAGTTGGTTCGTATTTTCATACATGAGCAGAATATATGAGAGTGGTTGGCATTCGATTGCCCACATTGTCTCCAACAAAATTGTTGTTGACCCAATTTGTTTATTTTTAATTTGTGGTGTAATAAAAAAAAAAAGAGTAAATTTTCTTAGAGCTAGTGGATGTGTGTTGGGTCTCATAAATGGAGCGCTAATCACTACCACTGTTTTTCACTGACGGCAACATTTTACAGGGAACATATCAAGCAAAGCAGTGGCCACAAGGGGGCACCAGATTACTCCTGCAGCCCTGTGTCTAAAGTTATAGCCATTTTCAGACAATTCCAGAGTTCCAGATCATTCTGGAGTTTGCCGTTCACGTTATGGAGAAGACATCCTGAGGTCGTCGGGGTCAGACACGTTTACAACAGCAGCAGAATCTCCAGAGGAGGAGGTGGAGGTCGTGGTGGAGGACACTCACCGATTCTCTGTGGATTATCCAGAGATTCTCCTGCTGTTTTTTCTCACAAGCGCTCATTGGACATCGTCTGCAGATTTGACTCGGGAGAACATCCAATAATTCTTAATTTTTGTGGCCATTTGCATTTTTCCGTGAAAAAACGTCCGCTACCCAGGAACGTCCCAGTTTTATGTAGATTCTGAGACCACAGCGGTGGACTTTTACACTGTTATGAGGACATAAGGGTGTGTTTGTACGCAGACGATGTTGCGATGCTATTCTTTCGCTTAGTGCGCGAAGTTGTATATATGGTCCAATATTATATGTGAAATAATTTTTTTTCTGGATTTTTATCGCTCATTATTACACTCTTAGAAATAAGGGTTCCAAAAGGGTTCTTCTACAAGGGCTGAGGTTCTACCTGGAACCATTTGCTTCTGAAAAACCCTTTCTTCGGTAAAGGGTTTTTCAAGGGTTCTTGGTAACACTAATGGTTCCAGTAAGAACCATTTTGATCCAGAGAACCCTTTAAAAGCCCTTTGCTGAATAAAGGGTTTTAAGAGGGTTCTTGGTGGAACCCTCCAAAAGGGTTCTCCTATGAGGACAAGCCGAAGAACCTTATATGGTTCTACTTAGCACTTTTATTTCTAAGAGTGTAGCAGATGCAACCAAATTCCAAAACACACACACGTTTTTATTGATTTAAGAGATTATTTTAAGAGATTATATTGTGCTTTATTTTCTAAAGGCAAATGACCAAAATTAACTGTTTGAGGATTACAAAAAATTAAGTTGAAGCTTTTTATCGGCGGAAAAACTATGATCATGTCTCACTACGCCAGGCGAACAGCGGAGTCCCTTAACATAACATCTTTGCCCATATATGCATGCAAACGGCGATCCCTCTGTCCAATGTGATCAAAACAGAGCAAACGAATGCCAAAGAAACAGTTAACACACCTTAATATAGTGGGAAAAACAACTCTAGATAATAATAATCCATGGTTCCTACATCAATGCTACGATACATACAACAAAAACAACAAAATCAGGCTTAGATTAGGCTAATGGTCACAACTTTATCTATTTACACTGTGTACTTAAAACCACTAATTACCACCAGAAATCAAAAAGCGAGCTTCTTTAATGATGGCGTTACCTCTTTGTCTTTGCTCTGACGCTGAAGGTTGAAGAGACGGAGGAACTGGCGTCTGAGGATCTCCAGGAGGACGGAAGAGCAAACTGTGAAGTGATGCAGGAGCGAGTGAGATCTTCTCTACCTTTACTGGGTTTGGGTAAAAGAAGGGAGGGGAGATGAGAGAGAGAGAGAAAGGGAGGAGAGGACAGATGAGGAAGTGATCATCCCATAATATCACCGTTAATCGCGTTAGTCTGTGACACAGTTTCACTTAAAACGCAGACGTGTGACAGTTGTTGTTGTTGTTGGTGATTTCGTTGGCGAACGATTGCAACTGAATTAAGTCAAGAGTTTACAGAGAAGTTACTGTTCCGGCTGTTTTTAACTGCAGATTCTCGCCATTTATCACAATTTTTCAATATTTTCAAGTAAATTAAATACCCGATTACTCCCGTTTAAGGGGTTATTTTTAGGCAAACTCAAATTTAAGGGGGTCAAATTATCTTTCCTACTTAAATTGTTTCAAAAGATGCCTTAGAACCATCTCATAACTGCTTTAAATCACCTCTTTTGTGTATTTTTCCTTATTGTTGCACTCTATTATTGTCTACAGAACACATCATATTGTAGTATTTATTATTATTAATATTATTTTTATTATTTTAAGTCCTTTACTTTACTTACGTACATTACTTCGAGAAACTATTGCGTTATAACGAGAAACTATCACGTTATTTCGAGATAAGATGTTTTGTCATTATAACAAGAAACTATCACGTTACTTCGAGAAACTATCACGCTATAACGAGAAACTATCACGTTATAACGAGAAACTATCACGTTATTTCGAGATAAGATGTTTTCTCGTTATAACGAGAAACTATCACGTTACTTCGAGAAACTATCACGTTATAACGAGAAACTATCACGTTATAACGAGAAACTATCACGTTATTTCGAGATAAGATGTTTTCTCATTATAACTGGAAACTATCACGTTATTTCAAGATGAGATGTTTTCTCGTTATAACAAGAAACAATCACGTTACTTCGAGAAACTATTGTGTTATAACGAGAAACTATCGCGTTATTTCGAGATAAGATGTTTTCTCGGTATAACAAGAAACTATCACGTTACTTCGAGAAAATATGTTTTCTTGAAAATATCTTGAAATAACGTAATAGTTTCTCGTTATAACGTAATACTGAGCACCCCACTTTTTTCGTGTATGTATGGCAGCAATGCGCTTCGGTAAAATTACTTGTTTTTGTCATTTAAACAGATAGTTGTCGTTAAATAATTTTCCTTATTGATGCACTCTGTTATTGTCTACAGAACACATCATATCGTAGTATTTATTATTATTAATATTATTATTATTACATGGAATAAATCACGATTTTAAGTCCTTTACCATGTCCCAAAACTCACAGAATGGAAGTGGGAGGGGCTAAAAACTGACCCAAAAAAGTGATAGTAGGTCGTCTCCTGTCGGGATTAACGTACATGAACGAAACTTGGTACACGCGTTCATGAGGTTGAGCTTTAAATAAAAGTCGATGACAAGTGTCCTGTGAATCCTACGGGAAGGCCGCCATCTTGGATTGAAAGCGACGACGGAGGCATTTTTGGCGAATTTGCACCAATGCTACAAAATCTATCTCGTTATGTTTCATAATCTTTGCCATTTTAACGCACTATATTATGAAAAATAGACCAAAACGATGGAACGTGACACCATATACTGCTTTATTAAATGATATCATATGATAAAATGTAGGACTATATGTAATAATACATGCAATCATTGACTTTTGGACACACACACACACACACGGAGAGAATCGTCCCTGACATAAAACAATAACTTTAACGACATGCGGCGGCGGCGGCGTCATCTCTGGGGACGTGTCATAGATTAAGGTAATTCCACAGAGTCAGAGACGCACCACATTTAGCTGCTCTGTAATAAGTGACCTCACTGTATGGAAACATATTCCCCGGCGACGCGGCGAATATAATTAGTGAAGTGAATACCCCTCCAATCAGGTCACGTCGTCTTTTCACAAACACACTTTCCCCCAAGAATGAAACTCGCTTTTTTTTTTTTTTTTTTTTTTAAACTTTATTTTACTTAATCAAATTTAATCAGGATTAGTTTATAATCCCAGTGAATCCACGGTTTATCAATCTACCTGGAGCGGTAATCGCAGGAACAACGTGTTCTAATACGATAAGATAAAAAAACAACACGCTATGACACAACACATACAATATAATCCTTTATTAATCCCACAATGGGGTAATTTTACAGTTTTACAGCAGCAAAGACGTACGAAACATGCATTTTAACATCTATGAATAAACACTATTGACGATTAATCTCCTAAAAATGTCATTAAATAGGCATTAATGACCAGAATACGCTATTTACAGTGTAAACATTGTATTTTGACACTGTAAATACATCATATTCTGGTTATTAATGCCTAGCATTAGCATTATTGTCTAAACTTTCTATATGGAGACCTACTTTTATAAAGATGGCAAACAATCGTATATGAAATTATATAATTTACATGAATTATATAATTAAAATTGTAATTTGCAGCCATGTCTGTATCAGTGGTGAGTCAAATATAAGGATTTGATGAATAAATAGAGAAATCCTGCACTTTTTTCCCACTTTTGGGTCAGGATTAATATCGTATCATATAGTGTGATTTCCACCTTTAATCTGTAAAATCTTATATTATATCATTTTTAATTGATAAATTAATCCTTTCCAATGAATATAATTTAGAGAATTAAAAAATTAAAATGGCGGCCTTCCTGTTGGGTTTGGATCGCGGTCATAATGTAATTTTTTCTTCGCCCCGACCTCCGACACATATCTACCAATTTTCGTGCACGTACGTACACATTTTTCTCGGGGGGTTGGGGGCGGAGCTTGGGTCATTTGCCCCGCCCACGTCCAATTTTCCACGCACATTCACCGAACCACTTTCAGAAAAGGGTGGGGCGTAGAGTTCAGACGTGTGGAGGGAGCTTTGCTCAGAAAATAAGCCAATTAAAACGGTCCATGCATCTTATCAGGAGACGGACGACTGAGACTGAGACACGTTATCTCTGCCTCCACCTTAGAGCAGCACAAGAAGACGGATGGATGGAGGGATATTGGCCATAAATGTGTTAAGAGCGCTGTCATTTATAAATCAAAATAGTGATTTGGTATCACCACGTCATTGAAAAAATATTGAGGACGCACAAACAATTGTTGTTTTGAAATTGCTGACTCCCACCTACTAATAAATAAATATAATTACTAATAAATAAAATATATATTTTACCCCGTTTATGGATCTGTTTGTTTAACATAAATTTAGTTTGTTGGTTAGTCCGTTAGTTAGTTCACACCACTCATAACTGTATATGTGCATGTGTTTGCTGTTTTTTTCCCCACTCTTTCTCGTGTCCCTGAACGCATCAAGATCACTTTTTTGACATAAATTTAGTTAGTTAGTTAGTCAGTTAATCAACCAATCATAACTGTTTTCCCTCACTCTTTATCATATCCCTGAACGCATCAAGATCACTCTTGTTTATCATAAATTTAGTTAGTTAACCACTTGTAGCTACAGGTGTTTTCTGTTTTTCCCCACTCTTTCACATGCCCTTGAATGCGTCAAGATCCCTTGTTTAACATAAATTTAGTTAGTCAATAAGTTAGTTAACAATCATAACTGTTTTTCCCACTCTTTCACATGCCCCCTGAACGCATCAAGAACACTTGTTTAACATAAATTTAGTTAGTCAATAAGTTAGTTAACAATCATAACTGTTTTTCCCACTCTTTCACATGCCCCTGAACGCATCAAGATCACTTGTTTAACATAAATTTAGTAATTTTGTGAAAAAGTTAGTTAACCAATCATAAGTGTTTTTCCCCACTTTTTCACATGCCCCTGAATGCATCAAGATTAACATAAATTTAATTCAGTTAGTCAGTTAATCAACCAATCATAACTGTTTCCCCCACTCTTTCCTGTGTCCCTGAACGCATCAAGATCACTAGTTTAACATAAATTTAGTTAGTTAGTTAACCACTCGTAGCTACAGGTGTTTGCTGTTTTTCCCCACTCTTTCACGTGCCCCTGAATGCATCGAGATTCACTTGTTTAACATACATGTAGTTAGTTAGTTAGTTAGTCAGTAAGTTAGTTAACCACTCGTAAATGGTTTTCCCCACTCTTTCACATGCCCGTGAATGCATCACGATCACTTGTGAAACATAAATGTAGTTAGTTGATTTGTTAATCAACCAATCGTAACTGTTTCCCCCCACTTTTTCCACATGCCCCTGAACGCATTAAGATCACTTGTTTAACAATTTAGTTAGTTGGTTAGTTAGTCAGTAAGTCAGTTAACCACTTTTAACGGTTTTCTCCCACTCTTTCCCACGCCCCTGAATGCATCAAGCAGCGCGCCCCCAAAACGTCAAATAACCCCGCCCCTTCGGGTTTTGACAGAGTACGTCAGCCAATCAGATTCACCGTTACGCGTACGTGCTGGACACGCACACACACACACACACACACACGGTGACGACGTGCCAGTTTGGGTGTTGGTGTCAACAACACTCGGCGGTTGTGATTGTAATATTTATTATTTATTTGTTTTTAAAACCAAACTTCCGTCCTCGAGCCCGGAACACGTCTCTGTGCCCGCGCTGGGTGACGTTAGCTCGCTCGTGTGTGTGGAATGCGGGTGAACCCCGTGCGCGCGAGTACGCTGCTAGCTAACTTTAGCTTGTGTATCCGGGCTGGTGAAGTACCGCGGTCGAGCGTGACCAAATACGGCTAGTTGGACAAGTAGTTAACTCATTAACCAGCTGTTTAGTTACTTTCCTGGGTTTACCACCGGACCCGGAGAGTAACCGGGTCACGGCAGAGCTCCTCGGGACGGGAGGTCTCGGTGTGGTGGTGACCTTCTCCCGCAACTGGGACTGGGACTGACATGACGCGCCGTGGCCGCTCTGCAGCACCTGTAGCCGGACACTGAGCGGAGTCTACGGTCGTACGGTGTGTGTCGGTCTCTGCGTGTGTGTGACCTCCCTGTTCCCCGTGGACAATGAGTCGCGGCTCGGCTGTGAAGCTGCTGGGTCTCGGCAACCGAGCAGTCGGCAGCGTCCTGTGGTGCGGGAGCCCCCTCCGCTCGCTGCTCCACATGTCAGCGTGCAGCGCGGGGTCACTGAAGGCCAGGTCCGGGTTCAGACCGGAGAAAGTGGCCGTGGTGACGAAGACGACCCGGTACGAGTTCGAGCAGCAGCGGTATCGGTTCGCTGGACTCTGCGAGGACGATCTGAAGCAGCTGGTAAGACCGATGTTTACTGTGTGATCCAGTCTGGGACCAAAACAGTCTGCACGGTATCTCTGGGGAAGTGACGATTTTCGATTTTTGAACTTTTTTCAAAAATCAAGATATCGTGAACCGCCATAAAGCTGCTTGTTTTTGTGTAGTCATAATACACTCCAAAATCTGTTATTTACGTTTTTTTTTTACTGCTGTCGGTTTGTTAGCTAAATTTACAATTCGCCGAATTATTTCAAATTATATGTACGCGTATTGCTGCCATACATACACAAAAGTGGTCAGTATTACGTTATAATGAGAAACTATCACGTTATTTCAAGAAACTATTACATTATAACGAGAAACTATCCCGTTATTTCGAGATAAGATGTTTTCTCGTTATAACAAGAAACTATCACGTTACTTCGAGAAACTATTACGTTATAATGAGAAACTGTCACGTTACTTCGAGAAACTATTACGTTATAACTAGAAACTATCACGTTATTTTGAGATGTTTTCTCGTTATAACAAGAAACTATTACATTATAACGAGAAACTATCACGTTATTTCGAGATAAGATGTTTTCTCGTTACAACAAGAAACTATCACGTTACTTCGAGAAACTATTGCGTTATCGCGAAACTATCACATTATTTTGAGATAAGATGTTTTCTTGTTATAATGTTAAAACATCTCGATATAACGAGAAAATATCTTGAAATAATTTAACAATTTCTCGTTATAACTTAATAGTGAGCACCCCACTTTTTTGTGTATGTATTGCAGCAATACGCTTTGGTAAAATTACCAAGTTTTTGTCATTTAATCAGGTAGTTGTCGTTAAATGAGCGTTAACCCAAGTGAAGCAGTTTCTCGTTGTATTATTTGTAGGTGTACCTTATCGGTTAGAGGAAAAATCGCTTAAATATATGGGTGATTATAAGTTAATAGTTATTGTTTATCGGTACAAAAACACACATCAGTCATTCCATGGCACTGTAGAAAATTTTCACGATTTAATCGGAGTAAAGAACGGTGAGGACGGGTAGAACCTGTTATTGCTGACAAAACATTCCATGAAATTTCATGATACAGTTGCATCAGATGTTGTGGACTGAGGTCAATCCTCATTAATCCTGACTCTTGTGAGGCTTCTTCAGTGTGAATATTGTCTCTTTTTAACCAGTTTTCTGTCTATATACTTTGATAAAATGCACCTTAATGCAAATTTATCTCTTGAAAACATACAGATATGGAGGTAGATTATGAAAGTCACTGCCTATTTCTGTGTGTGCATCTGAAATATTCTCTAAACTTAAATGCATTATGATATTTGTGAGTGCGGCTGCAGTTTATTTACCTGTGTGTGTGTGTGTGTGTTTGCAGCTCGCCATGAAGGGCTCCAGCTACAGCGGCCTGCTGGAGAGACACAACATCCACACCAACAATGTGGAACACATAGTGAAGAGCCTGCGGTAAGAAGGCACACAACAACAACAACAACAACAACACTATGGTTGTATGACACTGTGTGTGTGCGCAGGGTTAGCAGCTACACTGTCGATGCAACCATGGCGGAGAGAAATCTATGCCATTTTAAGTGTACGCTAATTTAAGAATATGTTGACCGCGTCGTATGGCTGATACACTGCTGCGCTGTCTGTGCCCACGCTGGACAACAACCAGCGTCACTCTCCATGACGACATGGCTGTCAGCAATTTAGCACACGCCATATATCAGCATCAGTGTCGCTTTTTAAACCGTGAAACTCTCCCACACCAAAGCCCATGGAGAAAATCAGTGATTTTTAATTCACAGGGACACAGTGAGCTGCAGCTCGACTGCTGCCTCATTTACTACGTTTGTGTTACTTGGTTTAAATTGGAAGTGAAGATTTTTTAACACCAAAGTCACAAAATATTAATAAGGACTTAACTGGATGGAGGCAGCAGTGGCAGCGACTCCTGCGTGCTGTGATGTAAAATCGTTGATTTTCTTCGTGGGCTGTGGTGTGGGTGACGCAAAGGCACAGACTTTGAATTCCAGTTGGTTAAAAAGACATAACAAACACATTATTAAGCTGTATCGTTGATGATGATGATGATGATGCGTCTGCAGGAGCAAAGGCATCGACGTACGAGTGGTGAAGCGAGGAGAGTACGACGCAGAAGTGGTGCGATGGGCGGACGCCATCATCTCCGCTGGAGGTTCGTATCTCTGTCACGTCGGTGAAGTTTTTTGGAAAACCTACGTAGCATCAAAAATGTCAAAAAAAAAAGATGTTTCGTTTGTCCATCGTGGTCTACTGTAAAAAAAAAAAATACTTAGCGCTTAGCTAGCTTCTGTGTTGGGATTCTCGTTCTGGGTCAGACTGCCATAAATGGTGCAAAGAGCCCAAAATACACAAACAAAGGCTTCAGACAACAGACGTAGGAAAAACAAAACAAGTTCCTTAACTGCAGTTTTTTTTGTCTCTTTTTGTCTCTTTTTGTCAGGTGACGGGACAATGCTACTTGTTGCCAGTAAGGTTTTAAGCAAGGACAAACCAGTTGTTGGAGTAAACACTGACCCTGAGAGGTAAAGCACTCACCTGGACACATTTGTTTCACGGTTAAAGGGAGAGTTCAGGATTCATCTTTGCTGTTCGACGGCCTCTTCTGAAAAGAAATTCTAAGTTACGCCACCACACCAAAGTCCATAGAGAAAATCAGCGTTTTTAGCCCTCGGGGATACAGGAGCTGCTGGGCTACTTCTGCTTCTGCGTTATTTGGGCAGTTTGTGTCACTGAGGTCATTAAGAATGAAGCATTTATAGCATCAGAGTTACAGAATAATATATTTGAACTAACTGATGTAGCAGCAGTTGGTAGCTTGGTAGCTCTTGTGTTCTATGATGTAAAAATAGTTGATTTTCTCAATGGACTTTGGTGTGGGAGAGTGAATGTTTTACTTTACACGTGGTAGACCTTACAGTTAAAAGTGTAAGTAACAATTATTTTCATAAAGCAATAAATCTAATGATTTTTTTTTTAATTAACTATTTAATTATGTATTTGTTTAATTAATTAGTTATTTAATTATTTATTTTATTTATTCATTCATTCATTCATTAAATTAAATAATTAGATTTATTGCTTTATGAAAGTAATTGTTACTTGCACTATTAATTAATTAATTAATTAATTGGTTGTCTGCTCTAGAAAATGTTGATTATTGTTTCACAAGCCAAAATTCATCTGTTTTCACGATTGCTTCATTGTATGGAGCAACGAAACCAGAAAATATTCACATTCAAGAGGCTGAAAACGAAGAGATTAACTGATTTATTGATTATCAAAATAGTTGGCAATTCATTCTGATATGGACTAGTAAATCATAAAGTGAACAGTTAATTAATTAATTAATTAATTAATTAATTAATTAATTAGTTAGTTAGTTAGTTAGTTAGTTAGTTAGTTAGTTAGTTAGTTAATTAATTAATTTATTAATTAATTAATTAATTAATTAATTAATTAATCATTGCAGCCCCTACTTATATTTTAAAGAAGAGAAGATGAACCCAGCAGTTCACACAATGAGAAAGCACAAAAATGTCAGTGTCTGGTTGGAAAAGTCTGTCTAGCAGTGAAATAAAACGGTGGACGTGTTCTTAAAATATCGTACGCTAACGTATGCTAGCGCTCATCATGTCTCTCGCTCTCTCTCTTTTGACTGAAGGTCAGAAGGTCACCTGTGTCTGCCCGTACGCTACACTCACGCTTTCCCCGAGGCGCTGGACAAACTCTTTCGTGGTGAGTTCAGGTGTGTATTTACCCACTTTTCTCACGCTCGTATAGAAGTGAGTGACCTGTGAGCGCAAAAATCAACACAATATCACGGAAAACTCACAATCATTATGTATCTTTGGGAATTTGGGAGTTTCTGAGGCGTTTCTGTGTACAAAGACATTTCCTGAAACTAACGTTGTGTTTACAGAAAACTTACAGAGAACAGGAAAGTGAAAGGAATGTGAAGTTAAAGCTGGGTTTTTGAGTTATTGGTTTTTGGAGCCTGGACTCACTCACACACTCACTCTCTGTCTCTGTGAATGTTCTGGAGCTTTTCCTCACATGAACGTTGGTTAGAAAAGTGTTGTTTTGCGTTGTCTTGTTGTTGCCCTGGAGGACTTCTTCACTCGTGAACATGTCCTGACATCAGAGCAGCAGTAATGTGAAGAATGACAACGTCGTCGTTTTAGCTTAGCATTCGCGACAAGTTCAAACCCGTTTGTCTGGAAAGAGTAGAGTTGTCAAGACTCAGTGCAGGACAGACGTAAGTCCACTTAGTTGATCCCTTATCTGCTAAAACAGGTCACTGAACCAGATTATTCTCCTTAGTCACATGTCGTTACATGATTAAAACAAGATTTCTGATTGTTTTAGCTTCTTAAACGTGAATATTTCCTTTGTTTCTTTGCTCCACATAAGAAATCATTAAAACGGAATCATTTTGGTTTGTGGCCAAAAACAAGACATTCGAGAACATCATAATTTCCAGCTTTGACAAACACTGATCAACGTTTTTTAACATTTTATGGTCGTATTTGTGGCATATTTGCGTCTCATTTTTCCTGAAGGCCCGGTAGCTTTGGTTTGAGCTCCTCACACTTAACTTTATTACCTCATAAAAACCTTTGGTCGATCTTCCTCATGTGAAATGGATGTTTTTTAACAGATCTGTCAGGAAATACTTTCCGAGAACACTTTTACTAAACTAAACCCACATTTGCTAACCTTAAATATTTGCATACATAGTTGTTGACATACATGTGTAATTCTTGAAATATCTGTCAAAGTCCCGCGGTCAAACGACCTGTTTGGCTTCTCGACCAGGATCTTTGCTGTGCAAAGTCATCTCCGTCACATTCCGAGATTCTCTGGACGATGATGAGTCAGTGCTCCCTGAATGCTTCCTTTTCACAATTTGAGCAGCCTGATGAAATCAGATTAGTCTCATCTCTGAATGTCCCCCCAAAAAAACAACTGGTCATCAGGACGTGGCGATATGGCCTCAAATCAACATCACGAAATATTGGGCAGTTCACCCTGATAACGATAAATAAGCGATAAGTTGCTAAATGACGTCATGGCATAATTTGCATAATTGACCATTTGCCTGATGTAAGCGTGTGCGCCGTGACACAGATATCAGCACTGACACATATCAAACATAACATATATATACAGTATATATATATATATATACAGTATATATATATATATACGCGACTACACATGCTGCACACGTCCGAGTGTCTTAAAGGGACATGAACATACCATTTATATGCTTTTAATTTATTGTATTTTAACTTTTAACTTTCTTTATTTTACCATTTGGTATCTGTTGTGCAGCACTTTGGTAACTTTGTTGTTTATAAAATGTGCTATACAAATAAAGTGGATTGGATTGGATTGGATAGCAGTAGCCTGCCTACCTACACACACAGCCAAAAACTATTTTTTTTTTTTTTTTTTTTTTTTTCTATTATCGAACATGTCGATAACGACAAAATGACGCCAATTTTCAACGTAAATTTCGATAACGATAATTTTTTGATATATCGCACAGCCCTACTGGTCATCGCTTTAGCCGTGTTTGGAGTGGAACGGTTTGGTACGGCGCAGCGTGTGGTTTTTATGCATTTCCAATTGGAATGGTACTAAAAATAATCAGCCATTCTGTCAAGATTTTTGCCTCACTTCCGCTCGGGTACCAGAGATAAATGGAAGTCAGGTGATTGGGCAAAGTTTGACATCGTGTTTGGACTTAAAGAGCTGCCGGAGCGTCCTCCTTTGTTGTCTGTTGTGTCACGTTCATTGTCGCCAAAGCCTCACCCAGGGTTCGACTATTCATTTCGGGGTTTTTTTTTTGAGAAATTTGAGGCAGCGATGGATGGATGTATGGATGGATCTGGTCCCCCGTCACGTTGTCCTCTTGCGTCCGCAGGTGGCTTTGGCGTCAGAGGATCCGCGTCCACTTGGAGGGAACGGGAATCAACCCGGCGCCGGTGGATCTGCACGAGCAGCAGCTGAGCCTGGAGCAGCACAACCAAGCTCACCGCAACACCGCCGACGACAACGGCCACAAGAGTACGACCTCCCCTCTACGTCTACGTCCTCTGTCCTCCGTCCGTCTGTCACTTTGTGTGTGGAAATGTTTCTTTGTTCTTCCTCTAATTCAGTGAGTCTTCTCAGGGCCAGGAGCTCTGCACGAGAACGTCTCCAGACCCTGTCTGCTCACCGTCAGAAGCCTCAACGAGATCTTCATCGGAGAGTCTTTGTCGTCCAGGTACCTCGGTCTTCTCAAGCCATGCATGGAATCGAATGTGCTGTTGTGTGTGTGTTTGTTTGTGTCCCACCCCCCTTGTTAATCCACCACTTTCTCGCTTGTTCCTCCTTCATCTCATCAGTGGAATCTCTGCCCACTACAGGGAGAAGTTTAAACCCTTCAAACACCATGCTAACCATTTGCTTCATAGGGCTTCCTACTATGAGATATCTGTGGACGACGGCCCGTGGGAGAAGCAGAAGAGCTCAGGTCTGAGTATCTGCACGGGAACCGGATCCAAAGCCTGGTACGTAGTCGGCTTTAGTTGATGATATTTGAATATGTAAAAACTCTTTTTATTGAGCTTTTCAAAATTAAACATACAGATGGAAATAAAATGACTGATATAAGTATATAGAAAGTATGTAAAAATATAAGGAGTGAAACATTAATTTAAAAAAGGAAGAGGGGAAGAAAATAAAATAATCTTCTAAATTTCCACTTACTCTCCTGCACCAAAGTCCATAGAGAAAAACATATTTTTTAGCTCACAGGACCACAGCAGCTGCTGCTCTCCTGCTGAATCATTTGGTCATTTTTTTTGCTATTTAGCTAAATCCGAACAGGATTGCAAACACAGAAGTCACAAAATAACACATTTTAAAGGCGCCATATGTAAGAATGTGGCCAAAAACGGTCACTACATTCAAATTCAAAATACCAAGGTCTTTTGCATGTCCATTTCTGACGTAACTGGCAACCAGTGGTTGCTCGGCAGCTGAGACTCAACTGACTGCAATGATTGGTAGACGGCAGTAGGTGGCGCCACATGACGCCAAAACATGATTTCATAACATTATTTGCAGTCTGCAAAATATTTTTTTTAATGCAAATATTTTGTCTGTACTGTTGTTGTTGGTGAGTTCAGTTTGTTATATGAACATTATTCCTGAGTCTCTGTGACATATTAGGAGGATTTTATGGCTTTAGTTGCTTTAGATTTATTACATAATGCACCTTTAACTTCACTGACGGAGGCAGCAGTCGATCGACGACTCCTGTGTGCTGTGACGTAAAATGGTTGATTTTCTCTATGGGCTTTGGTGTGGGAGAGTGAGTAAATCATCTGCCTTTTGTTTTTTTTTACAGGTCTTATAACATCAACAAACTTTCTGAACAAGCTGTGGAGGAGGTTTTAAAAATAGGTGTGTGTTTGTGTCGTATATGTGTTGCCTAATTTATATATAATAATAATAATAACAATTCTATAATAATGACACATTTCCTTGTTCTTTCAGGAAAGTTCCTCTCGGGTCTTGAAATTCCACTTAATCGTGAATTTATTGAGCGAGGTGAGTGGATTATCGCTTTGTTATTCTCTCTTCACTTCCTCTTTGTGTCATGTGACGATGATGATGATGCATGTGTGTGTGTGTGTGTGTACAGTCACTGACAGATACAACGAGGCGCTGGTGTTTGCGCCGGACGACAGACGCCTGTTGTACAGCATCAGAGAGCCCATCGTGAACAGAGTCTTCTCCAACAGTCGACAGAGAGGCTTCGCCAGCAAGTCAGTCAACGTTATTACATCATAATATCACATTTATATTCGCGATAACGTTAAAAATCCTATTTTAAACTAGCTTTTTCTTACAGTTTGGTTGTAATTGCAACCGTTCTCCCTCGATATTTGCGTTATACCGTATGCAGAATTTACAATGCACACAAAGTGATTTTAACAACCATTGATTTTATTGTTTTTTTAAGAGGTTTAAAACTGACTTTAAAAAACGTTAAAACCACGAAAAAGGTTGTCAATTAGCTCCTGTAATTAGCTGTAAAAATGAACACTAAAAGTACATTTAAAAAAAGAAAATAAACGCGTCGTTTTTGATAGATTTGTAAATTGGAATGGGTAGAACTTTGTGTCCGGACGTTTTACCCTAGCGTTACGATATGGACATAACAAATGCGACTAATATTACAAAAAACATCACTTTCTAAACACGACTTTCTTTGTTTGCCTGTTGTATCGTGGTAATTTACACCGAACAAAAATGATTGCTGTTCATACGATATGCAGCTCCCCCTTGTGGCACTTGATTGTAATTGCAACTGTTCTCCCTCAGTAGTTATGTTATTTACGTTATAAATGGAGTTAAAAACAGATTTTTAACGCTAGAGTTAATATTAATGGAACACAATTCATTATTTTAGGGTGTATTGTACATTGTTCATAGTATTTGACGTAAATATTGCGATGTTGTGCAGTATTTATTTTGTTTAACGTGAACCGTGAGAACAGTTGCAAATTAGCGCCAAGCTAATTTTTTTATTATTCCACATTGTTTGTGTATAAAGAACTGCTAAAAATACGTTTAAACGTGTGGTTTTTGATAGATTTGTGAATTTAAATGGGTGGAGCGTTACGTATGTAAGCTTTACGATATGGATGTAACAAATGCGACTAATATTACAACAATACGACTTTCTTTGTTTGTGGGTTGTATCAACGCAAATTACACTCACAAAAATGATTGTTGTTCATAGTATTTTTGCAATAATAAATTTTTTTTGCAAAAGATTGTAAAAAAAAAAGATGCAGCTCCCCCTTGTGGCACTTCAATAAATAAACATTTTTGTTTGTTTCTCAGGGTGTGCGTGCGCTCTCGCTGCTGGGACGCCTGCATGGTGGTGGACGGCGGGACGTCGTTCGAGTTCAACGACGGCGCCATCGCCACGATCAGCATGAGCGAGGACGATCAGCTGAGGACGGTGGTTCTGCAAAACTGAGGCGAGTCAGGAAGATTAGCCTTTAGCCTTTAGCCTTTAGCCTTTAGCCTTTAGCCTTCCCACACAAGTGTTAAATATCTCAATTCCTCACACACAGAAAAAGGTGTTTTATCAAACGTGTGATTTGAAAACATTTTTTTTTTTCTAAATAGTTTTTTCTTTATAATGTTGGTTTTTAACCTGGATGATCATAGCTTTGACAATGATGGTGATGATGCTGGGAGACCTGATGATTGTGACCCTATCACACCCCCCCACCCCCCCCCCCCCCATTTAAAGGCATAGTTCAGTCTCTTTTTTTTTTGGGCGTACGGTTGTTGGTATCTTAAGAACACGTTCACTGCGTTATCTCACCGTTAGACGCCGTTATGTCAACAGGAAACGGAGGTTTGTGTGACTTTGTAACGCGCTCGCTCTCTCACACCAAACCCCATAGAGAAAATGAGCGATTTTACCTCACGGCACACAGGAGTCGTTTACCCACTTTTGCCTCCATGAGTAACTTATACCATGTTATTTCGTGACTCCTGTGTTTGAATTTCTTTATTCAGATTTAATGAAGTGTCCTAAACGTATCAAACGAGGCAGCAGCGGACCAGCAGCTGCTGTGTCGCCTGTGAGCTAAAAATGACGATTTTCTCTATGGGGTTTGGTGTGGGAGAGTGAGCGGTCTATAAAGTGATACAAACTTGTAGTTTTCTGTTGGAAAAGTCAGCGAAACGTTGAGATGAAGTGGTGAACATGAGCAGGAGATATCGTACACTTAAGAAAGATGATGATGATGATGAGAGAAATAACGTGAACCCAAAGCACAGTGAGCGATTGTTACTTTTCTTACGATGATATTTTTGGCACAGGGTTTATTTTTTCATAGCGGTTGGGTGTTTTAAAAAAAAAAATAGAAAAAGAAGAAGCTGGGAGGAACAAATGAAGTGCACTAAATGTCAGAATGTTGTCCTGAAAGGTGAACGGGTTTAATATTTGCGAAGTGTGGATGTTTGACTGACGCTCCCTCGGGTTTTACTCTCTGATTTATTTGCTGCTTTATCTCACCGTTACACAGCTTACGTTAGCTGGAAATTAACGTTTGTTTGTTTTAAAACACACACGCACACGCACACACCAAATTCCATAGAGAAAACCAGTGTTTTTAATCTCACAGTGTGCTGCTGCACTACCGCTGCCTCCTTTGGTAGGTTTGTGTTACTGCGGTCAAGCTGAGCGAAGTATTCCAAACACCAAAGTCGCAAATAAGACATTTAAAGTTAGTGATAGAGGCGGCAGTGGAACAACTCTTGTGTTCTGTGATGTTAAAATCGTTGATTTTCTCTATGGGGTCTGGTGCGGGAGAGTTGAAAAACAGTGAGATGAAGCAGTGTAAAATAATCTTGTAGATGTAGATTTAATTAGGTGAGTCGTATAAAGCGGCTAAATTCAGGGTTTTTTTTTTCCCTGACGTACGA
The DNA here is from genome assembly GCF_963457635.1 of Microchirus variegatus. Taxonomy (NCBI): domain Eukaryota; kingdom Metazoa; phylum Chordata; class Actinopteri; order Pleuronectiformes; family Soleidae; genus Microchirus; species Microchirus variegatus. The sequence continues at coordinate 43,413,962 of NC_139802.1, forward strand.
CATAAAAACCACACGTAAAAACTCCCGAACTGCCCGTTTAGCTCCGCGTTTTAGGTCAATCCTTCGTCTTTTAACGGTCACAAGCTTTAAAGAATGGATCTTGGTGACAGTGATGGGCTTTTTCTTTTTTTCTTTTTATTTAAAGGGACAGTGTGCGAGGTAGACGCTGTGTGGCTGTGTCACTGCGTCATACCGCGTCACACCAGCAGGGGTTGTTTACAGAGAAGACATCGTATTATGCAGCGTGCCAAAGGCAGCGCCTCCTCCTTGTGGAAATGGTGATGTGTCACTAATATGTAAATATGTTTTTGTTTAAAAATTGGATAAAAAGTGGTCTGGAAATGAAGTGGTGGCGTTTTTTTTTCTTCTTTTCAACTCGTCACTGCGTCTTTATATTTAATTATATTTGTCCTAAATTGTTTATTTTTCTTTTTAACTGGGAACTTTTTCGCAGCTAAGATAGCGACATTTTTTCGTAGTTTGAAACTTTACCGAGGTCATAACTCAACCTTTCATTAAATTTTTTAAATTTATTATTTAATATTTGATTATTTTACGTCTTATTGTATGTACATTATTTGACTTTTTTATTTTGTTTTAATGCATTTTTGTCATTTTAATTTCTTAAAACCGAGGTTTTTTTGGGATAAAAATTATATTTTCTTAAATTTTAAATACTTTTAAAGGCTTCCACCTCTGAATTATACCATCTTTTTTTTTTTTTTACACACAATTGTCATTTTAATCCGAGATTTGTAAAAAAAAAAATGTTTTGAGTTTACCAATATGACATTTTTTTGATGCCTTTACATCTTTTTAATATCTTTAAAGCTGATGTTTTATTCTTTAAAAATGAATTTATATACTACTTATATATATATACACACTTCTTTTTTTAAATTTCATATATTTTTTGACATTCTGAAAATATTATTTTTGGGACCAACTTTAGTTAGTTTGTGTCAAAAAAAGATCACACGAAAAAAGTCAACAATTAGCAAATTAAACAACTTTTTATTCTCTAACAACCAAATTCAAGTAATTGGAGAAATCAAATTCAGTTGATTTACTCGGCACAGGAAATGAATACAAACTTGTTTCCCCCCCCCCATTGGATTTCAGTCATCGACAGCCACATTATGACATCACGATGACATCTTGAAGGAAAAACAGTGCTGCGGCGAGTGAACCCGCATGTAAACATCAAGTTAACATTTGGAAAACCCACACCATGTGTGGAGATTAAAAAACATGTCATTTTACATAAAAACTTTTTTCCGATTTAAAAAAAGACATGTCACATAAAAACGTCCGAAACATTCTATAACACTCTGTTCAGACATTAAAACCCCGATTCAACATTTACATCGTCGGTGATGGTTGCTTCCTTTTTTTTTTTTTTTAATATATACACTTAAAGGGATAGTTCAAGTGTTCAGTATTCCTCATATTTCAAGTCTCGCGTCAGTCGGCGCGACAGGATCCTCGTCGTTAGCTTCAGCAGCTCGATTTTATATTATAGTTCAACTTGAGCGCAAAAAATTCAAGTAAATACCAATCGTGAGTGATGAGACTTCCAACGTCCCAATGTTTTGTGTGTGTGTGTCACTTGATTCAAGTTTAGTTTACTATGACCGTTAGCTTAGCATTATTAGCCCCATGAGAGGAATAGCCAGCCGTGTTTACTGCGATTCAAAACACGAGTCATACAGTGATCAAAGTAACACAGTTATACAGCTCAAAAAACATAGGCAGTCGTGCTTTCAGTGGAAAGTGATAAGAGGTTAGCGACGCGGCCGCGGGGACAAACGGGACGTTAGCTACGTAATAAAAAGGCTCTCAGAGTTTAGAGACAGAGAAAATCAGTGATTTTTAGCTCAGTAACACAGGATCTTCTCCACTGCTGCCATCTTTTCTTGAGTATGGTCACTTCCATGAATCAAAACAAGGGATTTTCAAACACCAAAAGTCAGAATGAAGCATCTGAACCGACTCATGGAGGCGGCTGTGGATCGACGAGTCCTGCGTGTTGTGGTGTAAAATCACTGATTTTCTCTATGGGGTTTGGTGTGGGGATAGACATGCGATTGATTAGCTTGATTTTTTTTTTTAAATGAATCAGTTAATGTGACCATTTGTAGTATATTTAAAAAGATACAAAACAAATGTTTTAATTTATCATCGATCGCACTTCTATAAAAATGAATCTCTCTTCTCCAGTGACGTCCTAATTTGTGGTGCATGAGATGCTGAAATTCATGAGGTTCCTTGAATGCATCTCAAAGCTGCTCCTCTAAAAATTTCAAAACTGCTGTAGATCCAGCAGAAGAGATTACATTTTACGAGAGTCGTTGAATGCATCTCTCATGCACTAGAATATTCTACGGTCAAATATTCAAATAGCATTCTTGCTAGATGTACCCATCCCTACGAACAGCAAGATTCTACAGATATTATAGGCTAACGCAAATTTATCGATTTGTTGTTTATTATTTTTGTGAAGTTGGTAAAAAATCGGTTTGTCCTGTTGCCCCCGCTGGTGAGTCTTTTTTCACATGGTCTAAAAATCACGGCGATTATGTCTGTAGCTTATAAGCCACATCTAAAAAAAGCCCTTTTTTTTTTTACGCGACTCAGTTCTGTGAAAGCAGCAAACGTTAAAAGGCCGTTTGTGTAGCAGCAGGAAATACTGACCCCTGTCTGTGAGAGTGTGTGTGCGTGTGCTGGGATTTTACAGCGCGAACCTCAGCCGACACCTGCCGCCGTACATGCCGCGGTCGCCGACGGCGCCCACGAGCGCGCTGGCGGGCGTGGGCCGGGCGATGCCGGAGAACGGCCGCGAGTTGACGGAGATGCGGGGCAGCTCCTTCTTCAGCGAGGCCAGCTGGTTGTCGGGGACGAGGCCGTAGACGTCCAGCAGGGACAGCGACGGCAGCGTCTTGCCGAGGTCACTGCGAGGAACGGAGGGTTAAGGTTTAGATTCGTCTGCCTCGGCGATTCGGGAAGGAAGGAAGGAACGGCGAGCGGCGACTTACGTGAGGGCGGCGAGGTGAATGTGGTAGCAGCGGCTCAGGGACAGATGCTGCAGGTGTTTGAGCTGAGCCAGGACGGGGAAGCTGTCGGCCATGATCAGAGTGCTGTCGCTGCAACACGAGAGGAAACGAGGAACAACTGTGAGACACCAACGACTTTCAGATCCACTTCACCTTAATGCGAACGCTCTTACCTTAAATCTAGCGTTTGAATGCGAGAACATCGGACCACCAGCACCTTCACGTCTGTGAACAGAGAGCAGTGTTACGGTGTTAGGTTCATCATGTGATACGGACGTCATACAGACACAGAATGGCGCCCGTGGTCCTGGTCGCTCACCGTCCAGATTCAGAGTCTCTCTGTAGCCGCTGAGGTTGAGGTGCGTCACGCTGGAGCTCAGGTTGGTCACCGCGCTCTTCACGTGAGAGCTGCTGAACTCACACCAGGACAAGTTCAGCTGCTCCACTCTGAGCGTACAGAAGAAGAAGAAGAAGGAGGAATAATAAAGGATTATTAATACACGGAAGCCGTTTGGAAAACAGGTGAAAACAGTGTCGTTGTTGTCGTCGTCGTCGTCTTCTTCTGACCTGGAGCAGGATTTGATCGCGTCAGCGATGGCGGCAGCAGAGAAGCCGGAGCAGCCGCTCAGATTCAGCTGCAGCAGGTTTGTGTTCTTGGCCAATGAACTGAGACACAGAGAGATCAATATTATACGCCACAATATCTCACAACACACCATTAATGCATGCACATTCTGCGATTGCGATTTTCTAAACCGACGTCCACTCCCATGCTGCTAAAAGCATTTAATACATGAAAAATACCTTTAAAAAACTGATCATAAACATGATTAATCATGAATTAACGGTGTTAAACACAAATAACAACAAAAATGCGTATTTTGTTGACTTTTTTTGAACAAGAATTAAGTTTTATTTGTAAGAACAACCTGTTTAATTATTTAGGGCCACTATTAACACACAAAACATAAAAATAAAGAGTATTTATTTATTTACTTATCAAGATCCAGTTATATATTGTGTTAAAAAAGTATAGATGTTTTTGCATATCATTTTTTAACTGAAAAAAGAAAAGTATGTTTCAGTCCACTAGATGGCGCCAAATGCTCACTCTCACAGGAGATGCTGTGTGAGAATTTTACAATACAAGATAACACAATACTCAGTATTATACAATATGGTGATAACATCTTATCATTGAGTCTCTGGTGATTCCCACGCTCAGTAAATTGAATAAGTCAGAATAATAATACTTTTCCCACTGTATTGTCTTGTTCAGACTATTATCTAAATCTGCTGTTTTTGAGGAAACGGCGGAACACTTACTCGATGATGGTGTCAGACAGCTGCAGACCCTCCAGACTGAGACACACCAGCTCTCTGCATCGACAGATGATGCTCTCCAGAGCTGAGGTGGGGATGATGGAACTGGACAGATCCATCTGCACCAACTGCAGAGGCCTGAACCGCCAGGAGGAGACGAGACGAGATTAAAGAATGGGTTTGGGTGAAGTTTTGCGTTTTCCACTCTGCGGACGTGGACTCACCCCGAGCCTGGGAAGTGCAGCTCCTCCACGAAGGAGCGAGGGCAGCGCAGCCTGCGGAGTCCTCCTGTTTTCAGAACCTGTCGCAGGGCCGAGTCCGTGTGAGTCAAACCCTCCAGATCCACGCTGTGCCACATGGACTCGTCGAACCTGAGACGGAAACACGGACGGGACATCAATGATGAATGTGACTATTCGTATTATACTTAAAAAGATACGATACAAATGTTTTTTTATCAATGATCGCACTTGTATATAAAAACAAATCTCTCTTCTCCAGCAACGTCCTAATTTTCTGCGCGTCTATATGTGAACCACGAGGTTTGCTGAAAGTGATGAAATTCATGAGGTTCCTTGAATGCATCTCAAAGCTGCTCCTCTAAAGGCCACATTATACTTCTATATACTTTATACGACTGCGTAATGCGTTATCCAACTGCGTAACCACAGAGACCAGTCGAGCCTTCATCGTTCTTCGTCATGGTGCTGGATACTCATTGCAATTTCCCGCCCAATCAGTAGGGGTCGCTACGCAAGGTTGGCATCCGAGAGAGAACGACTGTTGTCGTTGCACCTGAATAACATTGAAACAGTGGCCGTTTCTCACTTTTCTGTGTCCCGGAACACAGTTTTAAGATAATTTGGGGCACGAAATTAGCCATTTATAGTCTAAATATGTGATGTGTATTAAGATACGACGTCGAAAGTGATGAAATTCATGAGGTTCCTTGATACTTCTCAAAGCTGCTCCTCTAAAAACTGCTGTAGATCCAGCGGAAGAGATTACATTTACGAGGGTTGTTGAATGCATCTCTCATGCACTAGAATATTCTACGGTCAAATATTCACATAGCATTTTTACTCGACGTAACCATCCCTACTAACAGCAAGATTCCACAGATATTATAGGTGAGCACTTCTGAGAAGTTGGTAAAAATCGGTTTGTCCTGTTGGCAAAAATCACAGATTATGTCTGTAGCTTATAAACCACATCTAAAAGCCCTTTTTTTCCTCGGACAGTGTTTATGTGGTCGTTAAAGGCCACATAAACACTGTCCGAGGAGGAGGTTTTATTTGTAGAATCTGCTTAGACTCACACTAAACGGTGCCAGCGTTTGCAGATTCTGGACATCCTGAGGAGATCATGCAGGGGGAGGCAGAAGAGGATCTTGAGGAGCAGCTCGTCTGGTAGGTGGTCCCACGAAACGGCTGCAAATGAGAGAAAATAACACTCACAATAATTTTCTTGATCTTTCTTAAAATGTTTTCTTCGTAGGTCAGAAGAATCCTCCTCCTCCTCGTACCTGACGTGGCCTCCTTCCTCCTCCTCGGCCTCTTGGCCAGAACAAAGTGGCCGCAGTCGTTTTCTTTGCCCTTGCCGACGAGTCGCTGCAGCTTGTGTCGGGGCGAGCTCTGCTGGATGAGATCTGTCGGGGTGCACTCGGTGTCCAGACCCTCGCTCAGGCAGTGCCTGGACTTGCGCTTGATGGACTGAGCCAACATGGAGCCCTGGAGGCTGAGGCAGGGCAGCTCCTGCAGAGGCATGCTGGGAAAACGGGGAAATGAGTAAGTCAGTAACTGTCACAAGGTAGAAAAGTAGAAATAAGACAATGAAATACTTACAAAAAATATCTAATATTGGTTTATCGGACAGATTTTGGATATGAAATGTTTAATTGTAGATTCAAGCCTCTACAATGTGAAAAGAAAACTTATTAGAATGTGCACTAAACTGTTTACATGTCATCTATGGACACTCACTGGCCACTTTATTAGGCACGCCTGCTCAACTGCCACATGGCACCGATGCATTTAGCCGTGTGGACACAATCGAGAGCATCAACATGAGTGAAATCGCTAGAGTTTACAGAAAATAGTCTGCAAATACATAAGATATCAAGCATTTCTAGGTGAGAAAATGTTGTGTTGATGCCAGAGGTCAAAAATCAAGTGACCAGTCTGCTTCAAAACACAAATAATCCCTCATTACAGCACAAGATATGAAGGATTCCACCTTTGTGTGGTTATTATATGCATGTTATACTTAATAAAGTGACCAGAGTGTATTATGAAACTCATGTCTGAGCAGATGTGACAACACTTTTTTTTTTTTAGTAATAACAGTAATGGCATTGACTTGTGGTATTTATTGTGCTATTCGTTAATTGGAGTGGTTTGAGGGACCACTAAACTGGTTTTAGACTGGTTTTAAGTTACATCAGACAGACCTGGCAACCCTGTGCTCCCCCACACACACACACAGTGCTCTGCTCTACCCGCCATATTACTGCACACACTAGCAAGGAAACCGCGCAAACTGCGACACACACAGTCACATTCACTGCTTTAGGGTTTTAACACTAACATATATTTAAAACGAACTATTCATTATTTCACTAAATAGCGGATTAACGGATTAAAAGAAGCGGGAAGGAAGGAGGCACAGTCAGACTGATTTGAATGGAGGCCTGGCTGTGAGGGAAAGCGCGGTATCGATGATCGATTACTTCTGTTTAATGCTTAAAAACTACTTCACAGTCGTGATTTAAACTTAAAATAACAGTTTACACATAAAACTATGTGTTACGTTAGTGTAGTGACTCGTTTTTCTGGAATATTCTATCAAACGTGGAGCCCTCGGAGTTGCCAGAGTTCCACACGGGCAGCTCTGTGTTTGGGGCTAATTTCACTGTAATTCTGCTAAAACAGCTTTAAATTAATAAAGTATAATAGAGTGTGAGACCGTACCTGTCTGTGTTCATCTCTCCCGCTTTATTCTCAATGTTTTCCCGGTGCTTTTCTCTCTTTTTCCTGCTGCTTCTCACCGGGACGCTTTAACACTCACTGCCAGCAGCGGAGCGCCCTGTTTTTCATTTACTGCTACGTCACTGACGCGTCATCACGTCGTACGTACGTCATGACGTCGTCGGTCATTTGTCCAATAGTGGGGGGATTTTACTTTCCTTGTAAAATGCTCGTTTCCCACTGGTGTACTTTATTTTTTGTTGTTTATGTGTATGCAAATTATAGACTATTTTGTGGATGCGTTATATTTTGTTATATATATGTTAATGTATGTACATTAATGAAGGGGGAGAAAAAATAAAATAAAACAAAACAAAAATAACAAAACATGCTATTCAGCTGAAAGATAAGGACATTTTTCTTTGCTTCGTTAACACAGAGTGAGACATTTTTTGTTTTTATGAATGTACACATTCATAAACAAATTATGCTGACTCTAAACCAAACTTTGAACATTATTTGCAAAAGGATAACTGATAAATAATAACACCATTATTATTATTACATATTCATTTTATAATTAATCTTTTTTTTTTGTTGTTGTTTTATTGTTGTACATATCGACATTTTTATATACCCCTGGCAATAACAGTTTTGTTGTATTTACAGTGGTTAATAATAAAGTTATATTTTGCTTCGATTTCCGGCGCTTTTATTGTGAAAAGGCGGAAGTGGTGCTGTTGATGATGGTGAGACGCTGTTATTGCTCCTATCGCATCGTTACGGACGAGCGGAAAGAAAGAAACACAGCGAGCGACACACAGAACGACCGCCTCCCGCTGCGAACAGGTACCGTGTTCTCTCCCGTCAAACAAAAACGCCCGTTTTTACGTTTACGGCCATTGTTAAAATCAACCACGACGTTTACCTTTAACGAAACTGTTATTTTAACGCGTGAAAACATACCGACGCAGTCGGTACAGTTAGCTAACGTTAGCTGCTGCTCACTCCCACAGTGACGTGAACGTGCAGCAGCTAACGGAGACTCTGTGTGTGTGTGTGTCATCATAGTTTTTACTTTAATCTGGTGTGTTTACGTGCATATTTGGTGTTGATTTGGCACATTTAGCTCAGCATAATCCCGATTAAAGGTGGCTATTCTCGCTTTTTTTGGTGTAGGCGTAACAGCTGTTTTTATTTTCACTAAATAAACGTACAAAAATAAGCTGTATTTATTGCGTCTGATAAAGTAACGACACCTTTTTGGTGTGTTTAGATGCACTTTTACTGCTATGCTAGTGTCTTGGTTGTGTGTTGGTTATCCATCTGTGTTATTGTTTGTATTTATTAGATTATTGATTGATTTATTGATTGTTTCACACACACCAGGGAATTTCACTTGTTACAGGAGCAACAGTGTGAAATGCAAATAAGGAATAGGAAATAAGAATAATGGTGAAAATAGTTATTTATTTTGTTGTTTACACTGTGATCTGCACAGCAGTTATTTAATATAATGTACCCCAGTATTTATAGATGCTACTCATGTCCAAAATGTGCCTTTAAAGTCACAAATACAGAACATTTTCCATAGAAAATAGCATAAATATATGTAAATAACGGACACCTTTGACTCCAGAGAGAACATGAGAAAGTGATTACTGCACAGATTTAATTCATTCATCAGCTTTCAGAGAGATAATGGCGGAAACGGGGTCCATCAGATGGTTATTGATGAAGTGTCGGGTGTGTGTGTGTGTGTGTGTGTGTGTGGTGAGAATACGTGCAGTGCTCCATCAGTGGGCTGAGCCCTGTTTCCATAGTTTCATCACTCTGCTGTGACGTCAGCACAGACCCCCCCCCTCCCCTCCCTCATTTCCTTCCTCCTCTTCCCTGTTATTTTTTTCTCTGTTATCAGAGATGAGTCATCGTGGCAGCTCCTCAGCTCGATGACTGTCGCTCTGTAATTCATATAAGCATCCGCAGCGCTGCTCCAGGTAACTATGGCACCGTGGGTGTGTTGCGTGTGACGGGGAGCTGCGTTTGCTTTTAGTGATGCTGCAAAGTTTCAGTTAAAAAATGTGCTGCAACAGAATATTGATAATTATTGTCATTATTGGGTTCATGAAATTGCTGGAAATGTCATATTAAATGGCCTGTATTTGAAAATGACACACACTTTAATGCTTATTCACACGCTGCAGACACAGCTGTCAGGAGTGTGGGCTTAAACGTCTTAAATGCCGGGAATCAAACCCACAACCTTCGAGTTGAAAGACAACTCGCTCTATCGCTGAGCTGCCCGTTGCCCATATTAGTGTTTCCCAAACCTCAGAACAAAGCAATTAAATAAACCAGGAAAATTTCACATTTTAAAGGGGAATTCTGGTATTTTTCTACCTTCACCTTATGTTTATGTATGTGTGTGTGTGTACGTGAATATAATGCACTTACAAAAGGCTTTATAATCGGTCCAGTAGGTCAGCTAACAGCGCTAAAGTAGCTAACCGAGCCAAACGGTGCCTGGACGCCGGTGCCACGGCGCGTAAACATGACATCACACTCGTCTTTTTCCGGTCAGTCGTCGTGGAAACGCGTCGTACGTTAATCTGCGTTACCACGTTTTACTAAACGTTTTAGCCTGTCGATTGATTCTGAACTGTTGGGTTTCACGGATCACTCATTTCCAAAGTTGCCGTTTTTTTTTAAAGTTCTGACTTGGACAATGGACACTGTCTATATTTATGTTTGAAATGTAATTACAAAAGGCTTCATAAGTGCGGGCGGCAATTGCTGTAATTGAATCAGTTAGATTCTGAGTTATCTCCATTTATAAAGTGCTCGTTTTTGCCAGTAAATAGCATCGAATTGTTATTGTCCGACAATACAACGCTGGTGGAAACACAGCACCGCTGTCAACAACACGTCTTTCTCGTCTCCTTTTGTGACTCGCAGCGATATTTCTACTCGCCTGTGATGCATTCAATGACGCTCGTAAAATCCTCTAGATATTGCTCTCACTCTCGGCAAGGGCGTAGGTTGTTGTGTCCTCACCACTGTTTGGAGAAAAGCTAGTTTGTCCGTACCAATATTAGACCTTTGTTAAGCCTTTGTTAAACTTTTTTTTGCACCAACACCCGTCGAGAAAACCTGCATTTTTAGCTCACGGGGACTCGTGACCCGCTGATCTACTGCTGCACCCTTGTTTGCTCAGTTTTTCCTCATTTGGGTAAATTTGAACAAAGACTTTTAAACAGGCAGCAGTGGATCAACAACTCCTGTGTGCTGTGATGTGAAATTGTTGGTTTTCTCTCTGGAATTGTTTGGTGTGGGAGAGTTTTTGGTGTTTTGTGTTTTCCATTAAAAGTCACACTTATTCATCGAAAGAGTTGCAAAATGAATAGAAAATATAGTCAAGACATTGACAAGATTAGAAATATTGATTTTTATTTATTATTTCTAATCACGAAGAACCAGCAAAACTGTTTTTAGCTGTGCTAACATCATTGCACATGGGTTTTCAAGGGTTTTCTAATCATCCAATAGCTTTCTAACACCATTAGCAAACACAATGTACCATTAGAACACTGGAAATGGGCCTCTATACACCTATGTACATATCAAAACCATTAAAAACCAGACGTTTGCAGCTAGAATGGTCGTTTACCACATTAACGATGTAAAGGGTGTATTTCTGATTCATTTGATGTTATATTCATTGAAAAAAAAAGGGATTTTCCTTCAAAAATAAGGACATTTCTAAGTGACCCCAAACTTTTGAACGCTAGTGTATGTGATGCATAACCCATGATGATAATATCAACAATTATACAACAGGTCATTATGGTGTCGGTCTCACTGAAGGAGTCACTCAGTCGCAGTTAAATGAGCCTTTAATTGATTAAGAATAAGATGGTTTCTTCATGAAGTTGAAAATCACATTATCAGTATTTATCACTCGTGTATTAATAATCAGGATGACATTATGCAGTGAACAGTGTGGACCAGCCGTTTGTTAGGGTTTGTTGTCTCCTGATTTACAACTGGTGTTGTTTCTTTTTTTCAGGACGTGGCTCCTGAAAGACTCTAGAAACGAGAGTAAACAACGGTCCAGCTATGCTACAGGAGTGAGATAAAGCAGGGACGCCTCCCTCACACACACACACACACACGCTGCCTCTTCCTCCTCGTCCTCCCCCGTCAATCTGAATAAAGACAACAGGTGAGACGGACTCCCCGTCCTGCTCTTTACTGTTGCTTCATCGTGCTGACGGTTTCTGTTTTTACGTCTGCAGAGCGCGGCAGCAGCAGCAGCAGAAGAAGAAGAAGAAGCAGCACAACACTCAGGCATGATGGGAGTCCCTGTGCTCTGTGTCATGGTGCTAGTTTTCATGTGTCACAGTCACAGCGTGGGAACACTAGAGCACTCCAAAAGGTAAGAGAAAAGAAACCTTAAATCTATGCCGGTATGTTTTAGTGCTGGGCACGTTAACGCACGGGCCCGTTTCCATGACAGGAAAAAGACGTGCGTGACGTCATGTTTACGCGACTCCCGATTGTTAAAGCTCACATAGAGTGGTCCTGTTGCACATATATGTGAGTTATGGAGGTCTACTTACATACATTAACTTGTTTTTATGGTCAAAAACCTAAACGAGCCGACAGAAATCCTCTTTTCTGACGCTGTGCTAAGCCGTGATATTTCAGACTGAACTCTCACGCCAAGAAGACAGAGTGTGTTGTGATTGGCCAGCCAGCGTAGAGCCTTCCCAACTGTCTTGTGATTGGCCAGTACCCGGAAGTGACATATTCAGCACACCCGCTCTCAGAAGCGCAGCTCCCCCCTCTGGAACGATGGATGCACTACAACTCATTATCAAAACATTGTTTTAACAGTGTTTAAAAATAGCTTGTTCGCGACTCCCCGCCGCAGTCCCTTTTATTACTTTGACCCGGAGACAGAAGACACTGTCGCTCGTGAAACACCTCCACAACGGACGTTGTTCTTCTTCTGCGGATCAATGTACGCAACCGGATGTACCAAATGTACTAAAGATGTACTAAAGGAGCTAACGTAGCTAACTGGTAAACGGTGTCTCCTGACTCCGGTTCCGTGGCACGTAAACATGACACCACGCCCGTCTTTTTCCAGTGAGTCGTCATGGAAACGCGTACTGCGCGATTGATTGATTCTGGTGCATGTCAGAATAAGTGGGCGTGTCCATGAAGTCGCCGTTTTTTTCCTGACTGGAAAACTGTCTATATGTCGGTTTGAAATAGGATGCACGGACCATTGTTTTCAGGAAAACTGGTTTTACTGCTCAGCGACTGTGTGAAGCTGCTGAATGCTCGGTTGTCTCTTCAGGTCTCTGGAGGACGTGTTGCAGGATTCCAGCGACTGTGCGTCCAGGAACAGGCAGCCTCTCGTGATCAACCCTCGCAACTTCACCATGGACATCCGTATGCCTGGTGTTATTCCACGAGGGGTGAGACCTTTTCTCTCTGTGCATGTGACAACTTAATCATAAAAAGTGCTCCTTCTTTAACCGATTTTACTCGCTCGTAGTGCGTACATACGGCGGTATCAGGAAACTGGGAGAATCTCACCAGTAATTGGCTCTTCCCTAAAGCGTATGATGCAAATTTGCTTCCGTCACTTAAGTTTAATTAAGAAATATTTGAAAACAACGTGAATTTGCGCTGATTTTCACAGTTTGCCTCTTTGCATTTGACTTTTTCTGTAATATTATCACATCATGACAAATTGGTGTCACGTTCAGGGCTGCAACTAACAATTATCTTCTTAATTAATCGTCTTTCCGTTCTTTTTTTCTCGATTAATCGAGTCCAGAAAATGTTCTCAAATCTGTTGACTTGAGATGATGACGTTCTCTAAATTATTCACACTGTATTTGGAGTCAAAAGACTCCTGAAAAAGCTGAAAGAAAACCACAGAGCTTGTTTTAATGAACACTTAAACACTCAAATATATTAGTCTTAATAGTTGATGGCAAGTTTGGTAATCGAAGAATTGCTGTGTGAACGTATCATCCCAAGTGAAAACGCTGAAAAGTACAACGGTTACACATCTGGTGGAGCTCACGTGACAGTAGAGATGAACAGTGCATCAAAATGTTATCAAAATCGCAAAAATGTGTGTGAAAATATAATTTTAGACGAAAAACTGTCTCGATCTACATACGTCTTATTCTACAGACGCGAGAGAACATCACAGATCTGCACTAATATCATTTTTTAAATCTGTTTTTCGCGAATGAAAAGCAGAATATGTCACAATCAGATGTTGATTTGTAATTCATTCAGAAAACGAACCATTCTCTCTAATGTTTCAGTCGGACACGTACCTGTGCAGATCCATTCCCGTGCCAACAAACAGAGACTTGTACGTCGGTGAGTGTTATCGTCAGTGAAACATCACAGCGTTGAGACTTTCCTGCAGGTTTCCAGAGTATTGATTCTGTGGTGGAGCTCTTTAACTATTCAATATTTTAACCACACGGTGCTTTTTTCTTTTTTTTTTCTACCTCCTCTCCCTCAGTCGACTTCATACCTCTCGCCAGCATGAACACCGTCCATCACATGATTCTGTTCGGCTGCCAGAAGCCCGCCTCCACCAGCAGCTACTGGTAACGTCCGATCACAGCTCTGTGGTTGAAATCCGTCGCTCTCAGCAAGAATCTAAATCAATATTTATGCATTTTTTTTGATATGTAATAGTTGCACTGTGTTAAATATGTTTTCATAGTTGTTTTCCCCGCTTTATAATGTGTTTTATTTAACTTTTTTACTGTTATGTCTGCTGGAACGCCTTTGATTTCCCTTTAGCCAAAGCAAGTTTATTGACATTGCAGATTTACAACAACAAGGCATTTAAAAGAAAAGCGCAGCAGCAGCAACATAAAGATAAAGATATAAAAGGCATAATAAAAACACAAAAAGAAAAAGAGGAGGGAGACTAAAAGTTGCAGTTAAAGGGACACTGTGTAATATTTATGGGTTTATATGACCCAAAATCCACTTTTTTTATACATATTATGTGCTCCTGCATTGTCTAGTCGCTGTATAATAGTTTTTGTTTCATTTTCGTAGTGTTTCAAAAAGTCATGTCAAATAACATGGTCGCGGGCCGCGGTTGCATAGCCACTGTTAGCAGCGAGACGCCATGTTTCTACCGGAGCCTGTAAGGACAAACGCGAGAGAACAAATCAAGCGTCGTTTTACTTGTAGCGGAAGTCCCGCCTCCTCTCTCTCCGCTTCGTCTGCTACGGCCGCGGTAGCTCCGCCCTCTCCCTCGCCTCACGAACCTCATCTGCTGACACGGAGAAAGACGACGAGGACGACATTTGACCGGCTGAGGACACCGTAGCGCTCAGGGAAGGGAGGGGGTGAGCAGAGGAGCAGTCCTTTGTTGTAAATTTCAGCCTCTCCTCTAGATGGCACTATAAACTACTTACTTCACCTTTAAGGCTGAGGTGCAGCAGTGATGATGGTAATTTAATTTAAACTCAGTGGATTTCAGGCTCAATATAAAGAATGAGTTGATTTAGCAGACCTGCGTTCTTCTGGGACTTCATTTATCCAGATATTTTCTCCTGATGTTTTGTCCTGGTTCTGGTCTGGATGGTTCATCGTGAGCCAGCAGGTCACAAATGTGTTTTATAGTGGGATTAATGAAGGATTATCTTTCCCTTTCCTTGCTTTTCATTGAATTTTCCTGAGTGTTCCTTTAATTTCCTTACATTTCCTTTGCTTTCTAAGTACAATTTCCTGTCCAGCCTCCTCTTCCCTTATCGTAACCACAGACTCGTGTGTCTCTCCTCTGTGTTCAGGGACTGCGGCAGCGCCGAGGGCACGTGTGACGACGGCGGCTCCATCATGTACGCCTGGGCTCGCAACGCCCCGCCCACTAAATTACCTAAAGGTCTGACGAGTTCGCTGACCTCTGCTTTGCCACTTCTGCTTCTCTCTGAGGTCCCATCTGACCTTTGACCTCTTGCTCTTCTTGCACAGATGTTGGATTTAAGGTTGGTCGAAACGCAGGAATCACGCACTTTGTGCTGCAGCTGCATTACGGAGACGTCAGCGCTTTCAAGGGTGAGGAGTCCTAATGGACGTTTATTTATTCATTCACGTTGTTGTGGCTTTTAACTTGATGTCGTACGTGTTGCCGCCGTGTTGGCAGGAATAAAGGTGCTAGTTTCAAGCTTTTAAGAGTATACTGCATGCTTTAAATCCACAGAGATCGAGCAATAAATCAGGGTCTGATCACTACACTGCCCCCTGGTGCTTTTCACGAGTATGGAAACAGCAGGAGCGGACGTTATTCCACACGCAGCAGCATTACATCTTTAATTTTCCGCGAAAAATACACAATAAGATCTTCAGCTTAATTAGGATTCGAGTCTGTAGGTTAAACTGGGGTTAAAGGGAAACTTAAGGGATACTTCAAACTAAATAAAGGTTTTATAAACATCACAGCGTGTCTCAAAATACGTTTGAGTCCAGTCCACCTTTACACTGATCACGGCAATGCTAATCTGGATGCTAACTTCAGTGTCGTGATTAACAACTGTTCCTGATGTGACTCCCCGTGTCCTTAAGTGACTTTAAGTGTGTCCTATAGCACAGATGCACCTCTGTAGTCCTCGGGATCTTAAGTGAACTGGTACTTTTTATGAAAACAGCCGGTGCCGTTTTCCCGCCAAAATGGCGTCGTTTTGGTTGCGTTGACGTTAGCTACCGGAGCTCCATATGGAATTAATGTAAATTATGTTAAGATTAACGTTTTAATTTTCCGCAAAATAAACAAATATCTTTAAGTTAATTAGGATTCGAGTTTGTAAACGTCACTGGAGTTAAACGGAAACAACGATCGTGGCCCTAACTTTTTCCGAGAAAATAAAGCTTTTATAAACGTCATAGCGTGTCTCAAAATAATATTATGTTTGAGTCCAGTCCACTTTCACAGCAATAAAACTCACTTTCAATGTAAGTTACTTTTCCCTTAAGTTCCCCTTAACTACTGATCACGACAATGCTAATCTGGACGCTAACTTCAGCGTCCCATCAGTGTGTCTTTAAGTGACTTAAGTGACTTTAAGTGTGTCCTATAGCATAGATCCACCACTGTTTTCTTTTTTTATGAAAATAGCCAGTGAAACGGCGCCGTGTTCCCGCCCAAAATGGCGTTGTTTTGGTTGCGTTGATGTTAGCTACCGGAGCTCCATATCGAATTAATGTAAATGATGTTAAGTTTAATGATTTAATTTGTCCTGCAGATCACCACAGAGATTGCTCGGGGCTCTCGTTGAGAATGACGTCCAAGCCGTAAGTAAACATTTAAACATTCTTTATCGTGTTCTTTATTAGCACGAGAAGCTACAGAAACGTCTTAACTGGTGTCGCTCTCACAGGCAGCCGTTCATCGCCGGCATCTACCTGCTCATGTCTGTGGACGCAATCATCCTTCCGGGAAAAAGAGGTAAAGATTTTAATGTGTTTTTAAAGGTGTTTTTTTTTATCAGGGTCACAGTTGTGAACCAGGGTGTGTGCTGTTTGAATTAGAGCGTGCTAAGTTCACCGTGTGCAAACAAACCAGTCGTGACGTTAAAACAGAGGCCTGGTTTTTAAGGGAGAGTTCAAGTGTGGTTGTGTAAGGTACTTATGCATGGTCGGAGTGTTGCACACAGGTGGTGGCACTCAGGGAAATCACAATCACAAATGCTTTGATGTATTAAGAGCTATGATTCATAACTTTACATTCAGTTCTATATGCAAGAACTGAATAAATAAGTACCAAGTTATAGCATAAAATCAGTATTAGAATCGTAATTTGACCTAAAAACACATATTTTTGCCACCTAACCAAAAGTTAATCGTATTAAATCTGCACCACCTTAGACTGCGATGTCTAAAAAAAATGGTTTTACGACTTTATCTCGGCGTTTGACAGCCTTTTTCAGCAAGAAACGGGAGTCTGTGTCACGTTGAAAACCGTTCACTCTCCCTCACACCAAAGCCCATTCAGAAAATTAGTGACTGTCGGTCAACTGCGAGTCAACTGCTGCCTCCGTTTCTAAGTTCAGATGTGTTCTTTTGCGACTTCGATCACGTCAGTGACACAGAGTGACCACACGAGGCAGCAGCAGAGCAGCAGCTCCTGTGTACCCACTCAGTGAGCTAAAAACGCCGATTTTCTCTATGGAATTTGGTGCAGGACTCTGTCTATATTTATATATATATACACGTATATGTATATGTATATATATATGTAAGTTATTGTAGATTTTATTTTGTATTTATACTTTTTATCACTGATCTGTGTAAACTGTTAGCTGCACAGTGATCACCCTATGAAAACACTTTCTCCCCCCCCCCTGTGTGTTAGTCACGAACGCAGACATCGCATGCGACTACTCGTCGTATCCCATCTATCCGTTTGCCTTCAGGACACACACGCATCAACTGGGTGAGTCGCAGCGACAGCAACACGGAATTTACGAGGTTTTGAGTTTTCACAGTCGCAGCCTGTTATAGACTCTCTAACATCTGTGTGTGTGTGTGTGTGTTTTGTGCCGCAGGTAAAGTGGTCACCGGTTACAGGATCAGAGACGGGAGGTGGAGCCTGATTGGACGCCAGTCTCCTCAGCTTCCACAGGTACGCTCGCTTCAGACAAACGTGTCAAACTCAATCCCTCACCAGCCCCGAGGCCCAGTTCTTCTCCGTCTCTGCTTCAAATGAGTTTATCTCTGCAGCCACGAGGTCTATTTGAATACTTTGAGTGTTGTATAGTAAAGATAACACTTGTTAAATGTGTGTTAAAGGCGCCATATGTAAGACTGTGGCCAAAAAACGGTTACTACATTCAAATTCAAAATACCGAGGTCTTTTAGGTTTCGTTTTCTGACGTGACTGGCAACCCGTGGTTGCTCGACAGCTGAGACTCTACTGACTGCAATGATCGGTAGACGGCGGTAGGTGGCGCCACATGCCGAAACGTGATTTCAAAACAAAAACATGATTTGCAGTCTGCAAAATATATTTTTTAATGCAAATATTTTGTCTGTACTGTTGTTGTTGGTGAGTTCAGTTTGTTATATGAACTTTATTCCTGAGTCTCTGTGACATATTAGGAGGATTTTATGGCCTTTAGTTGCTTTAGATTTATTACATAATGCACCTTTAAATGAAGGTCTGTGTTATTATTAAATATAAGTTAATTTAATCTTGTAGCCCAGATTCTGCTCTTTAATTAGACGTGCAGCATCGCTCTATTCTTTCATGATTTCTGCATTATTTCACACGGTTTATAATTATTACAATTAGATATTCAGTTATAATTATCGCGTTAATAAATCTGTTGTATTCCACATTGAATTCTAAGCCTGTCTAGTGTTATAAAGTTGTTATTATTTACCTATTTAGCCTGTTTTTGATATTAAGAGCTTGATTTAACATCAAAAATCTGTTTTTTATTGTGAAGTGCACACATCATTCCATATAAAACAAACACTTTTACTTTGAAATTCTGCGTAATATCATCACAAATTGCTTAATCGTGATGTAATTGTGTTATAATATTAAGTTCATGTTGCTCAAACCCTTACAGATCCATACATTAAGACCTTAATGAGTTCATCCTTAAATCTGGCATTTAAAAGTCTTATAAAAGCCACACAGACACACTGTGAATGAACCCATCTGAGTTCAAGTTGTGTTGTTTTTGTGTGTTTTTCCCCACCTCCAGGCTTTTTATCCTGCAAACAAAGACATAGAGGTGAAGTATGGCGACACCCTCGCTGCCAGGTGTATGTTTACAGGTGAAGGCAAAACCTCCAATACCTATATCGGGTGAGTTCTGTTGTTAAAAACCAGCCCAGATTCCTGCTGCGATTAAAAACTGTCCTGATTTTTGAAGGAAAAGCACTTTTTTTAAACGAATCTAACATTAAATGAATCAGAAATACACTCTATACATTGTTAATGTGGTAAACGATGTCTGGTTTTTAATGGAATATGTACATAGGTGTATAGAGGTCCATTTCCAGTGTTCTAATGGTACATTGTGTTTGCTAATGGCGTTAGAAGTTCTATTGGATGATTAGAAAACCCTTGTGCAATGAGTTCTACAGTGTTTTTTTGTATTAATTCCCATGTACGTTCTCCGTGTCGTCCATCAGTGCCACTTCTGCTGATGAAATGTGCAACTTCTACATCATGTACTACATGGAGAGCAAACACGCCGTGCCGTACATGGCCTGCTCCGACACGGGCTCCAAATCCCTGTTCCAGCACATCCCGGCCGAGGCCAACGTTCCCATCCCCGTCGGCCCGGGTCACTCCATGATGCACATGGCGTCGGCGGCGGCGGCAGCAGGTACAGAGGCAGGCGCCTGACGTGGTATAAAAAGTGTTGAGAACTGCTGATTTTTTAGAAAGAATCCTGAACACTAAATCGTCTCCCTCACAGGTCACAAAGACAGCAGTTCACAGGTGGGCGTAAACAACGCAGAGCAGGAGCAGGATCAGGATCAGGGTGAGTTTAAAGAAAACACTTACACACTTTTGAGAGTTTTCGACACGGTCCCAACTACAGCCCTTGGTTTGTAAAGCCCAATTTATACTTCTGGGTAAAGTGCTCTGCGTAGGCTACGTAGAGACTCTGCGTCGACGCAGAGACTGTCGAAGAGCCTCTGCGTCGTCTCCGTCTGCACAAAATATTTTTTAAGTGTCCGTCACTCCGTCAAGGGACAACGGAGACGGCAAAAGCTGCGATTGGTCCTCAGGACAGGCTGAGCTAAGCTGCTCTGTGCCGGCTCTCAGTGCGCTCCGGGCGTCCTGACAGAGGCGGTGCTGATCCCCGCCGATAACGCCGCTGCCGAACTATAAATATGTCATATCTATACACACAGCACATGTTTAGACTCTAAATGGCCAATTTCTCGCCTCAAATTATCTTAAAACTGCGTTCCGTGACACAGAAAAGTGAGAAACGGCCACTGTTTCAACAACAGTCTTTCTCTCTCTTTCTTTCTCGGACGCCATTGCTCACTGTAGCCAGAAGCACAACAACCTTGCGCAGCGACCCCTACTGATCGGGCGGGAAATTGCAGCGAGTGTCCGTCACCACGACGCAGAAGTATAAATGCTCGAGGCGTCGCCGTGGTGACGCAGACGGATAACGCATACGCAGTCGGAGAAGTATAATGTGGCCTTTAGCTAGCTGAGAATGTCTTTGGAAATGACAGAGTGGAGCCAGTCTCCTGCTGTGAGGCTGCAGTACCACTGGTACAGACAGAGGGAGACAGAGAGCAGGAGCTAAAATTACAGTCTCGTGTTTGTTCAACGAGATCCAGAGAGTTTGCGTTAATATTCTGTCCAAACACTGACGAACGGCAACCTTTTGTGGACTTTGGTCCTCACTAAAGTGTGCGTTTATGTGTGTGGACACGCCCCCCCCCCCCCCCCCCAGCGTCTCAGAGCAGAGGATCATTTTCTCAGAGCCTCTCTGTTATTATCTTAGGTCAACAGTGCTGTTTGTAAAATGTGATGCATTTCCATAACTGGACTCGCAGTGTAAACATCGTTGATGTTAAAGGCTCCAGTCTAACGTCTGTCTGTCTGTGTGTCTCCGGGTTGTCTGTGCACACGAGGAAGAAGTCGTCCTCACTGCTGGGATACGCGTTGCGTTAGATATTTATACAAGATCGCATATTAGATTGTAACGTCAGAACGACCACACCTACGATTCAAAACTCTGCTGGCCTTACTTTTTATTGCCGTTAATAACTCGCTTCTGCCCCAGTGCATGCTGGTCTGTTTGTCTCCTGTCAAAACAAACGTTTTGCCCAATGATTTCCCAGTTATTGATGCTGTATCTTAGCAATAGAGCAACACAAACATGTACATATATGTATATTTATCATGATATAAATCAATAATATCTGCGTCTTTTTAGTCTACATGTGGATATAAAGCTTGTTTCTTTGGACAGTGAATAATTCACTCTACAATAACATATAATCTACTCTTTATGATCCGTACTCCAGGATCTTAAAATACATTTTCACTTCACAAAAAAACCTGCTTTATTTTTTAATATTTTTTTAAATGAAGGACATTGAAAGTAAATGTCATCAAATTCTGCAAAGAAGTTACTTTTTAAAACAACATTTTGTTGATTCAATGTATTTTTTTATCAACATATACATGTGTATGTATATATATAGATACATACATGTATATGTGTGTGTATATACAGTATATGGAAGCCAGATACAGTGGAATCTGTATCTGGTTTCCACTGTATATATTCCATATACAGTGGAAACCAGAATATATGTACATGTCTGTGTGTATATATGTCTATGTATATATATATATATATATATATATATATATATATATATATACACACATATATATACATATATATATGGGTTACACACATATATTTATATATATTTATATATTTATGTATGTGTGTATATATATATACACACATATATGTATGTATGTGTGTATATATATATATATATACATACATATATATGTATATATACACACATACAGTATATTCTTCTACTCATCTGAATATATATGTATTTATATATATGTGTATATACATATGTATGCATGTGTATATATATGTATGTATACACGCATGTATATGTACATATATGTGTATATATATATATGCACATATAAATATATCTATATTCAGTATACTTGTACTTTTATTTCAAAGTGTATTTCCCTGACCTGTTGTTGCTATAGACCGCCGTTATCATACTTACACGACTTACTGATCACGTCATAGTGACACAGTCCACCTTCAAATTCATCCTCTGAAGGAGGCGGAGCTTGTAGTGACATGACACGGCTGTGACTTCACTTTTCCCGCATTTTCCTCTTGTGCTGCAGCATTATTCCTACTATCCCTCGTCCTTTATTTCCAGTCTTCTCTGTCCTCTCTGTGTGTGTGTGTTTGTGTGTGTGTGTGTGTGCAGGTGACCTGTATTCTCTCATGTCGCAGCTGCTAGGCCAGAGTCAGGACGTAGTTCACGTACATAAGTACGAGCCCAGCCGGGCGCAGAGGGCCCAGGCCCAGCTCATGGCTCAGATCGATAGCTTAATGCAAAAGAAAAACCTGGGCTCTCCCAGTGCCACGCTGGCCTTCCAGACCAGGAAGGACCCCGTGTTGGTGAGGGACAGAGTCCACAGGTTCCATCAG
The DNA here is from genome assembly GCF_963457635.1 of Microchirus variegatus. Classification (NCBI taxonomy): domain Eukaryota; kingdom Metazoa; phylum Chordata; class Actinopteri; order Pleuronectiformes; family Soleidae; genus Microchirus; species Microchirus variegatus. The sequence continues at coordinate 43,436,558 of NC_139802.1, forward strand.
CTCGAGGCTACGTCCAAGCCGGCGAGGAGCAAGGTGGTAGCTGAAGGACAAGGTGGGTCCTGACTGCTGCTGCTGATGCTGCTGCTGCTGATGCTGCTGATGCTGCTTGTTGTCGTCATGTCGTCACACCAGTGCTTGAAAAACACCCAAAAAGACCAAGACCAGACTTGTAACGAGACCACGTCAAGACCAAGAAGAGACGTTAGTTATTTATTCATCCTTTATTTAGACAGGAAGTTCACTTTGAGATACAAGACCTCTTCTTCCAGGGAGTTCCTGGTCAAGATAACAGCACAAATAATACGTAATAAGTAGTTTGGTGACCTATAAACATATATACTGTATATTAGGGATGTCAAAAGATTAACATTTTTTATCAGATTAATCACAGGGTAGCTGTGGATTAATCATGATTAATCACGATTAATCACCATTCATAAATATGCCAGAAAAACTCAAATTTTCTCTTTATGTATATGTGTATATATATATATTGTGTTTTAACTTAAAATCATGTAGAAACTAAATCGACATGAAACTAAACAAAAAACAAAAATAAACTTTGATGCAAAAAGTAAATTTTTATGAAATCTATCAACTTTCTGGGAACAAAAATTCATAATTTGTAATAATTGGCAGTAATTAATGAATCAATTAATTAATTAATTAATTAATTAATTAAGTAAGTAATTAATTAATCATAAAAATTAATAATTAAAATTGGCATTAATAAATAAAAGTCAATGTAAAAGGATCCTTAATCCAGATATATTGAGCAACATTTTTTTAACTCCATTTTAGAAAATATAACTGTTTAATCATAATAAATAATATAAGTATATACATATGTGTATATATATTGAACAATACTAATGTTCCACCTCATCTATATATGGTGTTTTAAATTAAATATCATGTTAGAAACTGAATATTAAATAAACTAAAAACTAAAAATAATGTTTTATTGACTTTTAGGAACTTTCTGAGAACAAAAATGCATCATCTATAATAAAACCGATGCTGATTATTTCATAAAACAACGTAAATATTGCTGCGATTTGTTCATAGTTTTAAATCAGGACTTGGTCTCGGTCTCGCTTCTAAAAGTCTGGTCTTGACGACAACACATCACCATATTTTTAAGTTTATTCTTGGGACGTCCTTACAGCGTTTGCATGCAGCATGTTATTCAAACAAACACAAACGTGTGGTTTGTTCGTCTCTCGTCTCCTTTGTGTCCTCGCTCTCATTCATTCATTCATTCGTTCGTTCACGATGGCTGAATGTCGCTCTGGTGTCGTCTCTCACCTCTCACAGACGGCACCGCCCGGGGGCTATTTTCACTCCTCTTTTATCTTCCCCATGGAAACCGGTGAAGCTCGTGTTTGCTCTGGCTTCACAAAGACAAAGCAGCCGTCGCTCACTGGGGGAAAAAAAACCACTTCCTCGCTCTGTGGTGAACTGACGCAGGAGCTGAAGGAGGAGACGGAACCATTAGTGCACGACGTTTAGAGCTTGAAATCCTCCTGAGAGAAGTTAATGTAACGTTGTTCCTTTACCATAGAAAAAAGTGCACAGTTTGTACACGAGCTTTAATTTTCCCCCATAGACTTACATTCGAAGCAGTGTTGTCGCCCCCTGATGGTCACTCAAGAGAATGCAGGTGTCCTACGCTTCTACTTCGGCTTCACTTTCTCAACGAGGTTCATTGACTTGGTTAAACGCACAACGCGTTTCCACGACAACTGATCGGAAAAAGAAGCGCGTGACGTCATGTTTACGTGCCGCGACGCTGGAGTCCAGGGCACCGTTTACCAGTTAGCGCCGTTAGCTGCATTAGCTCCGTTAGCGTTAGCCTACAGTGGAACTGGAGCGGTCTGTTTATTAAAGGAAAAGAGCAGCGCTGCAAATAAGCAGCGTACCTGTGTACTGCGTATGTTTAGGTTAGCGTTACTTTACAGACTCATTTTGACAATCGGGAGTCACGTAAACATGACGACACGCGCGTCTTATTCCAGTCGGGCGCCATGGCAACGTGGCATGCGCAACGTTTTACGCCGTTAACCGCCGCTATCGTGTTAACGCACCCATCGCTAGTTTGTTTCCACGTTTACGTCACATAGTGGCTCTGGAGAAAATTCACTCATTCACTGATTCAGTCATTTATTCATTAAGATGATGGTTTGTGCAACACTGAGGTCGTATCTGTGTCTCGGAACGTTGTCTTTCTCTGCTTCTAAGTTTGATTTTTGTCTTTGTATGAGAAACTAAAGAAACCTCCTCGTCTCGTGCTGAGGTGTGGAGAATAATGTTGTACAGTTTTTGGTCCTTTGACCTTTGACCTTTGACCTTGAGCTTTGAGAGGTCAGGCTTGTGTGTGTCAGCTCAACGCAGCAACATCGTGTTTCTGTGTGTGTGTGTGTGTGAGATCTGTGTGCATCTTTTAACTGATTTATGTTGAATGATAATTATCACAATTACCTTTGCTTGTGTTTGTTTCGCAGACAACCACCTGGAGCAGGTGTCGTCATGGCCGCAGGGTTCTCTGCAGCTGGGTCAGGTGTCAGGACTCGCCGTGGACTCGGACTCGAACCTGGTGATCTTCCACAGAGGGGATCACCAATGGGGACCCAAGTTAGTACATTGTTTGTTAATTAATTAATTAATTAATTAATTAATTAATTAATTAAGTGATTAGTTAATTTATTAATTAAGTAATTAGGTAATTACTTAATTAATAAAATTATTTATTTAATTAATTAATTAATTAATTAATTAATACAATTATTTATTTATTAAGTTATTTATTTATTTTTAAGTTATTTATTTATTTATTTATTTATTAAGTAATTTATTTATTTATTAAGTAATTAGTTAATTAAGTAATCAGTTATTAAGTAATTAATTAATTAATTAATTAATCAATTCATACATTTATTAATTAATTAATTAATACATTTATTAATTAATTAAAGGCTGTCACTTTTTTCTAATTGCATCAATTGTCAGCTAATTTTTCCCTGTTGTTCTTCAGCTCCTTCAACAGTCAGGCTCGGTACCAGCAGAGGTCCCTGGGGCCCATCCAGCAGTCCACTATCCTGGTGGTGGACCCGGCCAAGGGCGACATCCTGAAGGCGTCCGGCAGAAACATGTGAGTCCGCGTGGATTTTCTTTGTTTTGACGAGGAAGGTAACGATGTTCCGGATCAGAACACGAGCAGAGTGAAAAAAACTGAGATCCTGTTGCTCCGCAGGTTTCACATGCCTCACGGGATCACCACAGACAAAGAGAATAACTACTGGGTCACGGACGTCGCTCTTCATCAGGTGAACTGATGACTTTTATCTCACTGTTTCAACAGGAAACTGAACTTTGTGTCACGATCTAAACCTCTCATTCTTCCACGCCAAACCCCATAGAGAAAATCAGTGTTTTTACTTCACAGCAAACAGGAGTTGTTGATTCACTTCTGCCTCCGTTATGACATTTAAAAAATTTAAATCCATCCTTCCGATTGACCCGAGTCACAGAAACTAACCAAACACAGCAGCAGGAGAGCAGCAGTGCCCATGAGCCACCAAGCTAAAGTCGACGATTTTCTCAATGGGATTTGGTTTAGGAGAGTGAGCAGTTTACAAAGTGGCAGAAAATGTTCCTTTTCCTATCAGAAAAGACGGTCTAATAGTGAGATAAAGTGACAAACTCTGACGACAGTGTACACTTAAGCTGCCTGTAGATATTATGGGATGTTATTTTTGGCACTGCCAGTATGTGTCCTCTGGAATGAGCTGCTTTAACAATATCTGAATTAATTCATGTAATGAAGTAACCGTGGCTCCCGTCAGGTGTTAAAGGTGAGCGGCGACGGCAGAGACCGCACGTTGGTGGCGCTCGGGGAAGCGTTCGCGCCAGGAAGTGACAGCCGACACTTCTGCCAGCCCACCGACGTCGCCGTGGACACGGACACCGGCAACGTCTTTGTGTCCGACGGCTACTGCAACGCCCGGATCCTCAAGTTCTCCGCCGACGGCAGATACCTGACGGAGTGGGGCGCAGGTGGGGGAATCGAAACGCTCGGATTTATCTGTCCTGCCCCCTAGTGGTGGCTGAGTTACAGAGAGTCATGTGTGTGTCTTTGGCCGCAGGTTCGTCCGACAGGAGGAGGCGCATGCCGTTCCGCATCCCCCACAGCCTGGTTTTCCTCCCCGACAGACGCGAGGTCTGCGTGGCCGACCGCGAGAACGGACGCATCCAGTGCTTCATCGCCGAGACCGGCGAGTTCGTCAAGGAGATCAAGAAAGACGAGTTTGGAGGGGAGGTGTTCGCCATCAACTACAGCCCTGCTGGAGGTGAGTTTACTGAGGCGGAGGGGGGCGGGGGCCTCTTTTTCTTCCCGCTACGAAGTCAGAGAAAATAAACCAAATAATGCTGATCTTTATTGTTTTCTGTAAAGTGTTGGGCAACGTTAACGCACATTAACGCATGACACGTTTCCGCGACGACTGACCGGAAAAAGACCCGCGTGACGTCGGTTTACGTGATTTTTAAATGAGTCTCTAAAGTGACTCTAAACGCAGTACACAGGTACGCTGGTTATTTGTAGCGCTGCTCTTTTCCTTCAAGAAACCGACCGCTCCAGTTCCGCTGTAGGCGCGCTTACGGCGCTAAAGGAGCTAACGGAGCTAACTGGTAAACGGTGCCTGGACTCCGGTGCCGTGCCACGTAAACATCGACGTCACGCGTGTCTTTTTCCGGTCAGTCGTCGTGGAAACGCGTCAGGCGTTGATGTGCGTTAACGCCGTTAGCATGCCCACCGCTACTTATAATAACATATTTTTTTCCTGTTTCTGTGTGAAGACGGCGTGATCTTTGCAGTAAACGGAGAGTCTCCGTATGGCTCCGCTCCGCTCAGAGGCTTCGTCATAAATTATTCGACCAAGGATATTTTGGATACCTTCAGCCCAAAGACAGAGGTTCGCACGCACACACACACACACACACACACACACACACACACGGAACAGGATGACGTGTCACTTCCTGTGCGTGTTCTCATCTTTCACTGCTTTTCTTCAGGAGTTCAGGATGCCCCATGACATCGTGCAGAGCAGCGACAGCAGCGTGTTTGTCGGCGACGCGGCGAGTAAAACCGTCTTCAAGTTCACCAGCGAGAGTAAATATTGAACGCAATCGTTACAACCTCTAACCCACCCTTTTTTTTTTACACATGTAAAGATGTGTATTTAGTCGTATTTTATCATCCACTCACTGTCCCCTCCCCTCACCACCAAATCCCATATTCTGAGTGTTTGTTTTTGTGTGTTTCCAGAACTTCATCGCTCTGTGAAGAAAGCTGGAATCGAGGTCCAGGAGGTGGAAGGTGAGTCCGACTCTTCACCTGCTCGTGTTTGCGTTCTCTGTCCCTTTAAAAACTCTCTCTGTCTCCGTGTAGAAGTGGCGGCGTTCATCCAAACGAAGCTGAGGCCGCAGCACAACGCGTCGAAGGCGGCTCCTGTGCTGCAGAAGCAAGTCGTGGTCCAGCAGCCTCAGCCTCAGCCTCAACCTCAACCTCAGCCTCAGCCTCAGCTAGAGGAACTGAAAGGGAAGGAGAAACAGAAGGAGGAGGACGACGTGGAGCAGAAGAAGAAGATCTCAGTGAAGTCAGACAGAGGAGAGGGAACGTTCACGGCCATCATCACCACGCTGCTGCTCGTCCCTCTTGTGCTCGTCATCTCCGTCGGCTTCTTCGTCTGCTGGAGGAGGAACAGTACGTGTGATGATGTCACAGGAAATGCTCATCCTTTAATATATACATCATAATAAGTCCATGATATCGTAAGAATGTACTTTAATGCTTCATTTTACTGTTGCACAGCTTTTTCTCCCAAGTAACGCTTTAAGTTTGTGTCGCTGGGTAACTCGTTCTCCCCTACACCAAACCCCATAGAGTAAATCACTGATTTTACACCACAGCATTCAGGAGTTGTTGACCTACGACCGCCTACATCAGTCAGTTAAAATATTGTATTTTGTCACTTAGATGATTTAAAGCGGACCTAGACCGGAAGTTCCAATTAACGCTGTTTTTTAGTGTGTATCTGCGTCATTACCTTGTTTACGAAGCCCTGAAGGTTCTAAACAAACAGTTCAGCCACTGCTGAGAACGCTGTGTTTTATTGTAATCTCGGGCTCAGCGAGATCTCTGGAAAATCCCGTAATAGTTACGTAAACACCGGTTCTCCTGAACAGCAGATCCTCCTGCTCCGGGGCACTAGTCCGGGCACATCCGGTTACGTACATTGAACCGCAGAAGAAGAATAACGTCCGTTGTGGAGGTGTTTCACGAGCGACAGTGTCTTCTGACTCTGGGTCTGACTCCGCTTCTGAGAGCGGGTGTGCTGTATATGTCACTTCCGGGTACTGGCCAATCACAAGACAGTTGGGAAGACTCTGCGATGGCTGGCCAATCACAACACACCGTCTTCTGGGTGTGAGAGTTGAGTCTGAAATATCGCGGCTGGGGAACAGCGTCAGAAAAGAGGATTTCTGTCGGCTCGTTTACAGCAACTAGGAGGTTTTTGAGCATAAAAACAAGTTAATGTATGTAAGTAGACCTCCATAACTAACATATATGTGGACACAGGACCACTCTATGTGAGCTTTAAATCCTGTGTTTGGGTTCACATAAATGACAGAGGAGGCAACAGAGGAGCTGCAGCTGCTGTTTTTGAAGGTGTAAAATCGCTGGTTTTCTATATGGGGTTTGGTGTGAGGAGAAACAAACTCAAGTTTCCTGTCTAACTGTTGTCTTTGAATGTTTGCAGATCGAGGTGAGGTGAAGAGTGAGCCCAGCTCTGTGGGCGGCATCTTAGGCAAAATAAGAGGTGAGTGGGTTTTTTTTTTTTTGTAGACAGTTTCAGACATGGCTGCAGCTTCATTATCGTCGTCGTCTCTGTGACCCCGTGACCCTCCTCGTCTCGTCCTCTGTTTCAGGCAAAGCCGTGGGCAGCCTCAACCTGGGCAACTTCTTCGCCGCCCACAAAGGTTACACGCGCCAGGGCTTCGACCAGCTGAGCACCGAGGGCAGCGACCAGGAGCGCAACGACGACGACAGCAGCGACTCGGAGAACGAGGAGTACTCCGCTCTGCCGCCTCCGCCTCCACCTCAGCCTCAGCCTCAGCCTCAGTCGTCCTCTTAGACGACCGCCAACGACCGCCAACGACCCCGCGACCCCGCGACCTTCTGCTTACATTTGCCAACATGTTTGTTATTCACCACGTGTGTAGCTGTTGTGTTCGCTGCCAATCTTATCGTTTATATATATATATATTTAAATATATGCTGTATATACAAATATTTTAGACCGTTTATTTAACCTTAATTTAATTTATCTGTGTAATCTGGATGGGATTCACAGTCGCGTCGCACGAGAGAGAGAGAAAGAGAACGTTTCCCCCCCCTCCTCCTCCTCCTCCTCCTCCTCCTCCCCTGAGAATTCAAAAACGTTCAGATTCAGCCTTAAAAACTACAGAAAAGATTATTTTTGCCTTTTTAATGAAACTCCTGTGAAATTCCTGACTTTTATTTTGGAAAAAAGAGATTGAATGTTTTTTTATTTGAGCCGCGAAAGACGTCACTGTGTGAACTGAATGTTTTTCTTATTATTGTTTTAGTTTGAGAGTTTTTACTTTAATTGCGGTCCAAACATTTTATTAACACGGTCCAGAGAGTGAAAAATGTCCACTAAAGAAGGTTGTGGACATTTTCTGAGAATGTACGTTCACAAAAGTTGTTTCCGACATTTGCTGGAGATTGTCCAGAGAGGGGAGACTTCACGGAAGAGTGTAAATGTCCACAACGTAGTTTTGGACATTTTCTGGAGATTGTCCAGAGAGGGAGACAGTACATGAGGTTGTAAATGTCCACAAAAGTATGCTTTGGACATTTTCTGGAGACAATCCAGAGGGAGATTTCATGTGAGAGAGCATAAATGTCCACAAAAGAAGGTTTTGGACATTTTCTAGACTGAACCTGAGAGAGCGTGAATGTCCACAGAAGAATGTTTTGGACATTTTCTAGACTGAACCTGAGAGAGCGTGAATTTCCACAAAAGAAGCTTTGGACAATTTCTAGAGATTGTCCAGAAAAGGAGACTTTACGTGAGAGTGTAAATGTCCACAAAAGTAGCTTTGGACATTTTCTGGAGACTATCCAGAGGGAGACTACACCTTAGAGCATAAATGTCCACAAAAGTAGCTTTTTGGACATTTTCTGGAGACTGTACAGAGAGACTATGTGAGAGGGCAACTGTCCGCAAACGTTGTTTTGGACATTTTCCTGAAGATGGTCCAGATATTTTTTCAAAAGTAGCTCTGAACATTTTCTGCAGCTTGTCCAGAGAGGGAGACATCATGAGCGTGTAAATGTCCACAAAAATAGCTTTGGACATTTTCTAGAGGCTGTCCAGAGAGAGACTTCACCTGAGAGTGTAAATGTCCACAAAATAGCTTTGGACATTTTCTGGAGACTTTCCAGAAAGGGAGACTTTATGTGAGGATGTAAATGTCCACAAAAGAAGGATTTGGACATTTTCTAGAGACTGTCCAGAGGGAGACTTCACGTGAGAGTGTAAATGTCCACAAAAGAAGGATTTGGACATTTTCTAGAGACAGTCCAGAGAGGGAGACTTCATATAAGAGCGCAAATGTCCACAAATTAGCTCTGGACGTTTGCTGGAAATTGTCCCAAGAGACTGTATGTGGGATCGCAAATGTCCACAAAAGTAGCTTTGGACATGTTCTGGAGATTGTCCAGAGAGACCGTCTCGGAGAAGCTTCTTTTTTGGACACAGTGTTCCAGAACACGTCTCTTGCCAGCTGCCTCGTCAGATATCTAGATTCCGTCCGTCCTCCTGCCGATGTGAACGCGTCTGACGCAGACGATCGTACTGCTGCATTATTCACGCGTGAGCGCGACGCTTACAGTGTTCGGTTTGTGACGTTTTTTTCAAAGATCCTTCCGTGAATCTCTTCCGTGTCGTGAAGCTGCAGATTAGCTAGTTTTTTTTGTTTGTTTTTGGTCATGTGGTCGTTTTTGTGCCTTTCTCGTGTTTTTTTGTTTTGTTTTCGTTTCATCACGACGTCGCGGAGAGAAAACTGCTGCTAGCTAGAGCTCGTACTCACGGATTCCTCTTCCATTTCAAAAGAGATTATATGTGTGTGTGTGTGTGTGTGTGTGTGTGTGTGTGTGTGTGTGTGTGTGTGTGTGTGTGTGTGTGTGTGTGTGTGTGTGTGTGTGTGTGTGTGTGTGTGTGTGTGTGTGTGTGTGTGTGTGTGTGTGTGTGTGTGTGTGTGTGTGTGTGTGTGTGTGTGTGTGTGTGTGTGTGTGTGTGTGTGTGTGTGTGTGTGTGTGTGTGTGTGTGTGTGTGTGTGTGTGTGTGTGTGTGTGTGTGTGTGTGTGTGTGTGTGTGTGTGTGACTGTTCAAATGCCTTCACTGCAGGTCACATGACGCTCGCCATTTTGGAAACTTTCGAGTGGATTAACTGGAAAATTTGGGGGCGTGGCCTGAGTAGCCAAGGAATAGGATTGATATTCAACCGTATTTGTGTTTTCGCCGAGATTATTCCACAGTATATTATTCACAGACGATATTTAAATTGCCAAACTACAATTTTGACAAATTTCCAGTTAATTTCCCGTAATTTTTCCGACCCCTAAATGTCTCACTGTGAAGGAAACTTTTCCACGCCATTCCGTCCTCTTCATCGCGGTCACGTGACTTGCACGGTCCAAAACCACAGAGACAAAGCCAAGCGGCGCCCTCTGTCTTCTGTGTCGGGCATTGATCGGGCAGATTTCAGTGTCACCTGACCACGACGTCACATGCTGTAATTTAAAGGGACCGTACGTACGTTTGTACGCTGTAGCTCCGACAAATCAAACGTACGCTTTCATTTTTAATCTAAATAACTAATCGTCCTCGTCTTGACACCTGCAGTCGCCGTGGAAACGGTGGACTGTTGAGCCTCGTTGTCCAGGTGGTCCGATAATCTCAATCACGTCCAATAATCTCAATCCCGTCGGTGAGTCATCGATGAACTCTCGCATTTCTCACTTCCTGCTCTCATTTCCTGACATTGTAGCTCGAGTTAATCTGCATTTATCACTTTAAATGAAATCTGAGAATATGGCTGGACGCGTGTTTGTTCTGCAGATTATAATCTGGATTCAGTTTGGTTTATTACAGGTTTATGATGTGGTGTCTATCTGGGTTAAATGTGCTCGATAATCTGATTTAAGTCTTTTCACATTGTGGTTGGTTTCAATCCTGTTTATAATCTGGTTTTAGACTGGTTCATATTATAGATTATAATCTGGTTTCAACCTGGTTTATAATATGGTCTCAACATCGTTTATTATCTTGTTGATTTCAGTCTCGTTTATAAAAGGGTATCAATCTGGTTTACAATGTGGTTTTATACTGGTGCATAATCTGGTTGGTTTGGTCAGGATTCTAATCTGGTTTGGGTCTGTTTCATAATCACGTGTTTTCAGGCTTGTTTTTAATCTGGTTTTACCCACAAGTGAAAATTGGTATTATAATGTTTTATAATATAGTTTCAATCTGGTTTATAATCTGGTGTCAACCTGGTTTATCATGTGGTCACATTCAATCTAGTTTAAAAATGGTCTCAATCTTGTTTTTAATCTGGTTTCAAACCGGTTAACAATCTGGTTTTGTTTCGATCTGATTTATATTGTGGTCATAATCTGGTTTTTAATCTGGTCTCAATCTGGTTTATAATGTGGTTTTATACTGGTGCATAATCTGGTTGATTTGGCCATGATTCTAATCTGATTTGTCTCTTGTTTCATAATCATATGATGTCAACCTGGTTTATAATCTGATTCAATTTAATTTATAATAAATTACACCGTAATCTGGTTTCAAACTGGATTTACTCTGATATATAATCTGGTTCTGGTCCAGTTCATGTTCCGTTTCATACCCAGATTTTTACGAATCATGAAGCAGATATAATCTGGATTACAGTGCAGTGGGAACAAAGAGAGTCCGTATTCTCAGGTTTCGTGTCTTTTTGCTCACGTTGCTGATTAGTTTTTTTTAGTTTTTTTCGTCGCAAAGTTCGGACGAATGTTTTCTTATGATTTGATTCTCCTCTGAACAGCATGACGTGTCGTTGCTCTCTGATCTTCTTCTTCTTCTTCACTGTAACTGGTTTTTGCTGCAAGAAAAAAAAGTAAAAGTACTATTTTCAGTAACTATGTTATTTGTGTAATAAAGTGTCTGCAAAGCATCGACGCGTAAACTCTTCTTTCACCTGATTGGTCGAAAATACAAATTTAAGTCAAACAATCTAAATGTTTAAAGGCGCCATATGTAAGAATGTGGCCAAAAACAGTTACTACGCTCAAATTCAAAACACTGAGGTCTTTTAGGTTTGGTTTTCTGACGTAACTGAACGTCAGAAAACCAACCCGTGGTTGCTCAGTAGCTGAGACTCTACTGACTGCAATGATTGGTAGACGGCGGTAGGTGGCGCCACATGCTAAAAACATGATTTCAAGAGTCTGCAAAATATTTTCTTTTAATGCAAATATTTTGTCTGTACTGTTGTTGTTGGTGAGTTCAGTTTGTTATATGAACATTATTCCTGAGTCTCTGTGACATATTAGGAGGATTTTATGACCAGTTGCTTTAGATTTATTACATACTGCACCTTTAAGTCAGAATTTTCGGCCTAAAAAAGCTACTTAACAAAAGGCTTACCTCATAAATTCTTTGTTTTCTGTATTTTAAGCCTACGTTTGTCACTTAATCTCACAATTAAACATCGTTTTCTGCCGAGAAACACGTTCCTAAAACCGCTCACTCTCCCTGCACCAAACCCCATTGAGAAAATCAGAAATTGCCGAGTCACCGTGAGCTAAAAAAGAAAAATGCTGGTTTTCTCTGTGGGGTTTGGTGTGAGAAAGCCAGCGATTTACAAAGTTACAGAAAACTCTAGTTTCCTGTGGTCAGATCTCTCAGATCTAATCCCACGTCGCCGCGGCAACAACAACAACGGGGACAAACGAGCACGAGCGGCCGCCGCGGGGATTAAACCTAATAAGCTGCTTTGCGTCGAGAATAGCAACGGTAAGAAGTGGAACATCAGTCTGAGACGAGTGTGGGACGAGTGTGTCTGCAGGTCCGAGAGGAACCGAACCAGGACCTGAAACCTAAAGGTACGTTTGTCTAGTTTGTTTGAAATGATTCACAAAACTCAGATCATTTTTCCTGTGATAAAAACAAAGATTTAAGCTTCTTTTTAAGCTCTGAAAGTTTCCTGTAGACTCTGATTTGTTTGTTGAAAGTGAGTTCATCAGTCGTCTTATGTATTATTTCATGACATTTCTCTGTTATATCTATTTTTATATGTATATATATATATTGTTTGTGTTCATTCAGAAAAGAATGAAGCCTTTATCCTGTTTACCTGCCAACACAAGTCCTCTTAAATTCAGATTTAATTCTAATAATATCTCGTGACTAACTCCAAACAATGACAACATAAATGATCAAAGTCGCTTTTAACCAACATTTGCAAAGTCAAAAATACAAAATCCCACTTAATCTCACTATTAAAACCACCTTTTCTTTCGAGAAACAACAAGTATATAAACCCGCTCACTCTCCCTGCACCAAACCCAATTGAGAAAAACAGCGATTTTACATCGCAGCGCACAGCAGTCGTTGATCCACTGTCGCCTCCATTAGTACGTTTCAATGTGTTATTTGGTCACTTCAGTGTTTGAAAAACACGTGTTCAGATTGACCTCAGTGACACAAAGTGACCACACGAGGCAGCGGTGGCCCAGCGGCTCCTGCGTCACCCTGAGCTAAAAAACGCCAGTTTTCTCTATGGACTTCTGTATGGGAGAGTGAGTGGAACAAACTTTAGTTTCCAGACTAAAAAACCCCAAATATGTTTCTTTTTCTTACAGCGTATGTGAGTCCGAGCCCGATTTAAGAATGAGTAAGAGGGGGAGGAGGAGGAACAGCCGGAGGAAGAGCTCCAGCAGCAGCAAACGTGAGTCGCAGATTTGGCCGACGGTGTGACGAGGTTAATCCGCAGCTTAGCTGAGTCACATTTTTCCCACACCGACACAGACGAGTGCTTAATCCCAACAGAGGTCACTTCATTCATTCACTTATATATCCGTGCTCCTTCACGACGGAATATCTAACGTAAAGTTTTGTCTCTCGTCTCGCAGAGAGCGCGTCGCCGTACATCTTCCTGAAGCAGAACAAAAACGGCGCCGGCTACAAGGACGACGCGGTCGAAAAGGGCGAAAGCGACTCGATGCGCAGGGAAAACGTCGGCGCCGCGTCCGACGACGACGAGGAAAGATACGACAACTCTGCGCCGCAGGAGAAGCGATACAAGCCGGATCGCCGCCCGACGTTTGCTCTGAACCAAAGGAGCGTTTACGCCAAGACGACCGAGGACAAAGAGACGGGGACGAAGATCGTGACGTCCGTGTCCGTCGACGACCTGGACGGCTCGGCGCCAAAGGTCACGTTCCGGCAGCGGCGCGAGCCTTCGTCGGACGAAAAACGGACGCGCTCCTCCTCGACGCCGGTGACCAACGTGATGAAAATCGACTGCTCGGCGTCCGGAGTGAAGCTCGAGATTCAGGAAATCCTCAACGGCTCCGACGTCAAGACCACGTTTGTTTTCGTGAACGGAAACGCGGGCGGTGCCCGGACGACGACGGCGACGACGATGCCGGATAACGAGTCGCCCGAGCGTCCGTCGCTGCTAAACGCGTGCGATCGCGGTGCAGATCAGAACTACAGATTTTCCTTCGGCGGCGTCCGCGACCGAGCAGACGATCCGACAAAGACGTGGTACAATCCGAACTGTCCGTGCTACGCCGGTCAACAGCAAGAAATAGCGACCGACTGCTCGTCCGCGAATCCGCCGCCGGGCTCCGCCCTTCAGCTGAACATCAAACCTCAGGAGAAGAGGAAGTATTTCCAGAAAAGCTTCAGCATCGATCAGTTCTGGGACATTCCTCCGCCGCAAGAGTTCGCCGACATCAAATACAACACTTTGGAGGAGCTGAGGTTTGACCTAGCCTCCGCCAGGATCGGGACTTCGCCCACCTTCAAACGAGAATTCCACACATTGCCCGATTTGACCCACGACGAAGAATCGGCCGAGGAGCAAGCGGATCTGGCTCCGTCGTTCGATCAACTGTCCGAGTCCGACAACTACGATCCCTCGTTGGCGAGGCCGTCCGTGTCCACCAACAGATCCAGCTTCACCAGGGAGTTCGTCAGCCTGCAGAAGAGGAAGTCCTGGATCAGGAACAACAGCATCGCCGCCGTGGAACACAGAGCGTGTCCGTATCTGCAGAAGCGGCGGCAGACGTTTCCCGGGATTATGTCAGAAGGTCTGGAACTGATGCAGGAGGATCTGCTGCTGCCCTGCACCGAGTCGTTCTCCTCGGTGATTATGTGTTCGTGTCCCGAGCGGACGGAGACGCCGGGGACGGTTCAACAAACCGACGAAGACAACTTCCCCGACGACTCAACGGAACCCTCGAACAGATACGACGGCACGCGAGCGATACTCGGCTCGTTCTGTACGATCGGTTCCGAGGACAATCCCGACGTTATATGCGGCTTCAAACAGAGCTCTTGCAAATGCGTGGACAGCCTGGACACGGAGGTTGCCGACAGCGGGTTTGAACAAGAAATCAGGGAAGTGGAGTTTCAGAGCGGCGACGGCGTCGCGGACGAGCCCGGACGAAGAACCTTTGCGATTCAAGTCATCCCTCCGTCCTGCAGCGGCTCCGAGGAGCAGATGCTGCCGAGCCATCAGGTCCCGCTGTTCCAGAACGATCCAGAGGATTCGGACTCGACTCCAACCGAACACAAGTCCTCAGTCGTGACTCTGACTGTCGGCTCACTGGAGCAAAGGTTCCTGCAGATGGACTTAAGGTCTTCGCAGAGCGCTCGGAAGGAAAACTCTCTCGGAAGCTCACTGGAGGACATCGGTGGGTGTCCCTTTCAGGGCGGAGACGTTAAGGCAGTAACCGCAAGAGAGGTAGAAGTAGAGAGTGGATCTGAAGCAGCAGCAGGCGAGGAACCAGGAGACACCAGAACTTCTCGGCCCCTGACGACACTGGAGACAAAAGATCGGCGACGAGGCGCCAGGAGATCGACGCCGACGGAACTACACGTGAAGGAGCAGCTCGGTAAAACCAACAAATCGAACAAACCAACTGTGTCCAGATGTAAGTCACGTGGGGAGGGTTAGTTACGGTTGTCCGTTAAGTGTGATTGTTTGCGGTAGTTAGCGGACGGTGCTGTGAGCGCCACCTATGCTAAGACAGAGGCCAAGATGTTAGACAGACTGGAATCAGAAGTTTGGAAACTGCTCAGATTTGATCCAGTAAGACCTTTGTTAAGAGGCTAAAACCAGGTTTTTTTCTTGCGTCTTTTCCAGGTTCCAGCGAGGTCATAGACCATCTGAAGCCCGTGATGCACGGAGAATCGGAGAGCGGCGGCGGCGGCGGTAGCTCTGAACACTGGGCCAAGAGACGCAAGCTCTTCAAGGACAGTAAGCAGTGGAGCTCAGCTGGAGGAAGCTCCATCACCAGTGACATCACGGAGGAGTCGGGTGAGTCCACAAACTCAGCTATGACGGGGTTTGTCTGTACGTTTGTGAGGAACCGCGACAATGGTGCCGTTATCTCTTAGCTAGTTTTTGGCTAACTCACTCGTCCTTTGTCGCTGTTAGGGTTAGCCTTTGTCATTCTTACGTCATTTAGCAAGGATTTGAAAAGATTTTGAAAGGGAACTTGGCTCTTAATCTTCGGTAGTTAGCTGTGGGCGACTGGACTTGCTGGAGTTCCAGTCGCCCACAGCTAACTAGCGGAGTTGAGTTAGCGGGTTCAAGCCCCCTGCCAGGTCAAGGGCTGGGTTACCCTTGAATAAGGCACTCAATCCGCATCGTTTATTGTTCATTGGACGTTCTAAACTGATTTTAGCCACGAGGGTCAGTTTAGAGTGGCACTAGGACACATCCAGTGACCTCCTAGCTGAGCCGTTTCTTGCTATATGCGGACCATGCAGCTGCATAGGGCCCCACAGCCACCAGGGGGCCCCCAAACTGCAAGTTCAGACTCATATTTTATTATATTTTTGAGAATTAAAAGTACCTGTCTTTATGTATTGGATGCATTCATTATGCATATATTTGCAAAGCATGTAAGTGTTTGTGGGGTAATCGGAAAAAGCTAGGAATCTCTACCTGGAGTTTGAAAAAATAGGGGCCCCCAAATATTATCTCGCAAAGGGCTAGAAACGGCCCTGCCTCCTAGTGCCAGTCCCAAGCCCGGATAAGTGGGAGGATTGCGTCAAACAAAAAATCTCTGCCAAATCAATCAAATATGTGGTCATCCGTGGTGGCGCCCCCTAGAGAGGGAGATAAGCTAGCTTGTTTGCTAATCCAGTGCTAACAAGTATTCTTCGGTAGACTAGCTAGGTGATTGTCGGGTCTCATCTCCAGAACATACAAGTGCAACTCTTATTCTCGCGCTGTTGGCAGTTGTTACCGATGCTAACTTGCTACCTACCCAGGAACATAAGAGCGGCCAATAGGAGGCGCTCCCTCTCTCGCTGTGAACTGACCTGTGATCCGCGCCTTGTTTTGTTGTTTTCTTCTAGTGTCTGAGGACACGCCCTCTATGGACATGACCACCCGGGACAGTGAGGAGGGGGGGTTTTACATGGAGACGTTCCACTCTGCAGCGTGGATCTACCAAGGAGACGGCGCCGAGGTGATTTCCCCGAGCCTCAGCACCAGAACTCCGGCTGTCGCAAGTGAGCGCTTTTTGAGGTTTTTTATTCTTAAATATTTAATTATGAGATCATAAAAGTGCTTAAATAAAGGTGCGTTGTGTTCTGCCGACAGTTCGAGAGCGGACGGTGAAGATCAACAAAGGCAGTGGAGAATATCCCTGGGGTTTCCGCATTCAGTTCTCCAAACCTATCACGGTCACGGAGGTCGACACCAGTCAGTAAACTTCTGTTTTTAAGTAAAGGTGTAAAGTGAAGCTAATGTGCATCAGGGTTGTGTATCTGTGTGTGTGATTGTGTTGCCATGGTTACAGACGGAGCAGCTGAAGAAGCAGGATTAACGGTCGGAGATTTCGTTCTGGCTGTGAACGGCATCGATGTCACCAGTATTCCTCACTCTGAGGCTGCAGATCTGGCCAGACAAGGTACTACATGTACTACGACTATGTATATATATATGTATACATATGTGTGTGTGTGTATGTATGTATATACATATATATACACGTAAATGTATGTGTATATATATATGTATATATACACACATATACGTATATATATGTGTATATATATGTGTGTGTGTATATATATATACATATATATGTGTATATATGTATATATATGTATATATATAATATATATACACATATATACGTATATGTGTGTGTATATATACATATATATACACACACATATATATATATACACAACACGTATACAAGTGTATGTACTACTACCACATATACAACTTTATACATATATAGTATAATAATGTACACCTTTATGTACACCTGTATATACAGTTTACTAATATATATAACTACAGTACAAACAATAATAATACACGTAAAATATACAACTACGTGTATAGGAACATAGTAACTATGTATATAGCTACGTTTAAATACAACAATATATAACTACATATGTAATAACATGTATAATTACATATACATATACACTATACATATACTGTATATAATAACATATACACTATAACAACATATAACCTAATATACAGCATTACACTATGTAAGTAAATATATTATTATACATATATAACGACAATATATAACATATGACAACATATATAACTACTTCATACTGTATATAATTTTCATTCAATGTGTAAAACTACATTTATGTTTATTTACATGTACAATATAGCATATTACGTATATATGTACATGTATGTATTCACGTTTATACTATATAACTGTGTGTATACTGTATATATACACGCAAGTTTCATATTAAACCATTTAATCAAGGTTATAAATATGTTTGTTGTTTGTTGTTTGTTTTAGGTCCAGATATTCTGACGCTAACCATCGGGTCAGACATCGGCCGCGGTCCTAACACCCCCCGCCCGGCGTGTCGAGGTTACCTCCACAAACGCACCCAGTCCGGTCTGATTAAAGGCTGGAGGAAGAGGTGGTTTGTGCTCACACACGACTGCTGTCTGTGCTACTACAGACACAAACGGGTCAGCGTCATCATCACCATCATCATCACCATCATCATCATCACTATCATGTGTGTGTGTGTGTGTGAGTTTAACCTCTGTCCTGTTTAACCTCCACAGGACGAAGGGAAAAGACGAGCTCTGTCTGCGGTGAAGCTGGAGGGAGCAGAGGTCGGTCAGGACTCGACTCTGGGGAAACCGTTTGTGTTCAGGTGTCGTCCTCAGGCTCTCAACAGGGTTTTCTTCTTCTGTGCCACGTCCAACCAGGAGATGAAGAGGTAACAACACACACACCTCATACATCACTTCTGCATCATAAATACACACATTTACATACGACTGTGAACTTATATGTCGCTCCATATCAATGCAGACACTTTTATTTTGAAATTCAGTGAATTTATTTGAATTTATGAATGTAGACCAGTGTTTCGCAACCCTGGTCCTCAGTGAACACTGCCCTGCCATGTTTTAAATGTCGCCCTGCTCCAAAACCACCTCATTCAAATAAATCGCCAGCTCTGCAGAAGCCTAATGATAAACTTTTTTATTTAAAAAAAAAAAAAAAGTTAAACTTTTGTTCAAATCTTTGAAAAATTTTTTTTTTCAACTTTTGGCCAATTTTTTCCAAAAAATTGTTCAAAACATTTTTTTAAAAATTTAATGTTTCAACTTTTGTAAAAAAAAATCGTAAAAAAAAAAAAAAAAAAATAGTATTTACATTTTTAATTTTAAATTCTTTTACATTTAATAAAAAAAAGTTTCAACTTTTGTAAAAAAAAAAAAAAATCTAAAATTGAATGTTTCATCTTTTGTCAATTTTTTTCCCAAAATTTTAATTTTTCAACTTTTGTTCAAAACCTTTTTTCAAAAATGTAATATTTCATCCCCAAAAAAATATATTTAAATTTTAAATTTTCAAATTTTTAAAAAATATATCAACTTTTGTAAAAAATTAGATTGAAATTTTTTTGAAAATGTAATGTAAAAATGATTTTCTCAATGGCTTTGGTGTGGGAGAGTTAGCGGCTTACGAAAAACTAGCATAAACTTCAGTTTCTTGTTGATATAAAGTGTTAAATATATTCTTATTTATATTCAGACACTTTTATTTTGAAATTCAGTGAATTATCTATCGTCACAGAGAGTTTTTATTGTGATATCGTGATATAAGGATAAGACGAATATGATATAATTTAACTATAAGCTCATGTTGTTCACCCCGACTGATTTAATAGATACAAATAAAGCATGAATTTCCATCATATACCTGTTCCAGTGTCTCATATGTGAGGATTATTTTAGTTAAATTGTACATTATTGTCGTGTAGTTGAACAAATTTAGACATTTTAATAGAATTGTTTTTTATAAATAGAGAATAATATTAGCTGTGATCTTTTATGTGAAAAAAAACCTTAAAAATTAAACTCCCGTACAAATAAATCAAATTTTTTAAGTAATTTTCCCCCATTTTTACGTTTACTTTTGTTGATTTTTGACTTTGACGTTGTTTGTGAGTATTTTAGACAAAAAAACTACCAAACGTCTGAAGAATTATCTCACTGATACGAAGATATTTTGGTTTACACAACAAATGGTTTTGCGAAAAATAAGTCACGTCATTGTTTTTTAAAAACTTTACTGTCAAAAAAAGACGTACATAAACGTTTCTAAAGTCCCAAAAATCTGTCCTTATTTGATTCCGATGTCTTGTTTTTGTGATTTTCAGGTGGTTGGAAGCGATGCAGCGAGCGGTTCATCCCATCGCGCAGGTAACTTTTTTAAAATCTGCTGCAAAACAAACGAGCGTTTGCTCACGTTTGATTTTTGGGAACTTCGATACGCCGACGATACTGTGATATTTCTCACTTAACAACCTTAAAACGGCTTTTTCTAATCTGCTCGACTTGTTGACCTTGTTTCAGAACCACGTGTGGGTCGACGTCACCAGACACAACTCCAACCTGCCGCCGCTGGCCGTGAAGAACCCCGAGTGTCTCGGTCTGCTCCACAAGATGGACAAGAACAAGGACACGTGGCTGCAGCACTACTGCATCCTGAAGGACGGCTGTCTCTACCTGTACAGCGGCATCCGCGCCACTCACGCACACGGTACCAATGTACACATGGTCATTTAAATAAATCACCAGCTCTGCAGAAGCCTAATAACGAACATATGTATTAAAAAAAAAAAAAAAAAAGTTAAACTTTTGTTCAAATCTTAAAAAAAATATATATATGTTCCAACTTTCGTCAATTTTTTATCCAAAATTTTAATTTTTTTTCCAAAAGTTTTTTTTTCCTAAAAAATTATTTTTTCCAAAAAATTTAATATTTTCCAAAAAATTTAATATTTTCCAAAAAATTTAATATTTTCCAAAAAATTTAATATTTTCCAAAAAATTTAATATTTTCCAAAAAATTTAATATTTTCCAAAAAATTTAATATTTTCCAAAAAATTTAATATTTTCCAAAAAATTTAATATTTTCCCCCCCAAAATTAAATTTTTACCAAAAAATTAAAAAAATTTCCAAACATTTTTTTTTTTTCCAAAAACTTTTGTTCAAACTTCTTTTTCAAAAATGTAATGATTCAACTTTTGTCAATTTCTTCCAAAAAAAAATTATATTTCAATTTTACATTTTTTTTATATTTTAATATTTAAATCAATGTTTCAACTTTTGTCAATTTTATTCCAAAAATTTTAATTTTTCAACTTTTGTTCAAAACATTTTTTTTAAAAATGTAATGTTTCAACTTTTGTCAATTTTTTTTTCAAAAATGTAATATAAAAATGATGATTTTCTCAATGGGCTTTGGTGTGGGAGAGTTAGCGGTTTACGAAAAACTAGCATAAACTTCAGTTTCCTGTTGATAAATGTCGTCAAACAGTGAGATAAAGTGTTAACTATATTCTTAGGATGTTAAAAATTTAAGATGACGTAGATTTTGTTGAATTTACTCTTTTGATAAGTGGCTAAAAAATTAGCTTTTGTGCTAGCTCTTGTGTTTCCGGCTGGTTCTTCCAGTGTTTGTGTGTCACTTCCTGTTCTCTCTCTGTGTGTGGTCAGGTGGTATCTACCTGCAGGGTTACTCTGTGAAAGAGCAGCCGTACGCGTTCAAGAAATCCACCATCGAGCTGAAACCTCTGTCCGATGAGTTCAAGACGTTCCACCTGTGCGCCGAGAATCCAACCGAGAATAAACGGTGAGGATACGGAACTACTTTTTCTTCATTTTGGCATTGTTTTTGTTTGTCCTAAAGGTCAGCGCTGGTGTCCTCATGTCCTCGTGTCCTCTTGTCCTCATGTCCTCGTGTCCTTGTGTCCTTCCCAGGTGGATCGTGGCCATCAAAGCGTCCATAAAGAAGTGGCTTCCTCTGCATCGGGCTCTGCAGGAATACATGAACCGACCGGCGGAGGAGACCAGGATGTGACGCACACACTTCACACGTTTCATCCTCTCACTTTTTATTTATATTCAATATTATTTTTTACTGTCATCACTGCTCTCTGTGTTCTTTTGTAAATACTTAAACCTCTTTTTATGACTTAAATCAATCTTTTCTCTTTGTTAACTTGTTTTTCTGCAAACTCTGTACTTTTTTTTATACAACTCTCTGCTTTCCACTGTAAAACATAATCATGTACGCAGTGGACGAGACTAATAAATCCTAGAATCTAAAAAAAAAATGGCTATTTTAAGAGCATTCTCATTAAAAAACATTGAAAAATTCAACAATTCAACCAAATTCACAAAAAGGTCACCAAATAAAATAACATACTTAAAGGCGCCATGTGTAAGAATGTGGCCAAAAACAGTTACTACATTCAACTGTGAAAGATTCCACATGCTGAATTCACAAAAAAAATCATATTTGAATTTATGAATGTAGATCAGTGTTTCCCAACCCTGGTCCTCAGGGAACACTGCCCTGCCGTGTTTTAGATGTTACCCTGCTCCAAAAACACTTTTGTACTTGAAGTAGTTGAACTTTTATTCAAATCTTAAAAAAAAAAATTTATGTTTCAACTTTTGTCAATTTTTTTTCCAAAAATTTACTTTTTCAACTTTTGTCAAATTTTTTCCAAAAATTTTAATTTGTCAACTTTTGTTCAAATCTTTAAAAAAAAAATTATGTTTCAACTTTTGTCAATTTTTTTTCCAAAAATTTACTTTTTCAACTTTTGTCAAATTTTTTCCAAAAATTTTAATTTGTCAACTTTTGTTCAAATCTTTAAAAAAATTATGTTTCAACTTTTGTCAATTTTTTTCTAAAAAAATAAATATTTCAATTTTTACATTCAGATTTTTTTTAAATTAATGTTTCAACTTTTGTAAAAAAAAAATAATCAAAAATTGAATGTTTCGACTTTTGTCAATTTTTCCCCCCAAAAATGTTATGTTTCAACTTTTGTCAATTTTTTTTTTTCAAAAATTTAATGTTTCAACTGAATCAGGTGTTTTTGGAGCAGGGAAACATCTAAAACATGGCTATTTTAAGAGCATCCTCATTAAAAACATTAAAAAATTAGATTTAAACCAAATTCACAAAAAGGTCACCAAGTAAAATAACATACTTAAAGGCGCCATATGTAAGAATGTGGCCAAAAACAGTTACTACATTCAAATTCAAAATACCGAGGTCTTTTAGGTTTGGTTTTCTGACGTAACTGGCAACCTGTGGTTGCTCGGCAGCTGAGACTCTACTGACTGCAATGATTGGTAGACGGCAGTAGGTGGCGCCACATGCAAAAAAACATGATTTCAAAACATAAACATGATTTGCAGTCTGCAAAATATTGTTTTTAATGCAAATATTTTGGATTTTGGATATTAAGATTTATTACATAATGCACCTTAAACGTCAGTTTAAGTCATGTGACCTCTTCAGATCAACTCTCCCACACCAAACCCCATAGAGAAAATCATCATTTTTTACATCGCAGCAACACAGGAGCTCTCTGATAAAGCTAGGAACACAAACCACACATTAGACACAGATGTAAAACTGTTGGAAATAAGCTTTAATCGTCTAACAGTCATCAAGTAACACGAAGCGTACATTTTCCGTTTGGCTTAACAGAAGTGCATAAGAGTGAATTTACAGTGAGACAAGTTCGTACGACCCCCCCCCCCCCCCGCCCGAATTTGACATGAAAACAAGTTTCATATTTACAATTAATTAAGTGGCTCAAATCTAAGCCAGCTAGTCTCGGTGTTTCAGGCTAGCTCTCGGCACAGGAAGTGTCCAAATGTGTTCCGGGCCGTGCCAAAACTCGAGAGGGGGGCGTGCCGACTCCTCGCAGAGCTGTAAGTGTTCACATGGCTTGCTTTTCTTTTCTTTTTTTACATTTTTTGATTTTTTTAAATGTACAATATTGCAGCGTTTTACGGTCGTCGCCCCGGCGGTTGCCGCGGCGACGCGTATCACGGTGCACTGACGTCTCTGCGGTTCGTGTCCAACAGTGCAATCAGGTGCAGATTAAAAAAAAAGAAGAAGAAGAAAAGAGGGAGTTGAGGCATTGGATTAAACACATCCAATAATCCACGCTTACACACACACACACACTCACTCACACACACACACACACTTGGTACAAAACCAAACCAAGAGATGCAACCAAAATGGTTTTTCTGAAGCCAAAAAAAAACATTCCTTAACAATATCAACCAATCAGAAGAGACTGAAATTAGACTCCACCCATGTTAATCTATACATTTCACTCTCCATATGTAAAGGACGTGATGTCATGTGATCATGAGATTCACCAACTTCCAGACTTAACTTAAAGGGATAGATCGTTCTGAAGTGTGGTTGTTATGTTTTTTTTGTGTGCGTCAGGCGCTAGCTTAGCAAAACCTAATTATTAGTAATTAATTAATTAATTAATTAATTAATTAATTAATTTAAAATTAAGTCTATGACATATTAATTAATTTAAAAATTAATTAATTAAAAATTAAGTCAATGACATTAATTAATAAAAAAATAATTAGTTAGTTAATTAATTAATTAATTAATTAATTAATTAAAAATTAAAGCTATGACATATTTATTAATAAAAAAATAATTAGTTGATTAATTAATTTAAAATTAAGTCTAAGACATGAAAGTTTTATTGCGTTATCTCATCGTTGGACAGAGTTTTCACACTCACACTTCACACTTTCACACTGTAAACAGCTCACTAACCCCACACCAAATCCCATAGGGAAAACCAGCGATTTTTAAACCACTACATAGAGATGTCGTCACTCCACTGCTGCTTCCGTCGGTGTGTTTAAACGCGTTATTTTGCGGCTTCCGCATTGGAAATAATTTGTTTCGGATTCACCAAAGTGGCCCAAACTTGCTGGACGATGCAGCCGCAAGAGCAGCAGCTCACTGTGTCCCTGTGAGCTTAAAACGCTGATTTTCTCTATGGGATTTGGTGCAGGAGAGTGAGCGGTTGGCACAAACGTTCCCTCCCGGCTGTCCTCCAGTGAGATAAAGCAGTAGACATATTTTTCATGCTCAAGTTATTTAACTTTGCCTTTTTAAGTCGCTAAAATATGTTTTTTTTTAAACCCTCATACAACCACGCTGGAATAAACGGAACTATCCCTTTAAATGACTACAACTGTCATCACAATCAAAATCACATTTTTTTCTCTATTTAATGATAAAAAAAAAAAGAGGTTCAAAACACTGATAATAATTGACAGTAATAAATAAATGTAGCAACATAGTGAAACTTTAATCATACTATTGATAATGCAGAGCGTTAATCGTTAAATAAATCGTCCACAAGAACGCGGCTCCTCGCACATGTACAGGCCTGTAGCAGGTTAAAGCTCCGATCTGTGATATGTGCTTTTCCTCAGCGTCTCCACACACAAACACACGAAAACACCGTCAATAAATAGGTTCGCTAGTTATTGCTAAGTTTATATGATTCACATTGTTTTATGTTTTTTTTAACCACGCGCCTCGTTTCCACCAGAGTTTTTCCTTCCTGTCGCGTCTGTTATTTCAGCCAATTCAACAGCATAGAAGAGCAATTTTGTGGACAAAAAGTGATTAAAACTAAAGATAAGAAGTTCATGTTAGATTGAAAACTACAATTTTTGAATGAAAATGTCTTTAAAGTAAACCAACAAATGGATTCTAACAAATTGCCCCTTAGCTAGCTTGTTTTAAGCTAACTTCCTGTGACAAATAGTGTGTTACGTTGGTTAATGTGAGCACAATAGCTAGGTTCGCTAACTAGCAAGCTAATCTAGTCCATTTTAAAAAATAAAGACACCTTAGCAACATGTCCACAGACACCAGTGGGACAGTTCATCGTAGCAGCCATCTTAAACTGTGAAGTTGTCGCATAAAGAGCGCAATCTTCACAAATTACGCCACCTGGTGGTGCGTTGCATTTACATCGGAAAGTCAGACCTGTAAGTGACGTCACCTCCGACTTCATCGTGTTCCAGTTGATAAGTCGAGAAAAAAAAACTTGGGCTAGCTGTTTTTAGCAATAAAATACGATAACAAACGCTGCACATGTTAATTTGTACGTACAAACAGCGTAGCAACACTTGAACGCTAACGTATCTTGGGCTAGTCACCGTCAGCAATACCAGTCGTAACAACACTCTACGTGGTATTTTGCGAATACAAATAGCGTAGAAACATGTCGGCGAATAACTTAACAACAAATAAGTTCCCTTAACTGGAACGCCCCCTCAAATCGGAAATTCCAACTTCCGACTACAACTGGAACACCCCCGCTAAAAAAAGGATACAGAGGGGAATGCTAACAGCAGCAACGGAACGAAGAGGTTAGCCATAAAACATGACTTTAATGATTTTAATGAACCATGTGGTATGAATGAACAGTCACTAGCTCCTCCCCCAAGGCTGAAGAACTATAAATAAACGTCGGAACAGACGCAGAGCTGCGTGGAAACGAGGCGTTCAGGACCTCGTCACGGTGTGAGGACGGATTTAAGTGATTTCCCTCCCGATGTCACCTGTACGGCACGAGGCAGGAACCCCGGCAGTTAATCGTTTAACTGGATTATCAGACTGTCTTCGTTTAAGAGCCGCTTTATAATCTGAGTACAAAGAAACCGAGCTGGAAATAGCACCTAAAACCTCACAGGGTCGAGGGACGCCTGAAAAAACAACAAGAAATTAAAGAAAACAAAAACAAACAAAAAAAGAGAGGCCGTCCAGCGCGTTTCATGTCTTGTTCCTGGGGAAAACGCGCTCTCCTCGCAGGGTCAGGTGCTGCAGCTGGTACTGTAACACCTCAGTGTCCGACGACTCTTTGATGCTGATTTTGTCCAGATTAAGGTAATCCAGAGACTTGGACTGCGCCCCCTTTCCTTTGAGCAGACACAGCGGCAGTGGGGAGTGCAGGCTCCTGGCAGGTTCACTGGAGCTCGGCATGCGCCGCCGCCTCCGCCCGTTAGCCGCGGGGATGTCGTACGGTTGATAGTAGCGGTTTTTGGCCTTGAAGATGCGCGACGAGCGGTGGACGCCCAGGTCCGCGGACTTGGGGGCGCCGCTCTGGACGGGGCCGGGCACCGCCTCCGACACCGGACTCTTCTCCGGGGGGCCGTCGGACCACTTGTGGGCGAGTTTGAGGAGCTCCTCGCCGGTGGTGAAGCCCACCAGGTAGTTGGAGTCCATGTGCAGGATCTGGTATCCGGCTTTGATGGGGGAACACGGCGTGCTGGAGCAGCGAGGTCGCTCTGCTTCTGGTTTCAGCGTGGCTTTGAGCTCAGCCGCGGGACAGATGGAGACGTGTGTCCGAGAAACTCCGCTGAGATCCATTTCCATCCTGACAGACATGTCCTGAGATTAGAGAGAGACGGAAATCAGTCACCAACAACAAGACAAACAAGACGTACAAGATACAGTCGTAGATAGTTACACACAGGCATGCTATCGCTAAAACATGGCTATTAGCAAATATATAGACTTAAATACTAGACTTATGTCATAATATTGAGATACTAAATCAAAAATATCAGTTACTAAGTCATAATAATGAGATACTAAGTCATTATAATGAGATACTAAGTCATTATATTGAGATGCTAAGTCCTAATAATGAGATACTAAGTCATTATATTGAGATACTAAGTCCTAATAATGAGATACTAAGTCATTATATTAAGATACTAAGTCCTAATAATGAGATACTAAGGCATTATATTGAGATACTAAGTCCTAAAAATTGAGATACTAAGTCATTATATTAAGATACTAAGTCCTAATAATGAGATACTAAGGCATTATATTGAGATACTAAGTCCTAATAATGAGATACTCTGTCATTATATATTGAGATACTAAGTCCTTATAATGAGATACTAAGTCATTATATTGAGATACTAGGTCAAAATATTGAGATACTAAGTCGTAATAGTGAGATAATGTCATTATATTGAGATACTAAGTCATTAGATTAAAATACTAAGTCCTAATAATGAGATACTAAGTCATTATATTAAGATACTAAGTCGTAATAGTGAGATACTAAGTCCTAATAATGAGATACTAAGTCATTATATTAAGATACTAAGTCCTAATAATGAGATACTAAGTCAAAATATTGAGATACTAAGTCATAATCGTGATATACTAAGTCATTATATCGAGATACTAAGTCGTAATAGTGAGATACTAAGTCGTAATAATGAGATACTAAGTCGTTATAGTGAGATACTAAGTCGTAATAATGAAATACTATTTTGTAATTTAAAGATACTACGTCATTGTGAGATATTAAGTCATATTAATGACAAACTACGTCATAATAAGTTTATGTGCAATATAATGTGTTGATGTATAAAAACACAAACAAGGGGGCGCTCATTTACTAATCGATTATTGACCAATTATTCAAGTAATAATAATAAATACATAATTGATTCCCAAGTTGGAAATCCGACTTCCGACTACAAATGGAACGCACCATATTTGTGCGCCTCACACAACTGCGTTTAAATGATAATGATGGTTCTGAGACTTTAGCAAAATAACGATTTTAATTATTTATTTATTTATTCTGTTGTTGTATGACCATCCAGCACTACTGCTACTGCTGCTGCTGCCTGCCATGACGACGAGGCGGAACCGAGCCGAGCCGAGCCGAGCGAAAACAACATAAACATCACCACTGCAACAGGCCTCACTCACTCATTCATCCACACACACACACACACACACACATTGTTAAATGTTAGGTGAGATGACACAGTGAAAATGGCTGAGCGACCACCCACAGGCCCGCTTCATCCCGCTCCATCCCGGTTTATCCCGGTTTATCCCGGGCCTGTGCTGCTGCTGCTGCTGCTGCTGCAGAAACACACACCGGTACTTGAACACACCTCGAACCCGACATGCTTCTTTTTTTACGGCGACGCACCGACCGTTCGCCTTCGTGTTTGATTGACAGCTGGAGAGAAGGACGCGTTTACGTGACTGCGAAGATACCACGATTTTAAATTAAAAACAAAAAAAACACAAAGAAAGAAGCCGTGTTTGAACCGGGTAGAACCGGACTGGAGCACAGACCTGTTTAACCGTGTGATGCTCCGGTGATGAACCTGTCGTCGGTGTGTGTTCTCTCTCCAGCCTCCGCTCCCTGTGCTCACGGTTCACCGTTAGCTGTTCCGTCAACAGCGGAGGAAACAACACTTCCGGTCCGGCGTTTTTTCTGTTTTCTTTTTTCGGCCGACGACAGGAACCTTTGCTATGGAAGCCCGTTTCTGCCACATGACAATAAAATAAAATTAAATAATAATGTCTTAGTAATAACCCAAATAAGGCATATATTGAGATGCTAAATTATAATAATGAGATACTTAGTCATAATAATACATACTAGGTCATAAATATGAGATACTACGACATATATATGAGCTACTACCACATAAATATGAAATACTACGACATAAAAATGAGATACTACGACATAAAAATGAGATACTATGATATAAATATGAGCTACTATGACATAAATATGAGATACTACGACATAAATATGAGATACTACGACATAAATATGAGATAGTACGACATAAATATGAGATACTACGACATAAATATGGGCTACAATGACATAAAAATTAGCTACTTCGACATAAAAATTAGATATTACGACATAAATATGAGATACTACGATATAAATATGAGATACTATGATATAAATATGCGATACTACGACATAAAAATTAGCTACTACGACATAAATATGAGCTACTACGACATAAATATGAGCTACTACAACATAAATATGAGCTACTACGACAAATATGAGCTACTACAACATAAATATGAGCTACTACGACATAAAAATTAGCTACTACGACATAAATATGAAATACTATGACATAAATATGAGCTACTACGACAAAAAAATGAGTTACTACGACATAAATATGAGCTACTACGACATAAAAATGAGATACTACGACATAAATATGAGATACTACGACATAAATATGAGATACTTCGACATAAATATGAAATACTACGACATAAATATGAGATACTACGACATAAATATGAGATACTACGACATAAATATGAGATACTACGACATATTAATGACATACTAAGTCAAAATTATCAGATACTATGTCATAATAATGACAAACTAAGTCATAATCATTTATTTCATCATTTTGATAGCATAGCATCTGATGAGAATGAGCTACATATTCAATCATTTTGCTATATTTAATCATAATTATGAGAAAATATATCATAAATATCAGTCATAATAATGAGATATTTAGTCTCTCATGGGAAGACTTATTTTTTGCAAATGTGTATGGAGGACGAGACCTGACATCAATAAATAAATAAATACATGTATAAATGAATATAAATAAATACATGTATTTTAAATGACATTAAAAGCAGTGTGAACGTTGACCTTTGGACGGCGAAAGAAATGTGTAAACATTATCTCAGAAACACTGGCGTTTGTTTTTGTCTGCTACTCTTCCAGTCCGGTAGGTGGCGATAATGCGTTTAAACGCTGGTGGCCAACCGCCAATCAAATAATCAAATCATTGAACGGAAGTAAAAGAACCGGAAGTGCTGTTGTTGTCACAAACATGGCGGACCTAGCAAGATTGTGAGACAGTGTTTACCGGTGTTTCGTCAGTTTAAATTATAAAACGCTGTTGTTCAGATACGGAGTTTCCGCGGAACTATCGCGCTCTGTGTCGGGTCTTCGTCGTCGTTGTTCTGTGCGTGTTTTCGCAGCCGCTGACAGCAGCAGCATCTTCTTCACAGATGTGCACACAGACCAGAGCTGCGGCCATCATGGCCAACATAGCGCAGGCAGACATCGACCCTACCGGCGTTTTCAAATACGTCCTCATCCGCGTTCACAGCCGGGAGGAAGACGACGATTCTGAGGTGGACATAGTCCGCGGATACGGCTGGGCCGAGTACCACGGTGAGGAGGAGGAGGAGCTGCGACCAGGCTTTAACTCACTGTAATACGGTTAAAATACACGGAATACACATACACTTAATGTATTATTAAGTACACTGACATACAATGTTATTGTACTCGCGTGTAGAAATGTGTGTTTTTGTTTATTTAAAGTAAGAATTCGTATGTTTTTGCTGCCCTCTGCTGGACAAATCTGAAACACGTTTCTTCACCAAACGATGTGTTAAAAATACTCGGTTTTAATTAAATTCTGACAAGTTTAGCAACATAGATATGAGGTCTCCCAAAGATAAACCAATTACCAAATTATTCATCAATTATTTTAACATTTGATTCATTTAAGTAGTTTGTTTCAATGCAACACGTTAGTAGAATTTTTAGCTTCTTAAATGCAGATAACGTTGTGATTTATGACAAAATATCTTTGGACCAAACAATTAATTGACTGTGAAAATAATTGTTATTTGCAGCCCTTATATACATTTATGTGTGTGTGTATCATATTAGGATAATAACTAACTAACTAACTACTAACTTTATTGTTTTTATAGTTACACAACAAAGTTTTGTTTTCTATTTGCCCTCATTTCTTTCCTTGTAGCCGACATCTATGATAAGGTTTCCGAGGAGCTGGAAAAGGACGGCGTCCTGGACTGCGAGTGTGTCGGAGGAGGGAGGATCAGACACGACACTCAGGACAAGAAGATCCACGTGTACGGATACTCCATGGTGAGAGAAACCTGCAGGAAAACGATGAAAATGAACTCTACGACATTTGTCCCAGAATTCCTTGGAGCTAAAAGGGGCTTAAAGTCGCTATTTTTCTCCAGCTGCAAAGACAACAGTGCTGGAATTTATCTGAAATAAATTATTATTTGATCATTTGTTTCTTTGCCTTGCAGGGATACGGACGAGCGAACCACGCGGTCACCACAGAGAAGCTAAAGGCTCGGTATCCAGGCTACGAGGTGACGTGGAGCAACGACGGATACTGAGCTCCTCTGGACTCACGGCATCGTAGTGAACTGTAACTCACGTCACGAGACGACACGATATCTCAGTGTAAAACCTTAGAGCGCTTGATTTTTTTTTAACATTTAAGGGTCTTTTTTCACTCCTGAATTGACATATTGACATATGCACAGTCGGGCAGTTTTTTTTTTGCTCTGCTGTCGTCGCCTCACTGCACTGGAATTTAAACGCCTTTTTCATTTCATTACGACTAAAACAACACTTTGTTTGAACTTTTAATCACTAAACCTTTCTTTAGAAAGTCCAAGTTTCCCTCTGAATGACGACTAACAGGAAGTAAAAAGAGCCGTGGGTTACGTTTTGGAGGAAGTTGTAAGTGAAGCTCGTCACGCGTCGAAGTCTAATTACAATGTTCGTGTCATGATCGCTGATGTTGATAAACGAGAAACACCACAAAACCTGTCGCACTCTTCCTTGTTTGTTCCTCCCCGACAGCCCATAATAATCGTCCATCATCATCATCATCCTGCAGCTTCCATATCATAAAACTTCAGCGCTGAATTATTGTCAATCATGATTTCTTAATTAAAACACAAATATGGGATTGAGTTTTTAAGAGATCCTGTCTGCAGTATTGTTTTTTGGACACTAGGGGGCATCACAACACTGGCCTGGCTGTAATAATAACACTACCTAATTTAAACTAATGGTTTCTTTCAACATCACCAAGAATAATGAGCTAAGTTTATAATTACCTGTTTTTTCCAGTCTTCTGTCTCATTAACGACTCGCTGTGATATTGAGATACAAATGGAAACTGTTGAAACTTCAAAAACGAATGAAGTTCCATATCTTAAGCCTCTTATCAAAGAGAATCGCCTCATAAAATATGTTTTATGAATTATGTTTACGCGGCTATATGTTGTGCTTTTCTCCCCACACCAACGTCCGTAGAGAAAATCAGCGTTTTTTAGCTCACGTTGGGACACGGGAGCTGCTGCTCTGCTGCTGCCTCGTGTGGTGAGTCTGAGTCACACCAGTCGATGCAAATGAAGGATTTCACACACAGAATTCACAATACAGCACAGTTCTATTAACCGACGGAGGCCGCAATGCATAAACCACTTCCTTTAGCCTGTGTGATGTAAAGAAAATGTAAAATTGATGATTTTCCTAATGGGATTTGGTGCAGGGAGAGTTGAGCACTGTTGGAAAACGTCGTCTTATGGAGAGATAATGAAGAAAATCAGCTGTAAGAGCAGGAAAAACAGTGAGTGACTAACATACGGCAAGATTAAAACATGATTATATGTACAGGACGTACAAATAATGCTGTAACTTGAGTGATACGTGTCGCTTGTGCAATAAATGGAGGATTATTATTTTATGGCGGGTTTGTTGCAGTTGCATGCTGGGTAAACTTAAAGTCCAGCCGCTATCTCCCCCCTGACACGGAGAAGAAGAAGAGTTCATAGTTGGACTCGTAAAGACCCAGCGAGTCGAGCTGCAGCAGGTGGAAGAAGACGACGGAAAAAAGAGAGAAGATGAAGCGTCGCAGGAGGAGCTCGGCGATGGTTCTGCTGCTGGTTCTGAGCTGGGGTAAGCTCTCACACACACACACACACACACACACACACACACACACACACACACACACACACACAGGGTCAACAAAACAGCTGATCTCTAGTCCAGATGTCACCGAGGTCACGCCTAGGTGACAACACAGATTAAAGTTATAGTTAAGGCTTTTTAAAGTGTGGTTTTAATAGTCGCATATTCAGAGAATCTGCCTAAGAAACATGAAATCTGCATCAGAGAACTCTAAATAGTGTCTTCACTGCTTTATGACGGCTTTTTTCCAATAAAAGAAAACGGTAAAAACTCTTCCACACCAAACCCCCATTGAGAAAACCACCAATTTAAGCTCACAGGGGACACAGGAGCTGATTGGTCCTCTGCTGCCTCTGTTGGCGTGTTTGTGTCATTGCCGTAAGCCCAAACTGAAGAATTTCAAACCCCCGAATTCACAAATATAACGCATTTGAACTTACAGGACGACTTCGGTCGAGGCAGCCAGTGACTCGACAGCTCCTGTGTCCATGTTAGCTTAAATTGACGATTTTCTCTATGGGATTTGGTGTGCGAGAATGAGTGCTTTTAAGAAAAGTTTAATTTCCCGTGATAAAATGCAGTTTAACACGCAGATAAAGCAGCAAACTTCTTCTTTTATTCAGTGAGTCTTTAATTAAGTGTTTTTTCATGTTGGATTCTCACTTTAAATAACGTTATATAATGATATATAATTAACTTTTACTAGAATGTCCAGTTTAATATCCGGAGATTTCCACTGAGACCTTTGGACGCAGCATCACTGAGCTCTTTTTGCTGCTGGTGTTAATCCCATTACCCATGTGTGTGTGTGTGTGTGTGTGTGTGTGTGTGTGGCCTTTGAGCCCGTCTCCATTACCGAGTCTCCTCGTAAATCTTTGACAGTAATGAATCCTGATAAGACGATCTCCTGATATTTCACACGGAAGCATAAACAAACAATAACCACAGAGGTGTTGCATACCGCAGCTTTAAATGCACGCAATCTCAACGTTTAAGAGGGAAATAAACAGAAATAAACAGCGCTTCACTCCTTCAGCTTCAGTTTTAAATGTGAATTTGTCCTCTGATGGACTGTTTTTCCTGCTCTCTGTTGCATCACAGCTGCTGACGCTCTGTGTTGTGTGTCTCCCGGGAACAAATGTGACTTTGTGTGCGACTGTTCCGACTGCAGCGACGAGCAAAACTGTGGTGAGCATTAAATCCTGCCCTGTTTACACTCATCAGTCCTCAAAAATGTCTGTGTTTACATTTAAAAATGTGATATATAATGGAAACGAATAAAAACATTGAATTTCTTCTATTAAGAGTATTTTTCCCATATAATGTCACATTATAGAAGTAAAATCAGACTTGAAAACCCTTATCTGATTGAATCTTTGTGTATTTTTACTTACCTAACTCAGTTTTTAGCTCTGAGGTTATTATTATTCACCGTTTTCTGTTAAAAAGTCTTGCTTTTAAACCTGTTATCTATCCCTTTTTGGTGCTTTGTTGTTGTTTTTCTTCTTCTTCTTCAACAATGTAAATAACATTATTTGTTTGTCGCTTCCTTCGTGTGAAAATTATCAGCTCTGACCGAGGGAGTGCTTGTTTGTATACAGCAGCAGAGCAGGGGCGGAGACGAGAAGGTGTCTCTTATGTGCCGACAAATATGGCTTTGACGATTTTTGATTAAAAATATCTAATTGCGACTACTTTTTAAGTGAAATGACAGATGACGATGTGATTCGCATGATTATGTCCAACGCTGGTTCGAAATCACTTGATTCGATATCGGCCCAAAAATCCTATATATCTCACCATGCACAGGCTGTGTACATGCAAATAAAACTCAGGAAAAGCACTCATACGTTCATAAATGGTCTAAAATGACTGTATCGGAATAGTATCGGTATCGGTAGATATATACTCGGGTTGGTGATATCGGTGTCGTATCGGGCACAAGAGAGTGGTATCGTCGCATCCCTTGTTTTCTAGAAGCACAGAGAGATGGAATAAGTCTGCTATATATTTTTTTTTAAAGGTTACGCCCAGAGACTGTTTGTGTGTGACTTTGAAGACGCGGCCCAGTGTGGATGGAAGGACGAGTCCCTCAGTGCAGCAGATTACAGCTGGCAGAGACAACAGAGAGGAGACAGTGGACCGTCCTCTGACTTCACCACCGGCACCGCCACAGGTTCACAGCTCACTAAAATGTCATGACTTTTGGGAATAATGCAAACTGTTTTGGTTCCATATCCATATACTGATCAATATTTTATTTGTTTTTTAATATATTTTTTTTTCAAATTTGCAATTTTTTTTCAAATTTTCAAAAAAAAATCAATTTTCAATTTTTTTCTTCACATTTTCAATTTTTTTCTAATTTTCAAAAATATTTTTTTGCAGATTTTTTTTCTTTTTTTTAAGTTTTTCAATTTTTTTTTTTTTTTTTCCAAAATCAAAAAAAAGTATTTATTTTTTTCAAAATTTGTCCAAAATGTCAAAAAATATATTTACATTTTTTCCCCAAATATTACATGTGTTTGTTTACCTCAGGGGTCTCAAAGTCACTGAGCATCTAGTCTGGTCAGAAGAGTTCCTTAGGGCCATGTGAGCTTTAATTATATCCCAATATTCCATCATGATATTGCAATAATCTAATTTCTCATGATATTTCCCTGAAATTCAAAATAAGAGCGTTGTCTGTTCATATGGAACAATATATAGTTATCGATAAAATACCTAAATTATGCAAAATTAGTCTATTAATCGAGGAAAACAACCAAAAAAAACATGCCGAAATAATTCTTATTTAGTGGCGGGCTGCATGAAATCAGTTTGAGAGCCAGATGTGGCCCACGGGCCGCATGTTTGACACCTCTGGTTTACGTAGAAGGCAAAATCTGCTTTAATGCGTCATTTATCTGCAGTAATGTCTGACAAATAGACTGATTCCAATCATAGACGATGTATAAAAATGGATGTGGTCTTCCTAGTTGATCGGTGAAGCTAATCGGGAAGTAATTATATTGTAAATAGCCACCAGGGTTGCGACTCTGCTAGTTTTAAAAGTAGATACATTTGAATGGAAGTTAATTTCTTGTCCGATTCCATAAAGAATGATGTTGGTTTTGTAAATGATGCTCTCATTTAGAGGAAAATGGACCATTTAAAACAGCTTATATGAGTGGACGCCAGTGTGATTGACAGCTGGTATCGTGCGATAAGAGCCACCAGTGTCCAGATCGTGAATTCAGATTCTTTTCCGTTCATATTTGCCTATTTTAAATCATCCGTACATGCACAAAATGGCCGCCCACTGCTGCTATAACAGCTTTAGTTTCCCCTCTCACACACACACACACACACAGGCTGGTTCATGGGCGTCAGCGCAGTGAC
This sequence comes from Microchirus variegatus, assembly GCF_963457635.1. Lineage (NCBI taxonomy): Eukaryota > Metazoa > Chordata > Actinopteri > Pleuronectiformes > Soleidae > Microchirus > Microchirus variegatus. The sequence continues at coordinate 43,473,330 of NC_139802.1, forward strand.
AGCAGACTCGTCCAGGATCGCCTTTTTAGATTCTCCAGAAATGAGACAGTCGTCGTCGACGTGTCGTCTCCGCCTCAGATACTTCCTGTTTGATTCAGGTAACGACAGTCAGTCAAAACGTGTCTTCATATATTTAAAAACGACGCACGGTTTCATATACGCTCTGATCCCGCGAAGGTCACGCAAACCTGGGCTCCACGCCGCTGTGGGCGTCCGTGCTCTACCAGGATTCCGGCGAGACCGTCGTGTGGCGTCCTGAGGCCACGAGCGTCCGAGGCTGGCGGGAGGAAACCGTCTTCCTGGGACGCATTCCCGCGGCGTTCTGGATTCGTATGAGCTCGCGGCGCTCGGCGGGGCAGAGAGGCGACGTCGCCGTGGACCAGCTGGAGTTCTTAGACTGTGCTCTGCCCTGTGAGTCTTCAGTGTCCTGTCCACTAATGTCCACTTATGTCCACTAATGTCCTTGTGATGTTGTTTTGTTTACCTTTGTCTACGTCATCAGTGCCACAGGTGTGCGCGGCTACGATGCTAACGTGCAAGAACGAGGGCTGCGTGACTCGGCAGCAGGTGTGCGACGGCAGCGATGACTGCGGCGACGGCACTGACGAGGAGAACTGCGAGAGCGGTGAGACGTCACGTGACATCACACGACACGATTAAGCGAACGACCGAGCAAAAGATCATCTACGTCAGATTTAGGCCCCGCCCCAGTACCTCCCCTAACCCTACATTTTGCGCAGAGTGCGATTTTTCCCTTATAATCAACCCTCAAAATGTATTGAGCTCTGATGCGGGCTTAAAACGAAGTGGAAGATGAAATTACCCATGATGCTTTGCGAATTCAGCGAGCCGGCTGATTTTTTTTCAACAAAGATGGCGGCCGAGGAACAATTTCGTTAATAATAATAACGAAATTGTTATTATAATTTTGCAAATAAGTACGTTACAATGTCGAAGTGTGTTGGAATATGTTGGTTTGATATACGTCCAAAGGACCGTTGAGCTTTGAACACTAATGACGATTTATGACAGCAGCTAGCTAACTAGCTAGCTAGCAGCTATTTGCCGAATGCTTCGAGAGTTTGCCCGTTACGAAGAGCTACATGACAGCAAACGCTCTCGAAGCACTCTGCAAATAGCCGCTAGCTAGCTAGCTAGCTAGCTGTCGGCATTTTTCCTGAATGAAAATAGTAGCACACTCCACCGGTAGAAATTTCAACATGTGACGTAGGTAGTGTATGCTATTTTAACGTCTCTGTTACACAGTGTGTAAACCTCTCACTCTCCCGCACCAAAGCCCATAGAGAAAATCGTCAATTTCAGGCAGCAGAAACACAGGAGCCGCTGGTCCAATGCTGCCTCTTGTGGTGAGTTTGTGTCACTGACGTGGATACAAACAGAAGATTTCATACATTTAAGTCGCAAACAACACGTTTGAACTCACAGACGGAGGCTTAACAGTGGATTAACAGCTCCTGTTTACTGTGATGTAAAATCGTTGATTTTCTTCATGGACTTTGGTGTGGCAGAGTGAGAACTTTACAAAAATGTCCGTTTCCTGTGGTGTAACGGGCAAAGTAAAGCAGGAAAAACCTCATAAACATGAACTTTACGTGTGTCTCCAGAGGGATACCAGCTGTGTGACTTTGAGAACGGCACCTGTGGCTGGGACCTGAGGTCAATCTCCAAACTGAAGTGGGTTCTGACGAGTCAGCAGAACATCTCCACCAGTGACCCTCTGAAAGGCCCGGGCAGAGATCACTCCAGCAACAGTGCAGCAGGTACAAAAGGATGGATGAATACATATATATATACATATAGATACATGAGATAGGATTATTTATTATCATAACTACTCTTGTAGGTCACTTCCTGTACGTCACTGTCCCCGACGGTGGTCTCACGATGGACTGGGCCTCGTTCCAAAGTCCTCTGCTCGATCCCACCAACAGTTCACATCCGTGCAAGGTGAGACCTTTATTTATTTATTGATGCTGTTATGTCAGAGCCTCTCACCTCCACTGTGTGTGTGTGTGTCTGCTGTAGATGGTGATGTACACTCACCAGTTCGGGCCGAGGTCAGGCGGTCTGACCGTGCTGATCGCCGATAAGAAGATCTACCCGGTGTGGGAGAGGGGCGGAGCTCTGGGCGACCTGTGGGTGAAGGCAGAGGTGGAGATCGTCACCAGCTCCCCTTTCCAGGTGTTTTTTTTATTTATTAAAGGTTTATAATATGTTTTTTCAAAGTTTTTTAAAAAACAAATTTTTCAAAAAAAAGTTTTTTCAAAAACACATTTTTCAAAAAAAAGTTTTTTCAAAAACACATTTTTCAAAAAAAAGTTTTTTCAAAAACTAACTTTTCAAAAAAAAGTTTTTTCAAAAACACATTTTTCAAATAAAAGTTTTTTCAAAAACAAACTTTTCAAATAAAAGTTTTTTCAAAATCTATATTTTTTCGATTTTTTTTTTTCAAAAACATTTTTCCCCCAATTTTTTTTTTCAAAAATTTTTTTTTCAAAAAGATTTTTTTTCAAAGAAAAATATTCAGAATTTTTTTTCAGAAAAAATTGTCCAAAATTTAAAAAAAAGTATTTTTTTCAAAATTCGTCCAAAATTAAAAAAAATTATATTAAAAAAATAAATCAATAAAATTCAAAATAAATTATTTTTTTCCCAAAGTTTTTTTTTCAAATTTCTTTTTTTTTCAAAATTTCTCACAATTTTTTTTTTTGTATTTTCTTCTGTTAAACTCTCACAGATTGTACTAATGGCTGCAATCCGAAACTTTACATATGGAGGAATCGCCATCGACAGCATCATGTTGTCCCCAGGATGCCGTATATCATCTGGTAAACCTATAACTCTATTAAAAGGACAGTTTAGGACTTTTAATGAGTATGATTTCAGTCACATTTATCATCTAATTAAATCTATGGCATCTTAAGAACATGTCTGTCACTTTATCTTGTCATTAGACAGCCTTTTGGACTTTGGTGTGGGAGAGGGAGTGGTTGACAAAGCTACACAAACCTTGAGTTCCCTGTTGGAGAAGGTTGTCTAACAGTGAGATAAAGCAGGGAACATGTTTCCTCAGATATCGCTGACTTAAGCTGGCCTAGATTTTACCACGTGACCTTTTTGTTAATTGGCTAAAAACAGGGTTTAGTGCAATCTCTCTGACTTTCAACCCCACTTCAAATAATCCTGAACAAGCCATTTAACTTACAACAGGACAATACACATTTCCCTCCTCAGCAAAGATTCAACCCTCTAATCTTCTTTCTCACTTTCTCTCTTGAACAGAGAATCAGACCCTCGCAGAGTTCCCACAATCCCCTAAAGACCCGTGTACTGAAGCAGACAAGCTGTGCGACTTTAAACAGGACTGTCCTGAAGCAGAGGACGAGGCTAAATGTGGTGAGTTCGTCAGTCACACACTAAACATCCCAAGAATTTATATTTTATTAAAAAACAAAAGTGCTTGGAACACATTTCCCACCAATTTTCAAATTTATCCATCTGTAAACGGCAAGAGAGGGGGTGGGACTTCAAGTAGGTGGGGCTATAAACAAGGGGTGGTGCTTCAAATCACCCAATTCACACGAGAAGTCGACAAAATAAAAGTGTAAAAAGTACGGGAACCTCAAGTTGTCTAAATCACTTGTAGCTCCACCCACTGTCTTGCCCCCCTGCAGACAGGCCCCTCCCCCATTTTTACTCTTCTCAGTGTCACTACCTCATAATTCCTGGTGGTGGCGCTTGTCACAGATGACAGATGTATTGTTGATATATACGATTGTCTGGAGTATCACAATATTGTCATTATAACCATGTTATTAAAATATTATTACCATGCTATTAAGATGTTATTAAGATATTATGATCATGTTAAGATGTTATTAATATTCTATTACGATGTTAGTAAGATGCTATTACCATGCTAATAATATGCTATTACTATGTTATTAATATGCTATTACTATGTTATTAAGATGTTGTTATTGTGTTATTACAATGTTATTACCATGCTATTAAGATGTGATTACCATGTTATAAGATGTTATTACCATGTTATTACATGCTTTGTGTATGGCAGTATATGGTGGCCTGTCTGTGGGTCCCGACCCACACTTTAGGAACCACTGGTGTTATTGTTAGCCCTTAAAGTTTGACCTAATCTCAATCTGTCTGCTCTCTTTTGTCTTTTTTTGTGTGTGTGATCATGTGATTTGTGTGTTGTGTGTGTGTGTGTGTGTGTGTGCAGGTGATTTCTCGTACACTGACGGCAGCTCAGGCTGGACTGACTCCAGTATCGGGAGTCAAGGTTGGAAGCTTCATGAAAACACGACGTCCAAAGGTAAAAACCTACTTCACCTCCATCTCCATCTCCTTTAAAGCTTCAGTCAGTGATGTCTTCTGTTGGATGTTCTGCTTTAAGGGTTAGTTCTGACAGTTGGTGCTAGCGTGTCGCTACGACCTCAGTCTCCTGCTTTTATCACACATTAAGAAGCCAGTATTTTCAAATTTAAGGTAAAAATAGTCACATTTATCCCTGTGTTATTTCTCAGAGGAGTACCTGTACGTGGTTGAGGCCCCGGGCCAGCAGCTGACTGAAGCCCAGACCAGGACCCCTCTCCTGGGACCCTCAGGCCCGGTCTGCTCCCTCAGCTTTGACTTCACGCTCACGGGGAACCCAGATCACATCGGTACGTCCGTTATTCACCATGTTCTTCTTCTTCTTGTCACTGCTTCATCACTCTGCACTTAGATCATTCACCGTGTCTTCTGTTTGCAGGAGAGCTGTCCGTCAGGGTGATTGACAGCGTGCTGGGCGTGCAGCCTAAACTGTGGGAGTTCAGCGGGAAGACGGGAGCGGAGGAGGGGGCGTGGCGAGGCGTCAACCTGACCATTGGAGCCAGGAAACATCGCTTTCAGGTGTGTTTTTGTGACTCAAAGATGAACAGAGAAAATGTGTTGATCGACGACCAAAGGCAAGTCTGAGACACAGTCTCAGTCTGTGCGGCAAAATCTGCCTAGACAGGTTGCGGTGAAAGGTGAAATTCTAATCTTCTCTTACTTTGTGCAGCTGGCGTTCGAGGCTCGCGCTCGTAAACTGTGTCCGTGCGCCAAGATTAAAGTCCAGAACGTTCGCTTCACCGACTGCTACGCTGAATATCTTCCCTCTGCTCCAACAGGTAATTAATTATCTGTTATTCACGCACAATAATACCCTTTATACGTCTTCTAGACATGACATGACATGACTTTTTTAATTTTTTTCGCCCAGGACTGTCCTGTAACTTTGAAGACGGGCTGTGTGGATGGTATCAGGACAAGAGCGACAACTTTGACTGGAGTGTGGTGAGCGGGACAGACCACACCATCGGGGTCGGTAAGCGGAATAGGAATTAGCGTAAATACGTCAACACATAAACGAGCAAAAGTGTTGTCAAATAAGAGTAGTAGAGTATAAATATATGCGTAATATGTGTAAAATATAAAGTACTGGGCACTAGGTTAGCGCACGTTAGCGCACGTGACATCATGTGTACGTGCCGCGACACCAGAGTCCAGGCACCATTTACCAGTTAGCTCCATTAGCTGCATTTAGCGCTTGTTTAGCGCCATTAGCGCGCCTACAGTCGAACTGGAGCGGTCTGTTTATTAAAGGACAAGAGCTACAAAAGCTATAAATAACCAGCGTACCTGTGTAACTGCGTATGTGTGCCTCTGTTTTTAGCATTTAGCGTTACTTTAGAGACTCATTTTAACAATCCGGAGTCACGTAAACACCACGACAAGCGCGCCTTTTTCCGGTCAGTCGTCATGGATACGTGTCATGCGCTAACGCCCAGCACTAAATATAACATATGTAACCGCCGGCGCGTGATGTCCCCTCTCCCCTGTCCAGGTAAAAGCCTCGTCGTGGACATGTGGAATCCGTCCCTCCGCGGTATGTTCGGACGCTTGGTGTCGTTCACGCAGTCTCCAGGTTCTTCAGATCACTGCCTGTCCTTCTTCTACAAACTCTACGGGCCAAACACAGGTGAGGATGCACCTGACGATAAAGCCTCCACGTTTTTTTTTTTTGTTTTTTTTTATCCCTTCAGAAAATATTTGTCTTTATCTCGCTGTTAGTCATCATTTTCTACCAGGAAACTACACTCTGTGTTGCTTTGTTGCTCCTGTAATGGTAAGAATTACAAGAATATGACCAGGTCCTTTTGTGTATAGTGTATTGTTTATTGTGTAGTTAGGATGTCTAGCCTGAACTGATGACGAATTTAAAAAAAAAACTTTAAAAAATATTTATTTTTTTCAAAAACTTTATTTTTTCCAAAAAAGTTTTTTCCCAAAAAGTTTTTTCAAATTTTTTTTTTAAAAAACTATATTTTTTCCAAAAAAAATTTTCAAAAAATTTTTTACCAAATTTTTTTTTCAAAAACTATATATTTTAAAAATGATTTTTTTTTTAAAGAAAAATATTCTGAATTTTTTTTTTAAAGAAAAATATTCAGAATTTTTTTTTAAAGAAAAATATTCAGAATTTTTTTTTAAAGAAAAATATTCAGAATTTTTTTTCACCAAAAATTGTCCAAAATTTAAAAAAAAAGTATTTATTTTTTTCAAAATTCGTCCAAAATGTCAAAAAATTATATTAAAAAATAAATCAATAAAATTCAAAATACATTTTTTTTTTCCCCAAAAAGCCTGAACTGACACCTTCCTACAGCATACGCAGGGAGTCGGCTCCTCAATACCTACAGTAGACAAAGAGGTGTTAAAACATAGCCGGGAAAGCCAGACCCTTTGTCTATTGGAGGAATTCAAAAGGGGACGTTGCTCAGGTATAAATGTGGAGGGCTCACTTTGCTCAAGGATCACTTCCTGTAAAGATTAACCCTTTAGAACTTAGTGTATGTCCTCAAGATATCGTAGACTTAGGCCGACATAGATTTTATTAGACGCACCTTCTGTCAGGTGGCTAAAATCATACAATTTTGAACTAAAACCAAAAAGAAACTGATTGATAAAGCTTTTTTATCCTCTCAGGAACTCTAAACGTGAAGCTGTCGGATGGAAAAGGTTACGAGATCGTCCTGTGGACGCGCACCGGAGCTCACGGAAACGTGTGGCATGAAGGTCACTGCCCCGTGCCGCACCAGATCACCAGCTTCCAGGTACGAATCCACGCGCCATGATTTGAAATCGTGAAATCTTGAGACTTGAGAGGGTTGACGTCGCTCACCGAAATCTCCCGTCGTCATGCCCGACAGCTGGCGTTCGAAGCGGTTCGCTCCGGCTTCGACGGACAGGTGGCCGTCGACGACGTGGTGTTCGCGGAGCGCCCCTGCGCCGCGCCCAGGATGTGCTCGTTTGAAGGTCAACGCTGCGGGTACAGCAGCTCGGGCGGGACGCAGTGGCTCCACCGCAGCGGCGGCGACACCGCCACGAGACCTGGACCTGAGAGGGACCACACTCTGGAGACTCAGCTGGGTGAGTCAGGGTCACGTTCTCACTGTCCCACACCAAACTCCATAGGGAAAATCACCGTTTTTTTATTTTGCTAAAATAATAGGTTTCTACATGATGGCAAACACCGGAGCGGACGTCCTCCCCTCAGGCAGCGCCGCGGTCCTGGCCTCGCCTGTGCGTCAAGGAACCGCCAAGACGGAGTGTGTGCACTTCTGGTATCACATGGGAGGAGAGAACCCTGGTGAGGGGAGCGGAGCCTACACATACACACACACACACACACAGAAACACACACTTTTAACCCACACGTGGTCTCTGCAGGTTCTCTGACCGTCTACATGAAGCCTGTGGAAGGTCATCGGGTGAAGATCTTCACCAACTCTCTGGACCAGGGAGATGTCTGGCGCCATGGCAACGGGAACATCACAAGTAACCTGGTGGACTGGCAGGTACATATATATACTTTATATATATATATGTGTGTGTATGTGTATATATGTATTTATATGTATGTATGTATATATATGTGTGTATGTATATATACATACGTATATGTATATATATGTATGTGTATATGTATATATGTATGTGTGTGTATGTATATATGTATATGTGTATGTATATATGTACATATATGTATTTATGTACTGTATGTTTATGTATGTATATATATACAGTATATACATATATATGTATTATGTTCAAATATATGTGTATATGTATATACATATATGTGTATGTATATATGTGTGTGTGTATGTATGTATATATACATGTGTATATGTGTGTATGTATATACGTGTGTATGCATGTATGTTTATATATGTACAAATATATATATATGTGTATACATATATGTGTATATATGTATGTATGTATGTATATATATATGTATCTATATATGTGTGTGTGTATATATATACACAGTATATACATATATGTATATATACACAGTATATACATATATGTATATATACACAGTATATACATATATGTATATGTATGTCTATATATATATATATATGTATGTATGTTTATATGTATCTATATATCTGTATATATAGATATAGATATACACGGTATATATGTATGTGTATGTATGTGTGTATATATACACAGTATATACGTATACTTGTATGTATGTATGTATGTATGTACAAATATATATGTATATACATATATACATTTGTACACATACACACATTATTCTTAATGACCTTACTTAAGGTTCTTGTGTTATAATTAAAAAAATCTGTTATTTAAGACATTTATATGTAAGGTTACATGATTTCAGTGTGATTTAGAGACAGTTTAAGAGTTTATAGCCCGTGTTCATCAGGATAATCTCAAAGTGCACTGATCGTGTTCTGCAGTTGGAGTTCGAGGTCGTTGGCGCCGGCGGCAAAGACACTCACGTCGCCGTGGACGACGTCTTCTCGTCGGCGCACGCGTGTCAGAACCAAGGTCAGCGCCGGTTCTTGAACAAAACTCACCAGTGTTTGATTGAACCGCACTAAAGCGTGACCGTTGTGTTGTGTTGTGAATGGACCTCAGGTGCGAGGTGTAACCTGGAGAGAGGCATGTGCAGCTGGAGCAACACCCAAAACACGGAACTGGACACGCTGGACTGGGAGCTGACGAGTTGGCAGACGGAGAAGCACTACTCGGTCCCGGCGGAGGACCAGACTCTGGGCACGGAGAAAGGTTCACGTCCGCTACTGCTTCATCTGGATCCTGTGTTTCGGTCGTCCAACAGAACTCACCTCCATCTTCCCTCTCTCCTCTCTCTCCCTGTTAGGTCACTTCCTGTTCTTTCCCAGCACCAATCGGACGGCGGGCAACAAAAACGCTCAGCTGCTGAGCCCACACCTGCCCCCGACCAAAGGCACATGTGTGAAGTTCTGGGCCCACATCCCGTCCTCGTGTAAGACTCAAACATCTCGCTGGTGTACAGATGTCGTGTGTGTGTGTTTCCATTCTCGTGTTGACGTTGTGCGATGTGTTTTCTGTGTAGCCGACAGTCTGCTGAGGGTGTGGAGGCTCTCCAAAGGTTTCCATCAGCTGATGGAGGTGAGGGAGGTGATGGGACTGTGGGGACGCTTCCAAGTGGACGTCACGTCCACCGAGGAATACCAGGTCAGACTCTTACTTTGAAACTCATGTTCCTACATACGCTTAGAAATGTCCTTATTTTTGAAGGAAAAGCACGTTTTTTTTTTCAATGAATCTAACAGTAAATGAATCAGAAATATAGAGTCAATCTAAACGGGTTGTGATCCTAGCTGGAAAAAGACCCAGAGCAAAGCGTGCCCTCCACATTTATACCTGAGCAACATTCCTCCAATAGACAAAGAGTCTGGCTTTCCCGGCTAAATACTATACATTGTTAATGTGGTAATGGAATATGTACACAGGTGTATAGAGGCCCATTTCCAGTGTTCTAATGGTACATTGTGTTTGCTAAAGGCTAGTGGATGATTAGAAAACCCTTGTGCTAATGATGTTAGCACAGCTGAAAACACTTTTGCTGGTTCTTTGTGTCTATAGTCGATGTCTTGACTATATTTTCTATTCATTTTGCAACTCTTTTGGTGAATTTTAATGGAAAGCACAACAAAAATTACCCTAAATTTTTGAAAGGTAGTGTACTTCAAGTCAAACTCACCATTAGATACCCTGTGTTTCAACAGGAAACTGATTTTTCTCTTGCTTTGTAAAGCGGTAACTCCCCCCACACCAAACCCCATAGAGAAAACCGGCGATTTCGCGCCACAGCACACAGTAGTCGTTGATCCACTTCCGCCTCCACCAGTGACATCGGATGTCTTATTTTGTGACGTCGGTGTTTGAAAACCTCGGTTAGACGTCACCCAAGAGACGGAATCTGACCAAACGAGGCAGCACTAGACCAGAAACTACTGTTTCACTGTGAGCTGAAAAAAACGCCGATTTTCTCTATGGAGTTTGGTGGAAGATCACAAACTCCAGTTTCCTCGCAGTAAAAGTCCGCCTAACAGCGAGATAAAGTGGTACAGGTTTGTTTTGGACATTTTCAGAGTTATTTTTAATCACGTAGCTACACATTAACGTCGACTGTCCTCTGTTTTTCGTCGTGGACAGATCGTGTTGGAGGGAATCAAAGGCTCGTCGGGACTCGTCGCTCTGGACGACATCGAGTACACCGTCGGCGTCAACTGTGCAAACCAAGTCACAGACCCACACGGTGAGTCGGCTTCCCGAACGTCACGATAGTTAGCTGACTAATTTCGCTAATTAGCTAACGGTTGCCCCGTCTCCTCCTCCTCAGCCTCACCGAAGCGAGACGACGTGGGAGGAACCGTGGCGTCCGTCATCGTGGTCCTGCTGCTCATCGGCACGCTGATCGCGCTGCTCGCGTATTACCTGCGAACTCGACAGACGATGGCGCCGCGGACGACGACGACGACGGCGGCGGCGAGGAGTTCTTCGTCGTCGTCGTCTGCCGCCGCCGTCAGTTTCTCCAATACCGGATACGAACCAGAACCTGAACCGTTGGTGAGTTCTTGCCGACATAATCGAACATTAACTTCCTTTAAATGGTCCGGTGTGTGAGAAACAGTGACATCTAATGGTGACGCTGTAGATTGCAACGGACACGTAAGACTCCGGGGAACTACGGTGGCCCTCGCGTAGCAGAAAACACTATAAGCTAACGGTGTTCCCATTGAAACAGATAAGGGGGAGCGGTTCTTGTGGTGGCACACAAAATGGCCGCCTCCATAAAGCAAGGCCCTTACCTAAAGTACGTTTTACAACTTATTAAAGGCCGTGAAAACACTAATGATGTTTAAATTGAAGCTGTTATACGCTTCATATAAAGAGGATGTTCAATATCTGCCAAATGTCACACACTGGACCTTTAAATCAACAAAATGTACGTTATATAGACTCTGGAAGTCAGAAAAATCTGAGTAATTCTACTTTTAAATGACCACATGATGACTTTGATGTAAAAATATGAATAAATACCTAAGTAAATGAACATGTTTGTCGTAACAGGACCGTGTGACGGTTCCATCGGCACAAAACCACCCGATGGCCGCTGGCTTCAATCACTTCAATGTGAGTAAACAGTGTTTTTTAATAGTCTACGATGACTTACGACTGTGTTTTGCTGCTTTATTTCACCGTTGGACCGACTTTTCCCGACTTTTTGAACCTGCACCAAACTCCATTCACAAAATAAGCGTTTTTTTTTTTTAGCCCGCGAGAACACAGCAGTGGCTGCAGGTCGTCTGGGTCTACTGCCGCCTCGTTTTTGTACGTTTTTCTTACCGAGGTGAATCCGAATGACGTATTTTTCCGACACCGAAGGCGCAAAATAACGCATTTATAGACGAGTGACGGAGGCAGCAGTGGATCGACCGCTCCTGCGCGCCGTGTATGTAAAAGTACTACTTTTTTCAATGGAGTTTGGTGTAAGAAAGAAAGAGGCTTACAAAGCAATATAAACGTTGTGTTTTTTTTGTTTTGTTTATCACATAAACAGTATAATGTCGTGTTCTTCTTGTGTTTTACGCAGTTCAATGATGATGTCAGAGAGGTGGAGGTGGAGTAAGGCGGGGCTGGTGGGAGGGGGAGCCGATGGGTTCCCGCCACCCGACGGTGGCTTTGTGAACGCAAGGCGACATCACAGCAGAAGAACTGCTTGTGCCGCCATTTTACACACACACACGCACACACACACACACGCACACACACACACACACACACACACACACACACACACACACACACACACTATGAGAGCTGCTGAGCCCTCGAGGCTCACGGACACACGGGCGTCAGGTGGGAGGACGTCGTTAAAGTGAAACTTTTTCCTTTAAAATTGCGGTGATTGTTGTCGTCCCCTGAGCGCGAAGCTCGCGAGCCGCTCGCACATTTGCACCGTTAGCGTCGCGTAGCGTAGACGTTTGAAAGACGGGGAAAGGTTTTCCCAGAGGTCGGACGCTCGCCGTCCTGTTGCACGATGGGAGAAGACGTGGTTCGCCAGGGACAAAGGAATAAAGCAGTGTAGTTTGAGGCGATCACATGTGCTGCTTTTCCCCAATGATAAATAAATCAAAGTGAAGCATTGAAACACTGACGTCACTGTTTATTTTTTATTGTTGACAAGCGTGGTTCTCAAACTGTGTTGCCTGTTAATCTTCGTCTAAAAGCGTAAGATCACTTTTCTACGCCAATGAAAAAGAAGAAGAAGAAGAACGACGTTGACGTCCTGACACGCGTGAGTGGAACAATCTGCAGTCTCACCACTAGATGTCACTAACTCCTACAATGTGGACCTTTAACTGTTAACTGAATCACATGGATTAAAAAAGTTAATCTGGTTAAACCTCAATGTAATGTATGTATATGTATATGTATATGTATATGTATATGTATATGTATGTATGTATATGTATATGTATATGTATATGTATATATATATGTATGTATATATATACACATGTATATATACATGCATATACTGTATGTATAAATATGTATATATGTATGTATATGTATATATATGTATGTATGTATAAATACATGTGTATATATACGTTTATGTGTGTATATGTATATATACATATATATGAAGATATATATGTATATACATATACGTGTGTGTATATATATATATATATGTATATATACAGTGCATATACTGTATGTATTTATATCTATATATGTATATGTATAAATACATGTGAATCCATTATGGGATTAATATTTAGTCAAACGTGTGTATAGGTGAATATATAGTTTTTATAGATATACATATGCACGTATATGTATATACATATGTATATGTATAAAAACTATATATTCACGTATACACACATGTAATATGACTAAATATTAATCCCATAATAGGCAGATTTAAATGACGTCATTATCATTATTCAGAGTTCCTTCATCCTTGGTGATGAGAGGGTGATGACGTCATCCTGTCCTTAGCAACCGCTGCTCTCGTTGCTACGGCAACATCCCGCGGTGTCCCCCTGTGCTGCTGCTGCTGCTGCTGTCACCGCCGCGGCTCTCATCTGTGTCCAGTGAGACGGAGACAAATTCACGCCTTCATTCACGTGTGTCATCATCATTATCATCATCATCATCAGCAGCAGCAGCATGGTTGTTCACTAAAAGTTCGTGCACGAGGACCCTCTCCTCCTCTTCCTCCTCTTCCTCCTCTTCCTCTTCCTCATCTGGACCAGTTTTCGTTTCCACCTGCTGCTCGTCCCTCAGCGGCGGCGCGGCGCGTGCACGCGCAGCATGGATCCCGCCGTGCTCATCTTCCTGCTCTACGTGATGATCGCGCACGAGCTGATCTGCGGGTTAATGCAGCACCGCAGACAGAGCGTGAAACCCCGCAGATCAGCTGACTCACCTCTGCTGCTGCACTCCAGGTGTGTGTGTGCGCGCGCGTGTGTGTGTGTGTGAGCGTGTTTGTGTGTGTGTGTGTGTGTGGTCCTCATGGAGACCTATTTCTGAACAACTGGTTAAGACTAAGATTTTTCATGCATTCCAGTTGAAGACGGAAGTCGGAATTTCCCACTTGGGAAGTTGGAGCCAGTGTTCAAATACTGTGATACTTCATTTTGTACTTCAGTATTTTGTACTTTAGTACAGTATCGATGTTTGTACTTAAATTTGTACTTAAGAATAGTATCGAAATGTGTACTTAAATATCTTGTACTTTAGTACAGTAACAAAGTTTGTACTTAATTTTGTACTTAAGTACAGTATCGATGTTTGTACTTAAATTTGTACTTAAGAACAGTATCGAAATGTGTACTTAAATATATTGTACTTTAGTACAGTAATGAATCTCTGTTACTTAATTTTGTACTTAAGTACAGTAACAAAATGTGTACTTAAATTTGTACTGAAGTATTTTTATTAGATTTGTATTTAAGTACAGTATGGAGGTTTGTACTTTAATATTTTGTACTTAAGTACAGTAACAAAGTTTGTACTTAAATATTTTCTACTTAAGTACAGTAACAAAATTTGTACTTAAATTTGTACTGAAGTATTTTGCTCTTTAGTACTGTAACAAAGTTTGTACTTAGGTTTGTACTTAAGTACAGTATCGATGTTTCTACTTAAATATTTTGTACTTAAGTACAGTAACAGAGTTTGTTGCTAAAAAAAAAAAATATATAAATACACAAAGCTACATGAATTTTGTACTGCAGACTTTAGTGTCTTTGCTCAAAAACACACATAGCAGACTAGCAGCGCCAGGAATTGAACCCACAACCTTCCAGTGATCCACCATGGCTCTTTCATTATTCTGGTAACATATTTGCCTTTGAAGTGATTATCTTAGAATAGATTTATAACGATGTTTTGTTTCCTCCGCAGCTCTCGGGCGTGTCAGGGAGTCTGGAGGACGAGCGGACCGTCGCTCAGGACCGACATGAGGAAGAGCGTCCGCATCGTGAGGAAAGCCTGATGAGAATGACCACAACACTGACTCTCTGACGCTGCAGCTGCTGCAGTTTCCTCTAAGTAGATCAACTGTGTTTGTTTACGTGAGGCAGCTTCATCGTAAACTGGTCCTTCAGGTTCCCTTTAATCGTCTATCGCTAAATCTAAGGAATCTAAAGAATCCTCAGGCAACGATGTAAACAGGGAAATGGATGATTGACGTGATTGAGGTGTGTGTCGTGGTTGACCTCAACTGAGACTCAGTGGAATCTCATGCACGAAACTTGCCAATCACTTCCTGTTTGCAGTGCGAGAGCTAAAATGTCCCGAAACGCACAGTTTAACCGAGCTGAGGCTAAACTTAAGACTAAGGGCAACAGGACTTGCCAAGTCCGAATATATGTACATGTAGAGGCGAAAATGGATTCTTTAATTGTGTACGTCTGACTCCGCTCCTGCAGGTGGTGCTATAGCCCTCTACAGGCTATTGACTCTGTTTCCTGCTGATGTTTACGTCACATAAAAACAAATGGTGAACGTCGAGAAAAACCGAAATATTGTATAGTCCGACCAAGACTAGCACGATTTTAGTCGGACTAACTTGTTTATGTAACTTGTTTGTCTTAGTCGGACTAAGAGTAGCTCGATTTTAGTCGAACTAACTTGTTTACGCGACATTGAGAAAAGCAAATTATTGTCTTAGTCTGACTAAGACGAGCTCGATTTCAGTCGGACTAACTTGTTTATGTGACATTGAGAAAAGCAAATTATTGTCTTAGTCCAACTAAGACTAGCTCGATTTAGTCGGACTAACATGTTTATGTAACTTGTTTATTGTCTTAGTCCGACTAAGACTAGCCCGATTTTAGTCAGACTAACTTGTTTACGTACCTTGTTTATTGTCTTAGTCCGACTAAGACCAGCTCGATTTAGTCGGACTAACTTGTTTATGTGACATTGAGAAAAGCAAATTATTGTCTTAGTCCGACTAAGACTAGCTCGAATTTAGTCAGACTAACTTGTTAACGTGACATTGAGAAAAGCAAATTATTGTCTTAGTCCGACTAAGACTAGCTCGATTTTAGTCCGACTAACTTGTTTTACGTAACTTGTTTATCGTCTTAGTCCGACTAAGAGTAGTTTGATTTTAGTCAGACTAACTTGTTTACGTGACATTGAGAAAAGCAAATTATTGTCTTAGTCCGACTAAGACTAGCTCGATTTTAGTCGGACTAACTTGTTTTACGTAACTTGTTTATCGTCTTAGTCCGACTAAGAGTAGCTTGATTTTAGTCAGACTAACTTGTTTACGTGACGTATTTATTGCCTTCGTCTGACTTTACTGGGTCGCAGGAGATTTGTTCTGGATCCCCAAACAAATTTACAGAATTTCCCCAACCTTTTAATTAACATTTCTGTGAATATGTTTTTAATATCGTGCATTAAATGAGGTTTGAATGAAAACATGTTGTTGACTGACTCGGGTGCTAACAGAACCTTTAGTTTCCTGCGACAATGTGTGTGTGCGAAGAATTCCCACCTCCACGCCTCAAATTCTTTCCTCCAGCTCTGCCCTCGGCGCTTCTGGAACAACGTGTACAAGAACTATACTTATTCCGCTTTTGTTTCGCGGCCGACTGTCGCATCTTCAGCTCGCTCTCTCTCTCTCTCTTTTTCAATCATAATTGTTAATTCCAGTCACAACCGGAATGTTGCACAGCAAGTACAACAAATAGTCGACAAAGGAGTGACACATCGAGCTTTGAATTTGATAGCCAATTATCCAAATTATCCACTTTACGCGTGGTTGGGTGTGTTTGATTAGCCCCCGTTAAGATAAACCAATCAACTGCAGCATGGACTCTCAACATTCAGAGTCAGGATGTTCCCCCTCTTGTACGTTACCCTTCTGCTACGGACTTTGGTGCAGGAGCGTTTTCTCCGATATTCTGGACGTAACGGGTCCACATTTCAGGGGACTGGGGGTTACTGGCCTCTATATTTACCTTTTTCGGCAAAGGTTTCTCTCCCGGAATTCACCCTGTTTTGTACACGTGTTGGTACGATCTGATGTCCTCATATAACCTCGAGGAGGTTCCCCTGGTTCCATCTTTGTCGTTGTCTCTTGAGTCAAAACGAGAGTTCTACAGTTCTAGCTCTACTTCGGTTTCCTCCTGCGGTCCAAAAACATCCAAAGACGCTCTCAACTGCCCATGGGTGTGAATATGAGAGTGAATTTATCGTAAAGTTCGTATCTTTATGTTGCCCCTGCGATACGATGGATCCAGGGTATGCCAACTCGGATCGGCTCCTGAGGGTCTTGAGCAGTTGGGGGCGATCCAAGAGGTAAGAAGATGGATTGATTGATAGATTGGATTAGATTTGCATGGACCACATGGTTGGTATAGTGGTTAGCACTCTTGCCTTTGCAGCAAGAAGGTTCACGACGAAGGGTCTTCATGCAGATCTGAGGATTAGGTCGACTGGACACCCTAAATTGACCGTAGGTGTGAGTGGTTGTTTGTCTCTATGTGCGGCCCTGTGATGGACTGGCGATCTGTCCAGGGGTGTGCCTATCGCCCTGTTAGCTGAGATTGGTGGAGCCCCCCCGCAACCCTCACGTGGAGGATATAGTGGTAGAATATGGATTGATTGATGGACTAGATTAGATTAGCCTTGGACCACATGGTTGGTATAGTGGTTAGCACTTTTGCCTTTGCAGCAAGAAGGTTCGCAACAAAGGGTCTTCATGCAGATTTGAGGATTAGGTCAATTGGACACTCTAAATTGAACGTAGGTGTGAGTGGTTGTTTGTCTCTATGTGCGGCCCTGTGATGGACCGGCGATCTGTCCAGGGTGCCCCTATTGGCGCAGCAACCCCTGCAACCCTCATGTGGAGGATACAGTGGTAGAAGACGGATGGATTAGCCTTTTGTCTAGTGGCCAATATCTGTTTTGGGTGCAGATCTTGGTGGTATTTGCAAATATTCAAACGAGAACTTTGAGGACACGGGTCATTTTAGGATTCAGCAGAACGTTCTTCTGTGCGTGGCAGCTCTTCGCTGGTTCCTCAGACTCAGCTGATCTTTAGCTTAACGCACCGTCGGGGTCATTTCAGGACAGAGCTGAGCCGCTGGAAACTGAGCTTTACGAGCAGTTTGCGGACGTCCTTGTTGTTGTTGTTGTTGTCGTCGAGCTCGGTGAGCCGAAAGAGTCTCCGCTCAGCAAACCGTCAGCAGGGTGGGTGTTAATCACCGTCTCTCACGGGAGCGCGGCCTGATACGACTGTTAGTAATTATGTTTAACGCGGAGATGAGTTTTTTTGTGATGACATCACAGGTACAGGTGCTCTGAAGAGCAATCCAGGTAAAAGCCTTTGTTTCCGCGGAGCTTGAAGATGATGTGAAATTGAGGCTGAAATAAGCCGTGTGCAATTATTCACTTAAACTGTGACACGGATTACGATTTGATTGTTTATGTGGTGAATCCAGATTTACAATAAATGGAAGATTCTTTAATATTTCCAGGGTTTTTTTTTACCCCCCAAACTTTTATTCTTTGAAAATCGACGAACACGTTGAGCAGAATCTCCTCAGTGAAAGGCTCTGATTCGTTCCAATGAATACATTAGACTTGCGCGAGCGGTTGAAGAACGCCCAGTGACACACGTCACGCTATGCTAATGAACACCGTACTTAAATAAACACCCGCAAACTGGTTTAGTGACCAAACACACGGTGCTGTCTCAGTGTGACACTCACACCAGGTGAACCTGAATCACGTCTTGAAGACACTGGCAAAAGAGTAAGTCATTTATTTATATTTATTAATTTTTTTTAATTTATACTTTTTTATTTTTTAACTGTTGAAATTTCAGAATTATTGAAATGATGTAAATTTTGGGTTTTCGCCAGAGACAACACGATACGATATTATTGGGATATTTAAGGAATGTTGAGATATTATCGTGATATTTAAGTCATTATACGAAATTATCGCAATATTTAAGTTATGTTAAGACATAATGGCGATATTTAAGGTCACAGTAAGATACAGTATTGTTGCGATAATTAAGCTAGCTAGCTTAAATTCCCACCCATGTATCTGTCCATATATTTATCTGTCTATTGCTAACATGGTTATTTCACAGCTAGCTAGCTAAAATTACCTAGTATCTATCTATCTATCTATCTATCTATCTATCTATCTATCTATCTATCTATCTATCTATCTATCTATCTATCTATCTATCTATCTATCTATCTATGGCAGGTTGGCTAGCTATGATGCTAGGTCTCTAAAAATTGTCTTTTCACACACCTATTAACTAGAACTATCTATCTGGTTGAAGATGTTTTTTTTTTTTTTATAGATATCGCTGATATCTAACATGTACCAAACACCCGTCGGGACTTAAGGGCTTCCGTAGATATTAACGTTTCTTAGTTTTTTTCCCCCCGTATTTGCAGAGCTAATGACGCTCAGACAGCACGTTTTTTACGATTTGTGCTCTTCTGATTTAAAGGCAAACATGGAAACCGTGTCGGTCAGCTCCCGCCTCAACAAGAGCATGCGTCAGCAGTACCTGAGTCTGCCACAAGGGGATAACTGCATGGTCACGTACGTGTGGATCGACGGCACCGGGAGCGAACTTCGCAGCAAGACCCGAACTCTGGACCGCGAGCCAAAAGACATACGAGGTAAACGACTGAAACGGTACAGATGTTTTTTTTTAGACGAGTCTTTTGTGCAGTGGCTAAAATGAGCAGTTAGCGTCCAGTAAAGAAGAGATACCTTCCGTTGTCAGATATTCCCGTGTGGAACTTCGACGGCTCGAGCACGTACCAGTCCGACGGCTCCAACAGCGACATGAACGTCGTCCCCGTTTGCATGTTCAGAGACCCGTTCTCCCTGGACCCGAACAAGCTGGTGCTCTGCGAAGTCTTCAAGTTCGACAACACTCCTGCCCGTAAGTACCGCGTCTCAAAGCGCTAACGGTCTCGTTCGAACGGTCGGTCGGTTTTACCTCAGGAAACAACTGTCCCCTCGTTTTCTGTAGAGACCAACCGCCGATACAGCTGCAATCGAGTGATGGAGAAGGTGAAAGAGCACTGCATCTGGTTCGGTATGGAGCAGGAGTACACGCTCTATGGAGTCGACGAACGGCCCTTTGGTTGGCCGGCGAAAGGCTACCCTGCGCCCCAGGGTGAGTTAGCGTTGTGTATTTGTTTTTGTATAATCTACAAAAACAAACGTAGTGATGCCATTGTTTGTTTCTGCACAGCGTTGTGTTGTGTTTAATCTCGTCTTAAAACAACCTCTGTTGTAAGGCCCTTACTACTGCGGCGTGGGGGCCAACAGCGCTTACGGACGCGACGTTGTGGAATGTCACTACAAGGCTTGCATGTACGCCGGCGTCAAGATCTACGGCACCAACGCTGAAGTGATGCCGTCTCAGGTGGGTGTCGGCTCACCTGTATTGATCAACGTAGACAATTTTGAATGACATTTGCATAAATATGTAGTATGTAAAACAGTCGTCAGCATATAAACGAAGATTAGCATTCATTTTGTCCAAGATTATTGAAGTTAATAGTAAATATGTGCGGACTAAACACAGAGCCTTGAGGTACGCCCTTATAAACGGTTACATTATCGGACAACAGGCCCTTGTAACTTGGATTAAAGTCATTAAAACAACTATTTTATGTTATATTTATAGAGAAACATGTTTATTTTTTGGGATGTTAGTGTTTTGAGGACATTTTTTGAACGATTTGGAGGATTTTAGAGGCTGTAGATCATCAGGGACGTTCCATATGTGTGCGTATGCAGATGATCTTAGCGTGTTAAAGAGACTTTGGGGGGCCCCGGGCAAAAAGATTGTGGGGGTCCTTACATTGCTGATATGAACATTTATCGGCATAATTGTCGTGACTTTAGGCTTGGTTTTGGTTCAAAAAGCGTTTTTTATTTGACAAAAACATGTACTTCCCCTCCGCCTCCCTTCAGTGGGAATTCCAGGTGGGCCCCTGCGAGGGCATCGACATGGGCGACCACCTGTGGATCTCGCGCTACCTGCTGCACCGCGTGTGCGAGGACTTTGGCGTGGTCGCGTCCATGGAGCCCAAACCGCTGAAGGACTGGAACGGCGCCGGGTGCCACACCAACGTCAGCACCAAGCAGATGAGGGAAGAAGGCGGGCGGCGGTGAGTGGACGTTTTGTTTTCACCGGCAAAGGTGTTTTTATATTTGGGTAATAGTTTCCCGGGCTAGGGTTAGGGTTCACCCCAGTGTTAGGGTTCACCCTAGGGTTAGGGTTCACCCTAGGGTTAGGATTAGGGTTCACCCCAGTGTTAGGGTTCAACCTAGGGTTAGGATTAGGGTTCACCCTAGGGTTAGGGTTCACCCTAGGGTTAGGGTTCACCCTAGGGTTAGGGTTCACCTTAGGGTTAGGGTTCACCCTAGGGTTAGGGTTAGGGTTCACCCCAGTGTTAGGGTTCACCCTAGGATTAGGGTTCACCCTAGGGTTAGGG
Organism: Microchirus variegatus; assembly: GCF_963457635.1. Taxonomy (NCBI): domain Eukaryota; kingdom Metazoa; phylum Chordata; class Actinopteri; order Pleuronectiformes; family Soleidae; genus Microchirus; species Microchirus variegatus. Next base: position 43,494,800 of record NC_139802.1, read on the forward strand.
TTCACCCCAGTGTTAGGGTTCACCCCAGGGTTAGGGTTCACCTTAGGGTTAGGGTTCACCCTAGGGTTAGGGTTCACCTTAGGGTAAGGGTTCACCCTAGGGTTAGGGTTAACACTAACCCGTTTCTCAAGAGTCACTTTCAGTGAAAACATGCCTGCCAACAGGTACTCCAGGAAAAACTGGTTTTAGCCACTTAACAAAAGGCTCAACCAATTAAATATCCCTCGACTTAACTCCACAATCTCTTACAGATGCGGTTTTTTTGTCACTCTTTTTCGACAGAAAACTGAACTTTGCTAACTGCGCGCTCCCTCCCACGCCAAAGCCCATTGAGAAAAAAGTACATTTTGAGCCTCCAGAGACACAAGAGTTGCTCTGTAACGGGTGCCTCGTTTGATAAGATTCTGTCACTGAGGTGAATCTGAACCAAGTTTTCTGAACACAGAATTCACAAAATAGCTCATTTGAAGGCACTGACGGAGGCAGCAGTGGATCAACACCTCTGTGTGCTGTGATGAAAAAATCTGCGTTTTTCTCAATGGAGTTTGGTGTGGGAGAACAAACAGACACGAACGGCATGCTAATATTGTAATGTTGTAGAATTAAAGGTGCATTATGTAATAAATCTAAATCAACTAAAGCCATAAAATCCTCCTAATATGTCACAGAGACTCAGGAATAATGTTCATATAACAAACTGAACTCACCAACAACAACAGTACAGACAAAATATTTGCATCAAAAAAAATCTTTTGCAGACTGCAAATCATGTTTATGTTTAGAAATCATGTTTTGGCATGTGGCGCCACCTACCGCCTTCAACCAATCATTGCAGTCAGCAGCTGCCGAGCAACCACGGGTTGCCAGTCACGTCAGAAAACCAAACCTAAAAGACGATCTGTATTTTGAATTTGAATGTAGTAACCGTTTCTGGCCACATTCTCACATATGGCGCCTTTAAACGTAAAAAAAAAAAAACCCCAGCTTTTTTTTCTCCCTGACAGTGAAATCGACCGCGCCATCGAGAAGCTGAGCAAGAAGCACCGCGAGCACATCCGCGTCTACGACGCCAACGGCGGCCGCGACAACGAGCGCCGCCTCACGGGCCTCCACGAGACCGCCAGCATCCACAGCTTCTCGTCGGCGGTGGCCAACCGTGGCTGCAGCATCCGCATCCCGCGGCAGGTGGGCGAGGACAACCGGGGCTACTTCGAGGACCGGCGCCCCGCGGCTAACTGCGACCCGTACCTCGTGACCAAGGCCATCGCGCGCACGTGTCTGCTGGATTCAGAGGAGGACGAGGACGAGGAGGAGGAGGAGGAGGGCGTGTAAAAGGTGCAGCCTCCATGTTTGCGATCACCCAACCTGGACGACCATGAATAAACGTGTGTTGTTTGTGTTTGTGATAGACGTACGCGTGCTAACGTAGCTGTAACCAGGGGGGGAAACAGTCATTTATCAAAGGTAACGCTGCTTTCTGACCTGAGCTGAATGTTCTAGATTCTTTTCCTGCCAGCTTCCTGCCCAAGCTCCGCCCCCTCACACGGATGCTCCCTACTTTGCATGTAAATTTCAAGGTTCATGAAGTGAAATCTCTTAAACATTAATTTCACTTTTATAAAATTTAAATTTTAAACATAATTTACACATTTTTGATGGAACAAGACTGGGAAAAACTATTATAAATCATGAGGTCCTGGACCCATTTGAAAGATGCAGGCGCCCCCTTGTGGCAGGAGGACAGTATGTCACTCACATGAAATTTCATAATAATTGAAGATTTTTGCCCATTCAATAATTGTAAAATCTTTACAATCCATTTATATTTACTGTGTTTTTTCTCTTTCATTACGCCAGTAAGATTCTTCTGCTGCTTTGTTTTAAGGCAAAAATCTCCTGACCTAGTTCTGTGGACGTTGTCGTGATTGTTCTTGGCTCATATTTAAATGTATTCTCCCAAGTGATATTTTGGGTTAGGGTTAGGGTGTTTGGAATAAACAAAGTATATAAAGATAGGAGTTATATGTTATGTGATTTAGAAAGTGTTTGGATCCATTCAGCCAGTCAAATCACTGGAATGTAAATGTCTTCTCTCACTTGTTCACCAGGTGGCGCCAAAGTAGAGGCTGTTCACTTCAGCAGAATCACAAACACAGTCTGGTTTATTTATTTATTGATTCAAAATGTAATGTTTTTTGATAAATTCATTTAATTTGATAATAAATTGTTAGACAGTGATCTTTATTATTATTATTATTACTATTAATAATAATAATAATAATAATAATAATAAAACACTTAATTACTTCTCTGTTAAGCTATGGGAAATCTTTTATAAAACAAACATCATGACCCCACAATGTATTTATTTATAAATATATATAATGTAATAATAATAATATAGATTTTTTTAATGACCGAAAACAACCCAGAAAAACCATGTGAAATAATATTTTTAACCTTTTCCCAGAAAAATATGGAAGAAGATTAGTGCCACATGTAAATAAGAATGTTGCAAACAAAATTATAATTTCAACTTTAAAAAAATTATAATTCATTAAAAAAAATAGTTTCACAAAAATCGCCCCCAATTTTATTTTGTAATAAAGAGATAAAATAAACAAGAAATTAGTATTCCTTTCATTCAAAACAACTTAAGACAGAAAAAACACAATTATAAAACAAATACATTGATTATTTCACATAATTATACATTTTTTTTAAACAAATTAATTAAAAAGTGAACGAAACAAAGTTCATGATAAAAAAAACAGAAAAAATTAATCCATATAGAGCAAAAACATGCAGAAAATAACTTTATATATAGCTTGATATTTGGTGTCAGGGACCACAGGAAGTCGTCTGTGGGTCCACATGTGGCCCACGAGCCACGGGTTTGTTTTAAATGATCTTTAATTTTCTTCAGTTTACTGTAAAATTCTTTAGTTTCTCGCGCCGTTAAAAAAACAATGAGACGTCCACTGGACACATGTCGCCCACCGTCTCATGGTCTCACTTCCTGTCATGTGACCTGACATTTGTCACACTGGTGGAAGTGGGCGGGGCTACGTAACACGAGCACATAATAACATAACATGACATAAACTCCGTGCATCGTCGTTCTCATTCTACCAGTGCAGAGCAGATGTGAGGCCACAGTGTGCTGCGTCGCCATGGAGACAGTCAGGCAGTAACTTGGCAACGATGGCGTTTGTCTGTCGCCATGGAAACGTCGCTCTGAGCCTGGTGAGATGAGGACAAATCAGCATCAGAGTCGGTGTCTTTCTCTCTCTCTGTGTGTGTGTGTGTTTTATACAAAAATAAAAACAAAAACACTACGACGTCACATCAAAGAAGAAGGAACAAAAAAAATCTAATTATATGATCATTTATCTGCTATTATGGTAATCATACAGTCACTATTCTGTGATAAAGAAGTAATAATTCTTCTTTTTTATGTAATAAACAAGTAATAGCTTAGTAATAACAATAAAAAAATCAGTGTAGATGTTATTGCCCTAATATTCCCTCCCTAATACAAAATGATGACCATGTATTTAAGTGTTTTAACGGATTTATTTGTATTTTTTTGGGACAAAAAACAGCTGCAGAAAAACACAGCAGCACAGAAAAAGATGGAACATTCCCAGAAAACAAACATTAAACAACAAAAATGAATATTATCACTGAAGAGGTGAAGAAATACCTGACGTCAACACCTGAGAGTGAAAACTAAAAACACGAGAAGCTGCTGTGAAACAATGACAACAATTGACAGGAAGTAGTTTGAGCCTGACAGGAAGTGTGCGTGTGTGTGTGTGTGAGAGACAGTCTGATGCTGATTCATGTTTGTGCGGAACGTGTGTGTGTGTGTGTGTGTGTGCGTGTGAACATTTACACACTTAATTTATCACTGAGGAAAGTGTCACTCACTGAGACTCAACTCCAGGGTTTCCATGGAAACCACTGCCAGACATTAGTATATATATATATATATAAATATATATAAGAGTATACAAATATATGTGTGTGTTTCAGTTCTTTAATATAGATGATTATTTATAAAAAACAGAATATATTTACATTACATAAATTACATTGTCAGAAGTTGCTTTATATATATATATTATTATATATTATATTTACATGTGCACCATAGACATTTATAGATATTTATAGATATTTAATAATGATATGGATTATTATTGTAATGATTAAATTATTATTATAAGGAAGAAAGTATTTTTTTAAACTATATATTCATTCTTAATCATATTTTTTCCTGATTTGTTTTTTGTATAAATAATAATATTTGTTGATATTATTATTTAAATAATAACAGTAGTACACCCAACTGAAGCATATATTTAAAAATAATAATTAAATAATATAATATTTTGTTGTGGTCCGTGTGTATTTATATATATTCGTCTTTTATTTAATTGAATTGAATTAAGTTAATTGTTTCGGTTGGGTTAACTACTGTTAATATATCTTTATTTTTTACTGTTATTGTTGTAGTTTATCTGGATTCTAATCCTCAAAGTCAGTGGTTTTCGGTCAAAGTGACGTCACTGGTCTCCATGGTCTCGTGCAGCAGGTGAGAGGAGCAGCGTCGCGTCCTCGCGCTCTCGGTCTCTGCCTCGCGCTCTCTCTCTTCAGACGCAGAGCGGCGGAGCTGCGGAGCGGAACTGAGCTGAGGAGCAGCAGAAAGAGGAGCAGAAAGAGGAGCGGAGACACCGGAGGAGCAGCAGGAGGAGCAGCAGGAGGAGCAGCAGGAGGAGCAGGAGGAGCACCAACATGGGCAAGCTTCAGGAATTCGACATCACTTTCGCTAACAACAAGGTGGTTTACGGTTCCGGAGAGTCCGTGAGCGGAGCCGTGAAGATCCGGACCAGCACTTCTGTACAGTTCAAAGGTAAAGAGCCGCTCACCGGGGACATCAAACTTTTACCTCCGTGTTTTCATGTGGTTCGGTTCGGTTCGGTTCGGTTTAGTTCGGTTCAGGGGGCAGAGAGGAGAGGAGCTGCTGACGCCGTGTTTAAGAAACAGCAGTAAGTAGCGTTTTTAGTTAGCAGCAGTAGTGGTTTTAGTTAGCAATAGTAGTGTTTTTAGTTAGCAATAGTAGTGTTTTTAACTTAGCAATAGTAGTGTTTTTAGTTAGCAATAGTAGTGTTTTTAACTTAGCAATAGTAGTGTTTTTAGTTAGCAATAGTAGTGTTTTTACTTAGCAATAGTAGTGTTTTTAGTTAGCAATAGTAGTGTTTTTACTTAGCAATAGTAGTGTTTTTAGTTAGCAATAGTAGTGTTTTTAGTTAGCAATAGTAGTGTTTTTAGTTAGCAATAGTAGTGTTTTTAACTTAGCAATAGTAGTGTTTTTAGTTAGCAATAGTAGTGTTTTTAACTTAGCAATAGTAGTGTTTTTAGTTAGCAATAGTAGTGTTTTTAACTTAGCAATAGTAGTGTTTTTAGTTAGCAATAGTAGTGTTTTTACTTAGCAATAGTAGTGTTTTTACTTAGCAATAGTAGTGTTTTTAGTTATCAATAGTAGTGTTTTAACTTAGCAATAGTAGTGTTTTTAGTTAGCAATAGTACTGTTTTTAGTTGGCCGTAAATAGCGTTTTTAGTTAGCAGCAGCAGTAGCGGTAACAGAGTGATATTTAACCACATCCTGATCTTTATCCTGCTCCTTCAAACAAACTGTCCTCCTCCTCCTCCTCCTCCTCCTCCTCCTCCTCTTTCTCCTCTTTCTCCTCTTTCTCCTCCTGTGTCTCCACTGATGTTTGAGAGGAGGACAACAGGTGTGTGAGGACACGTCTCTGTCTTTAATTTAAAATATCGCAGAGAAACGCTACAGGAGTCCGTTAAAGGCACAGTTTGTGTTTCCTAAAACCTAACTGTGTCAGGATGAAGTCACGTCTCTTCTTGTTTTTAAAAAAAAAATGAAATAAAAGTCCCCTTTTGGTCAGCAGGGGGCGCTCAAGTGACAAAAAGTCAAACTTTTTTCGTTTTTAGGAAAAGCAACTGTTGATAAATAGATATCGTAATGATGATATTTGTGGCAATATTTAACGGAATTTCAAAATAAAACGTACGGAAAACCAAGTGACAAAAAGTGCAACTTTTTCATTTTTTAGGAAAAGCAGCTGTTGATAAATAGATATCGTGATATCGCAAGGATGATATTTGTGGCAATGTTTCACGGAATTTCAAAATAAATCATAATTTTGTTATAACTTGATATTAAGTGGCCGTAGCGTCATTTCTAAAAGTTTGTAACTTTTAAAGATCAGGCTGCTGCTGATTTACTGAATCCACTTTTCGTCTCGATTCATGCCAATTTAAAGTATGTTTAATCACTTTGAGACTTAGTTTTAGTGTTTTTACATTAGCTCACAGTGGACATGCTAACCGAAGGCTACCGTTTTTTGCTACACTCTTGGAAGGGGAGGGTGACGTTAGTACACTGTACCTTTAAATGTCAACAGCATACCCGCTACTGTCGGTGTGTTTTTATTTACATCGGAAGTCGAACTGTTAGCGATGCTGTTCCCTCAGTTAATTTGTTTACTGACTCGTGAGGCTAAAAGTTTGATATTGCACCTTTAAACCCTTTAAAATTCTAAAAAAAAAAAAAAAATGTTTGTATTTAGGGGATTATTTTAATCTTTGAATATGTCAAAGATTAGCCAAATATTGACTTTGATGCTTTATTCGTTTTAAAAATGTACTACACACTCAAGTCCTTAAGGACAAAAATGTCCACTCCCAAAAAAACGCTATAAAAATGCTACGAATTCAAAAAAATTTTTTTTAGTTTTTTTTGCGTTACATCTTTTGATCGACTTCAGTCCTGATCGAAACTCATATAAACTATTGAATAATTATCAGGATTTTTACCCTCTATATGCTAGCTTGATTACATGATGCTAATCTGTTTTATGGGGAAAAACACACAAAAAAAAACTTTTTTTTGCTGCCAAATGAATCAACCCGACGACCCCATCGCTCTCCCGCAGCCGTCTTTATTTACACACCCTGACAATTAACATACCAGGCTTCTGCTATCAGTGAAGAATCCCACAACAAGGGACCACACAATGGAGTCTGTGTGCTGCATCTGTGGCAACCAGCTGCTCCCCCTGCACCTCACTGACCTGCAGCACCCACACACAGGTGTGGCTCTGTGAGACACTGACACAGTTATCAGCATTAGTTACACGAGTAAGGAAGTCATCGTGCACAGTGTGCGATTTTTTTTTTTTTTAATGCCCTGGAAACAAGAAGTTTGTGTCCTCCTGCGTCCGCACGAGCTTAAAACGATGGTTTTCTCTATGGGGTTTGGTGTGGGAGAGTGAACGGGGTTACAAAAGCGACACAAACGGCAGCTTCCGGTTGTTAAAAGCGCGTCTAACGGTGAGATAAAGCGGTGAAACGCGTTCTTCGGATAGTTACAGACTTAGATTAGCGTCGACGTTATCTGGTGAGGCTTTTGTTAAGAAGCTAAGATCTTCACTCAGAGCGAGCCTCCGTGTCTCTGTGAACTATCCCTTTAAGTGAGAACCTTCGCTTGTTCCCATCTCCGGCTTTCAGCGCTTCTGTTAATGCACTGTAAATGCTGAGACTGCATTAACTGCCCATGATGGTTCCATCAGTCTTGAATCACGGTGCAGCAGCAGGGAAAGTGTGTGTGTGTGTGTGTGTGTGTCTCTACTTCGTTTAACGCTGAGAACTTCCTGTTTCTCTTCTCCAGTTTGTTTCCGTCAGACTGAACCAAGCGCCGTTAGCTACCGGTTGTGCAATGAAGCAGATCATTGGTGATCCCGGGGATTATTTCAATCTTTGAATATGTCAAAGATTAGCCGAAATATTCACTACCAAAAAAAAGTACGACACTCTGGGCATTAAGGACAAAAATGTGCGCTCCTAAAAAAAACACGCTATAACACTTTTTTTGGCTTGAATCTTTTGATCGACTTCAGTCCGGATCAAAACTATTAACTATTGAATAATTATCAGGATTTTAACCCTCTATATGCCAGCTTGATTACATGATGCTAACATGTTTTATGGGAAAACACACACCATGTTCACAAGCTGCGACTCCACCTATGTATAAACATTATACGTCCTAAAATAGCTTTTTTCTCATGTGCTTATAATTGAGCTCTTTTTAAAAATAATTTTAAATGTGAATCTTCAGCACTTAACATTCTTTTTTTTAGTGCTGGGGATGTTAACATCAGTTAGCCGTGGTTAACGGCGATAACAGTGTCAATGTTAACGCATGCCGCGTTTCCATGACGACTGACCAGAAAAAAGACGCACGTGACGTCATGTTTACGTACCGCCGCACCGGAGTCCATGCACCGTTTACATTAGTTAGCTCCGTTAGCCGCGTTAGCTCCTTTAGCGCCGTTATCGCGTCTATAGTCGTACTGGAGCGGTCTGTTTATTAAAGGAAAAGACAAATAACTAGCGTACCTGTGTACCTCAAAACTATCGAATAATTATCAGGATTTTAACCCTCTATATGCTAGCTTGATAACATGATGCTAATATGTTTTATTGGGGAAAACACACACCATGTTCACGAGCCGAGTGTGTGTGTTTTTATCAAAGTGGACACTTTTATATTTGAGGTGTGTGTGTGACAGAGATAATAATAAAACGGATACATGCTTTCAGCCTCACTGTATTATTGATGATGGAGCCATTAGACCACGTCTGTATTGATTAGCTTCCTTCGCATGAGCGCAGTCATGAATGCGTCGATGACTCTGTTTGTTCAGCCACTTATCGTCAAATGTCCCTCGATATTAGGCTCATTAAAGAAAAATCTACGTCGGTTTAAGTCTTAGAGCGTCTTCGGAGTGTGTTTTCTACTTTATCTCCCTGTTAGACACACTTTTTACGACAGGAAATCCAAGTTTGCGGCACTTTGGCGCTCCTGTACCAAACCCCGTTCAGAAAAGCGTCGTTTTTACATCACAGGGACACAGGAGATGCTGTCTACCGCTGCCTCTGTCACTATGTTCACACGTGTTACTGTGTGAAATCCTATGTTCAGATTCACCTCAGTGACACAAACTGACCACACGAGGCAGCAGTGGACCAGCAGCTCCTGTTTCCCCGTGATCTTAAAAACGACTGTTTTCTCTATGGAGTTTGGTGCAGGAGAATGTTGAAGTTTCCTGTTGACATATATATTCTTAAAACTATCGCAGACTTAAGATGACCTAGATTACAGCTCACTTATTCTACTTTTAATTATTTCTGCGGTTAGCTCCACCCCCAGGAGACATGAAGTAGTGACACCGACTCTAAATCTGTGTCATGTTCTTTTGAATTGATATCAATGTTTGGCTCCAGCGTCTGAATAATCGTCTCAGGGGAGTTTTATAGATTGGAGGTTAAAGGGGCGTCGTCCACCCGTCTCTTCTCTTTAACCTCCTCTCTTGTCTCTTTGACTCTCAGTGTGTGTTGATACTGGAGATGTAGCCGTGTGTGTGTGTGTGTGTGTGTGTGTGTGTGTGTGTGCACGTGTGTGTTTACTCTCCGTTTGACCCGTTTATGAAAAACCATCTCAGTCATCAGAGGCGTAAATGAGACGCTGCGTTCAAACGGCGTTCACTGTAACCCGAGCGTGTGTGTGTGTGTGTGTGTGTGTGTGTGTGTGTGTGTAAACAAGACGAGATGTCCCCCGAGACACACACACACACAGATATTTGTCCTGGATTTTTTCTCTTAATCTTTAATTCAAACCTAGTTGATCACACAAAAACGACCGCCTGGTCGTCCAAAAGCTAAGTTTGCATTAGGGTTGCTCAAAGTGGGGCCCGTGGGCCAAAACTGGCCCGCCAAATGTTTGCCTTTGGGCCGCTAGTCTTAAAAAAAAAAGTTGCAAAATAAAAATAATACATCCTAAAAGTGTTTAAAAAGCATTTCAAATCTGAATCTTCAGCACTTTACATTCTTTTTTTCCGTGCTTACGGCGTCAACGTTAGCGCACGTTAACGAATGACGCGTTTCCATGACGACTGACTAGAAAAAGATGCGTGTGACTTCATGTTTACGCGCCGTGGCACCGGAGTCCAGGCACCGTTTACCTTAGTTAGCCGCGTTATCTCTTTTAGCGCCGTTAGCTCCGTTATCTCCTTTAGCACCGTTAGCTGCGTCATCTTCTTTAGCGCCGTTAGCTTCGGTATCTTCTTTAACGTCGTTACCTCCTTTAGTACTCTTAGCTCCTTTAGCTCCGTTATCTGCGCTAGCTCCTTTAGTGCCGTTATCTGCGTTAGCTCCTTTAGTGCCGTTAGCTGCCTTATCTCTTAAGCAGTGTTAGCTCCTTTAGCTCCGGTTAGCCCGCCTACAGTGGAACTGGAGCGGTCTGTTTATTAAAGGAAAAAAACAGCGCTACAAATAACCAGCGTACATGTCATGTGTAAATGAGAACTTATTGCCAACTAATATTCACACAGGAGGACCCTGACTTTTTTTAAAAGTAGAGTAAAATTAGAAAATATAAATAAGAAACCTAAGATTTAACAATATATACAGTAACACAACACAACAAAACATGTACAAAAGTGGGTTAAGAGCTGATGTTTCATGTCATGGAGACTCTTCACAAAAACAACAAAATAACAAAAGAATATTCAGTTACGTTTAAAGCAAACAGAATATTTCATTACATGAATCAGGGATTCCTGGAATTGCTTTGCATCTTATTACAAATAACAGCGGGTGTGTTTTTCTTTTTTGGCTGACATCGAGTTTCAGTTTGGATTGTGTAACTTTTATAACTCGTCGTCCACTTTATTCGGTACACAGTAGTGACACCTGCTGTGGTTTCCTGTTGCCTTCAGCTTTTATTTAACGCCTTGAGGTCTTCAGAGTTTAGTTATAACATCCTTTTTATTAGGTCGTTGACCTCTGACCTCTGACTTTGAGCTGCTTGTTGATGTCAGGTGTCAGGTTGCTAGTGTGTAAATGAGTAAAAATCTCCTAGATGTTCTATCTCTGTGAAACAATAACACAATCACTGCAGATTAAATTGCTACTTTCCTCACTTTCCCTTGTTCTCGTTTTCTATTTTCCGAGCGTCTTTCTTCGTTTCTTTTGTCTTGAAGTGAGGACTGTGACGCGCAAGGGTTCAGCGAGAGAATCTGTGACTCGCACTGACTTCATTCTCTCTCTGCTCTTTTATCTCCGCGTTTTTATTTATTTATTTATTTCCTCGGCACGTGATGCTTCACATGAGTATTTTGGCAGGTGCTGATGAGTCAGCGCTCATCACATGATCTGTGTGTGTGTGTGTGTGTGTGTGTGTGTGTGTGTGTGTGTTTCCCTCAGTGAGTCGGTGACAGAGTTCACACCGATGTTGTCAGCGGAGACTCCATGACTGAATCAAAACAAGCAGCAGGAAGTAGGACACGGGCGCAAAAAAAATATATAATAAAATAACACACAAAATCAAAAGAATCTGAAACGCGTGGAAACAAACAGACTCCAGTTGTAGTCGGATGTCGGAATTTCCCAGTTCCTTGTCGGAAGTTTAAACTGGAACACCCTCTCAACTCGGATTTTCCAGCTCAGAAAGTGGTCCACAATACTGATAATATCAAGACGCGACGATTCTGCGATAATCAAAGTTTAAAAATGCAGGATTTCTCTTATTTATTCACAACATAGAGGTAAAAGGTCAAAGGTCATAATGTAGCTTTACTCCACCATTGTCCCGCTGTAAACTCCCTCTTCTTCTTCAGTCTGGTCACTTCCATCTTAAGATTCCCCCTCATTCATTCATTTATTCATTTGAGCAGCGCCACCGTGAGGAGACATGAAGTAGTGACTGAACTGTTTACTTTAGAGCGCCTTCATTTGTTCATTAAAATATCGGATTACCGAATCAAATCAAGCCCAACACAGGATTCCAAAATGGCTGCCACTGGCGTCAAAAGTAAAAACACGTACACAGAGTACGGATCATGTTACGCCGTTTGTGTGAACAAAATACTGAGTTGTGTTTTTGCTAACAGTGGCTAACCACGGCTATCAGTGGCTAACGATGGCTAACAGTGGCTGACACTGACTAACAGTGGTAAACAATGGCTAACACTGGCTACTCAGAATCAGAATACTTTTATTATTCCAAAGGAAATTTTTTTGACGTAGCAATAGCTAACAGTGGCCAACAATGGCTAACACTGGCTAGCAATAGCTAACAGTGGTAAACAATGGCTAAGGGTGGCTAAAAATGGCTTAACAGTGGCTAACAATGGCTAACAAACAACAACAGGGATAAGATCAAACACAACAAAAGAAGGTGTCTGTCTTGTACAGAGCAGTAACTACGGATAATCTCTCTGTTAATTGATTGTGTTTAATGTGTTTGTTCTGTAAATGAGTCAGAAAGACAGAGTAGTAAAATATCGACCCGCGTTTCTGAAACCTGGAAATGATGATGTTCTCAAATGTCTTGTTTTTGTCCAAACAAACCAACGTGATTCAGTTTTTATTGATTTCTTTGTTTACACGGAGCAAAAGGAAACTGAGAACATATTCACATGTAAGTCAAAGAAACTTGTTTTTAATTATTGAAAAAAAACGTAAGCACTCCGGTTCAGCTCATAAATGCAGCTCTAATATAATCTGTGTTTATTGAACATTCTGGGAAGCAGCAGTTCCTGGACTCTCTCTCTCTTAAACGACTAAAGTGCCTTAAATGAAATGAAATGCCTGGTCATGTTTCAGCTTTTTAAAATACAGTACTGTGCTAAAGTCGTATTAGACCGCCATTACACAGTATAATAAAATAACTGAAAAAACAGCTTCAATCTGGAGTTTCTTCTACTATTTCATGTTTATTCAACACGTTTGAGCATCAACGTACACACGATGTAGAAGTTAAACCCACTTAGGGCTTGTTAATATATACTAACGCCTACTTTCACTCACTTAATCCCAGTCCTAATGCCAACGATGACAGAGTTGACCCAGTCCTGCACGCGCTGTGTAAATAACCCTAAATGTGTTATTGTTCAGATTCTTTCTTCATATTTGTCTTAAGAAAGAAGTTGTTCTTTAACCCTGAGTGTGTCACGAGGCACAGATCTGTGCCGCAGGTGCACCCTTGGTAAATCGCTGTGGCAACAATACACAACTCATAATGTGGATATAGTGGGTTTTTTTCTCGACTTTAATCTAGAATTCTCTGACTTTAATCTCAGAATTCCGACTATAATTTCAGAATTCTGACTTTCTGACTTTAGTCTCACAATTCTGACTTTCTGACTCTAATCTCTGAATTCTGACTGTTTTCTCAGAATTCCAACTTTCCGACTTTATTCAGAATTTCGAATTTCTGACTTTAATCTCTGAATTCGAACTATAATCTCTGAATTCTGACTTAAATCGTAAAATTCCAACTTTCTGACTTTAATCTCTGAATTCTGACTATAATTTCAGAATACTGACTATAAACTCAGAATTCTGACTTTCTGGCTTTGATCTCTGAATTGAGAATACAATCCCAAAGTTCCCACTATAATCTCAGAACTTCGATTTTCTGACTATAATCTGAAAATTTCGACTTTCTGACTTTAATCTCTGAATTCTGACTACAATCTCAGAATACTGACTATAATCTCAGAATTCCGACTTTCTGTCTTTAATCTCTGAAATCAGACTACAATAAAAGTTCTAACTATAATATAAGAATTTCCATTTTCTAACTATAATTTTAGCATTCCGACTTTCTGACTTTAATCTGAGAATTACGACTGTAATCGGAGAATTACGACTTTCTGACTTTAAATCTCTGAATTCTGACTGTAATCTTAAAATACTGACTATAATCTCAGATTTATGACTTTCTGGCTTTAATCTCTGAATTCAGACTACAATCCCAAAGTTCCCACTATAATCTCAGAATTACGATTTTCTGACTATAATCTGAGAATTCCAACTTTCTGACTTTAATCAGAGAATTCCGACTGTAATCTCAGAATTTCGATTTTCTGACTATAGTCTGAGAATTCTGACTTTCTGACATTAATCTGAGAATTCATGCTGGGTTTTTCTTTTTGTTTTTCTTTTTATTAAAACTTTCCTTCAAAAATCTTTTTTACACGTGTCCCTAATCCCATACAGTTTAAATGCTCTGTGTTCTAGGGGTTAATATTGTTTTTTAGTACCAGTTGAGTCACAGTTTGAAACGGTTGGTTTGATTCTGAGAGAGTTCGCCAGCTTCAGTCAGAGCACAGGTCAGATTGAACAATACATGAAGGCGTGGCACTTTCCATATGAAACCACAGATTAGAAAAGTTCCGTCTGTCTCCTGAACTTTGCTCTGTGATTCACCGCAGTCACAACGCTTCATTATTACTTAACTCACTCACAATATAAAGGGATTAAAATCTAATCTGACGGCCAGTAAACAAAACAACAAACAAAATAGTGTCAGGTCATCTGAGGAGAACGAGGGCGACGTTTGAATGTAGGTCACTGTCGACATGGAAACCATCGAAAGTGATCTGAGGAAGTGAAGGAGATGAGTTCTGACTCCAGAGAGGAACACACACACACGCACACACACATTCTTGTACTTGCCACATACTGAGGACCAGCATTTCTACTTTATAAATCAACACAATTACAAATATCTACTTCATGAATGACATCTACAAAGAACTACTGATTGCAGTACCATAAAATGTCTGCGGGTGGAGCCCCAGAGCAAAAAGGGCTCCAAAACTTTTTCGATGTTTTTTTTTTTTTTGTAATTTTTGGTCCAAAATTTGACAAAAACGTCATACTATACTATGTCGTCCAAAATGTGAAAAAAAAACCGTCATGCTATACTATGTTATGCTACCAAAAAAATTTTTTTTTATAAGGAAGTGATTTCAATGAAAACAAAGTGAGGACTGGCCAAAATGTCCTCACTCCGTAAAAATGACCTCAATTTGTAGGTTAAAAACCCTCACTGGTCCTCAGTATTGCGCAAGTACAAGAACACACACACACACACACACACACACACACACACACACACACACACACACACACACACACACACACACACACACACACACACACACACACACACAGAGGGAAACAGAACTATGAATGGTTTCCTCTTCACGTTACACTTTGTGTTTGAGCGTGCAGATTACAGATTACACGTCGGCTGATTGATGTGTGATGTAACCTCTGTGCAGGGATAAGCCTCTTATACACACACACACACACACGCACAGGTTACTGTTCTCACATATGTGTGTGTGTGGTTAAAGGTCCAGTGTGTATAATTCATTTCCGATTGTCTTAATATTTTATAATTATACAATCACCTGATTAAATCATTTGTTGTTTATCCAATAATCCAGAATAATCCTATTACAGTGGCCCACAGGGGACAAACTAAACACCTTTTTGAGATTTAATAAGATCGCAGTTTATTTTGAAAGTTACAAAGCAGATTAAAGCCGCACTAGAGGAGTTTTTAGCTTTAAAGGGACAGTTCAGTTTTTATATATACTGTATGTTCTATGTTTGAGGTATGTGGAGATTATATTTGTGGCTTTATCACACCGTTTGACAACCTTTTCTAACAGGAAACTGAAGTTTTATCACATATATATATATAAACCGCTCAATCCTCCCCCACACCAAACCCCGTAGAAAAATCCAGCGATTTTACCGCACAGCACCAAGGACGTGTTGCTCCACCGCTGCCTCCATCTGTAACTTTAAACGTGTTATTTTATGACTTCTGTGTTTGAAAACCTTCGTTTGGATTAACCTCGGCGACCAAAACGTCGTAAACAAAGCGTCCGTGGACGTGCAGCTCCTGTGTCATTGTGAGCTTTAAGTCGACGTTTCTTTTCTATGGAATTTGGTGCAGGAGTGAGATGTTTACAAAGCGAGTCAAACTTCAGTTTCCTGTCGGAAGACGTTCTGTTTCTAACAGTGAGATAAAGCAGTGGACGTGATATTCAAGCTAATGTAGACTTTATTAGCGGCTAAACCGTCCCCTCGCCGGTTCCTGTTGCTGTGTAGTTGTTGTTAATGAGCGAATTGGTTCGTCCTCTGAGCGTCTTCGTCTCACAGAGGTGACTCGGGACACGTCTGCACCAACAGTCCTTGGCTCCGTCCTTTTTTTATGGATCAGGTGATCGGGTGATGGCCGTGTTTGACATGTCTGTCTGTCACTGACGGCAGACGTCGGGAAGTCAGATGAGAGGGAGGAATGGGGGGGAAAGGAAGGAAGAGACTCTGGGAAAGTGAGAGGGACTAATTGTTTTCAGCACTTAAAGATTTAATGAAGGTCGTTAAAACTGAAGTGTCGGATTACGCCGCCGCTCTGTGGCGACCGAGCGAACGCCGCGACCTCAGTGCTCTCTCTGCGCGAGGAGTGAGAATTATTCCTTTGTTTTGTTGTTTTATTTATTCTTAAATTTAAAGGCACAGTTCAGTGTTTTTGTGGTATGATAACATTCCCTGTGCTGAGAGGCTGCTAGAGCTGGGCAAAAAACAACAAAAAACAGGTTATAGCCACTTAACACTAATTTTATAAAATCATCCCCAATCATCATTAGCTTGTTGTGTATTAGCATTTTCCAACAGAAAATGAGTGTGTCACGAGGCACAGATCTGTGCCGCAGGTGCACCCTTGATAAATCGCTGTGGCAACTACACAACTGGACATAGTGTTTCTTTTTTTTTTCAGAATTCCGACTTTCTGACTTTAACCTCCGAATTCCAATTTTCTGACTTTGATCTCAGAATTCTAACTATAATATCAGAATTCCGACTTTCAGATTTCAAAATGATAATTCTATTTTCTCAGAATTCCAAAATTCTGACTTTAATCTCAGAATTTTGACTTCCTGAGTTTTTAATCTCAGAATTCTGACTATTATCCCAGAATTCCGACTATGATCTCAGAGTACTGACTATCGTCCCAGAATTCCGACTATAATATCAGAATTCTGACTATTTAGGCTGAATCCCAATACCACCCCTTAGCCCTCCCCCTTCCCCCTACCCCTTTGTCAGAGTTCCCCTTGGCCCTCAAAACAGAGTTGAGGGAGCGAGGGGTACGAACGTTCCCCTAAGAAATGAGACACACCTCCATTACGTCATCACGTCGTCCGGACTTGACGCTCACGGACTGCTACATCAACAAGCCGATGCGATGCGATGCTTGTTGATGTAACAATCCAAAAATGCCGTCCTAACAAGTAATGTTTGGGCTATTTTTCTGTTTTTACGACTGTCAGCTGCTAACCAACGACATCGGCGGCGACGCTGTGAGGAGTGTTCACACACACAGTTACAACGACTGCAGACCCGCTGCATTACCATAGCCACACACACACACACACACGCAGAGGGAGAAAGCTGCTCGCAGACAGAGCGGAGGAGAGCGGGGACAGAATCTCCTGTTCTGTCCTGAAGACGTAACTGTGCACTCCGGCACAATTTGTTAATGTTAAAAAAATAGCGATAGCAGCTAGCTAACCACTTACGAAAGGAACGCCGGGATAGCATCGGCTACGACTAGCTAGTAATTCAAAACAAACTTGACTAGTGATTCAGAAACACCGTTGACAATTGAAGAAGACCGCAATACAATCATTACACATGACTGTCTTTATTAAAATACTGAAAATACATTTGTGCGAGTCTTTAACGGCCAGCTTTCAAACTTCGCTGACAGGTGACGCGGCGGAAGCTGCGAAATTCCTCAAAGCCCTCCGTTTCAAGTGTGGTCCTGAGGAAGCTTCGTTTCGAGGGCTACGTAGCCCTTCGGCTTGGCCCTACCCCTTAACCCTTATGAGAAATGAGACAGCACTACCCCTCACATGAACGCGCAAAAACAAGGGGTAGGGGGAAGGGGGAGGGCTAAGGGGTGGTATTGGGATTCAGCCTTAATCCCAGAATTTCGACTATAATATCAGAATTCTGGCTATAATCCCAGAATTCCGGCTCTCTGACTTTAATCCCAGAATTCCGACTATAATCTCAGAATTCTGACTTTATTCTGAGAATGCCAACTATAATCTCAGAAATCCAATTCTCTGACTTTAATCTGAGAATTCTGACTATAATCTCAGAATTCCAACTTTCTGACTTTAATCTCTGAATTCTGTCTTTTTTCTCAGAATTCATGCTGTTTTTTTGTTGTTGTTTTTTTTAGGAATTAGGAAACAGAATCTTAAAACTAATTTACGCTCCACACCAAATCCCATTGAGAAAATCAGCGATTTAAGCTGTGAGCGACGCAGGAGCCGCTGGTCGACTGCTGCCTCGTTTTGACCGATTGTGTCACAGAGGTGAATCCAAGTGACGCTGTTCAAACACCAAAGTCACAAAACGCCACATTTGAACTGACTTACATGAAGCAGCAGTGCAGCAGGAACGCCTGTGTGCTGTGATCTAAAACGGCTCATTTTCTCTATGGGGTTTGGTGTGTGAGAGTAAACAGCTTAAAAAAAAACGCAGGTTTCCTCCTGGAAAAGGTCGTCAAACAGTGAGATTAAAGTGTGCAAACACATTCTTAAGATAACATAGACTTAATGTAGCAGGTGAGCCTTTGTGGCTGTGGTTAACCCACTTCAAAAAAAAAAGCCAGACTAACCCTTTAAACCCTTTTAAAACTCTCTGTTTTATCTGGATGACAGACCCTTATCACACACACACACACACACACACACACACACACACACACACACACACACACACACACACACACACACACACACACACAATCTTTTTGGGAGTTCCGATGGCCCTGATTATGCAGGAATGTTTTAATGACGTCTGAGGACAAAGTTTCGGTGCATGTGAGGAATGTCGACATTTTCTCTGTTGTGTTTGAGAGGGTTTTTGTTCTTGTGAGGTCCAGACCTTCACTCATCATGATGACGATGATGATGATGATGCAAGAGGCTGAAACGTCTGACTTCATGGTTTCTGTGTAAAAGCTAAACACTGCGTTTCTGAATCTGTAAGAACGATATCTCAACATCTTCTTGAGGGAATTCTTTCACATTTGGGCGGAAGCGTTCACTTGTCCACAGGTCGCAGAACCCCACGGTGGTTTGTCCCATCCGTAATCGTATGATAATCACCCATAAATATGATTTATTTGTCCTCACCGCGGACGCTTTTGCCTCGTCATCACGTTTGTTTTCACGAGTCATCGTTGAAAGCAGCTGCGTGAAGCGGAAAATGTTGACTTTTTCCATCACTTTGCTGTGGTTTGTTTTGCCATCTGGGCTGGACTACTTACTGTGAACTGATTGTTTTGGTGGCGATACAGTCGACCACAGTCTGTCGTGTGTGTGTGTGTGTGTGTGTGTGTGTGTGTGTGTGTGTGTGTGTGTGTGTGTGTGTGTGTGTGTGTGTGTGCGATCGCTGCTGACTGTGCAACAAATAGCCCCTCAGGGATAATGATAATGAAGAAATAACCATTCTGAATCACTCTGACTGGATTAAGTGTTTTTTAAAGTAACTAAAACGAGTTCTCCGAAGCATTTTGTGGACTATTTTCATCACGAATTTGACGTTTGGATCGTAAAATGTCAGAAAATATTCAGTTTTAATGATTTCTCTGTTACACGGAGGGAAATATTTACTTTTAATGGGATAGTTCGGAATTTTGGACATAAGACCTATTTTCCAACTCAGCCGGTGTGATGGAGACGTTTTCAAGAAATTTCATTCAGTTCTTCTAGTTGCCGAGTTCGCTGGTGCTATGGCTAGCGCAAGTCAATGGTACCTGCTAGCATGGCATTAGAAACGCTCATACCGACTCCACAGTGCAAATCAATTGTAACGGCAGACTATCGATGTACATATCTGTGTTGATAGAATGTTTGAAATAAAACCAACCTTGCAATTTGAAGGATTTATGTCTCAGCAGCAGCAGCGCGTCATACTTCCTGTTAGGCTATGGCAGCGGCGGACTGATTCCGAAAGAAAGTAGTCCCTCAAAAATTCATGCGATGCGAGGTTAGTTTTGTTTCAAATATTATTCTATCAACACAGATATGTACATCGATAGTCTGCCGTTACAATTGATTTGCCTCGGGTGCACTGTGGAGTCGGTGTGAGTGTTTCTAATGCCATGCTAGCAGGTACCATTGACTTGCGCTAGCCATAGCACCAGCGAACTTCTTGAAAACGTCTCCAGACGTCTCCATCATACCGGCTGAGTTGTAAAATCGGTCCAAAATTCCGAACTATCCCTTTAAGACGCTGAAAAACTCTCAAAAACTACTATCGCAAATAGTTTAGGGGATTGATTTAGTAACAGTGGTTGGTGGGCTGAGTGAGGTGTGGTTCTTCCTTTTTTGTCTTGCACAGATGTGACCGAACCGACGCCTTCACTTCCTCCATCAGAGAGACATCTCTGGTTTAATGAAACACGACTGAATATCAATGACGGAGCGTCTCGCTCGTATCCGTCTGCCCACACACACACACACACACACACACGCACACTGAACATCATGAGCCGTAGTAGTTGTAGCACCGGGATCGCATCCAGACGGAGAGAGAGGATCCTGGAGCGACTCGGTGTTTTGGTAACAAATGCAGTCAGCTGCTGAGTCAGAGCTGCTGCTGCTGCTGCTGCCTCTTCCTCAGTCAGTCGGTCTGCCTCAGGCTACGCTTTGTTCTGCTGTAAATTCCTCTGCTGGCAGAGTAATCCACCGTGAGGGCAAGTTAGGAGCTGTCGGTGTCAGAAAAACCAAACACTACTTTTAAGAGTTTGCACTGCGTGGATTTTAGTCTCTGAATAGCGTTAAATGTTTGTCAAGGACAATTATCTGAATATACTCATACTGGCACCAGTCCCTAGTCTCTATAGACAGAAAAAGGTATAGTATTACTGCTTTATTTTACTGTTGGAGACACTTTTGCAACTTTAAAAATCCACTCACTCTCCCCACACCAAAGTCCATAGAGAAAAAAACAGCAATTTTTAACATCACGGCTAGCAATAATTGTTGAAGACGCGCATGACGTCATGTTTACGTGCCACTACACCGGTAATCCAGGCGCTGTTTACCAGTTAGCTCCGTTAGCTGCATTAGCTCCTTTTAGCGCCTTTAGCGCTAGCCTACAGTGGAACTGGAGCGGTCTGTTTATTAAACGAAAAGAGCAGCGCTACAAATAACCAGCGTACCTGTGAACTGCGTATGTGTGCCTCTGTTTTTAAAGTTTAGCATTACTTTAGAGCAGGGGTCACCAACGTGGTGCCCGCGGGCACCTGGTAGCCCTCAGGTAGCCAATACGGTGCCCGCGGGCTCACTTCACTTCACCTCACTTGCATGTATCCGTATGATCGCTCAGTAAAATATCTTTGATATTGTTTATAAAAACTGCTAATCGTTAGGAGTAAGCACTGGAATTAATGTGTATGCAGTTTAATGCATAATATTAATCATTTAAATGTTAAACAAAAAAAAAATGTTAATGTGGTAGCCCTCCATATTATTCTTTACCCTTAAGGTAGCTCTCATCTCAAAAAGGTTGGTGACCCCTGCTTTAGAGACTCATTTTAACAATCCGGCGTCACGTAAACATGGCGTCAAACCGCCATTGACGGGTTAACGTTTGACAGCGCTAATTATTTTGTGACTTTGGTGTTTGAAGTCCTTTGTTTTAGTTCACGTCAGTGACACAAACTGACCAAATGAGGCAGCAGTAGAGCAGCAGCTCCTGTGTCCCTGTTAGCTTAAATTGATGATTTTCTCTATGGACTTTGGTGTAGGCGAGAACGAGCAATTTATTCCTGTCTGGCTCCATTTCGACTGCTTTAATGGTATTAAAAAGTCTTAATTTACCACCTAATATCAGAAAGTATAAATGTAAGGCCTCCTAAAAATGTCATTCCATGTCATTTATTTGTTAAAACTACTCGCGCCCGAGTTCCCTCTTCAAGATGGCTGCTCCTAGCATCAACGACACGAAAGTTGTTGTTTTCACCGTTTATTTTCTTAAAAATTATCTGTATTTTTGTGTCGTACGCACAGTACAGTATCGTACATCCTACTTATGTTACTGTGGTGTTTTTATGAGTGAAATACCACTCAGTAGTGTGTTTGTCAAATGGACAAAGATTAGCTTGCTAGTTCGCAAAACCTAGCTAACAATACTCAGCAAATATCCCACCTGTGAAGTTCTGTGGACACTGAAATCAATTTGTTTTCCAGTAATTGTACAAAAACCAAGTCTCAAGCATGTATTGAGAGAAGTAAACAAGTTTAAAATACACATTATGTGTAATTTTCTTCCACTTTCAGCTCGTTTGTATGAGCTGGTTTCCAGCTAATCATGCTGCTAATTGTTAGCATGTCGATTCCGACTCTTATACTGTTCATTAACTTAAACATATATACAATTATTTAAGATGACAGCATATGTTTTGAGATTTTTCTTTGCACTAGCTTCTTATGTTATTTCCACACATTAGCCAGCTTTTGACTCTGTATAGGACGATTTCAGTGCGTTTTAAAAGTCCCGTTTTAGTCGTAATCTCACAATATTTATTTTTTTGTGAACATACTGTCACTTATGTCTTGTCACTTTAGTGTTTTTGTCCGTGACGACTGTGTGAATGTGACGTACGGAGAGGTGTTGTTCTCCGGGCATGAACGAGGCAGATGGCCTGAGCAGCAGATTGCATGTTTAAATTAATGACCAAATAAATGGACACTGAGCTGTGGACTTTTTATATTTTTTTTATTTTATCTTTTTTTTTCACTAAAACCAATGGTCCCTCCCTCTTCCACAAAACTGTGCCAACAGACCTGCTGGTGTGGAGAGAGCAGCCATCTGCCATCTGTGTGTGTGTGTGTGTGTTGTCTGATGCCAGAATAACAGGATTCAGCGTTGGTATGAGCTGTGACAGGTGAAACCCAAATCTGCGGCCTGATATTTGTCTGTTTCCTGAGAAGAAACTGCAATACATGTCGATTTGTAAACTGCTCGCTCTTCCGCACCAAACCCCATAGAGAAAATCAGCGATTTAATCTCCGAGCGACACGGGAGCTCCTGGTCGACTGCTGCGTCTTTATGTAAGTTTGTGTCACTGAGGTGAATCCGAATAAAGGATTTCAAACACAGAAGTCGCAAAAATAACACGTTTGAACTCGGTGAAGGAGGCGGCAGTGCGTCGACGACTCCTGTGTGCTGTGATGTAAAATCGCTGAGAGAGAACGCAGGTTACAAGGTGACACAAACCTCAGTTTCCTGTCAGAAAAAGGTTGTCTAAGAGCAAAATAAAGCAGCAAATGTATTTCTTAAGATATCATAGACAATGTACATTTTATTAGATTAAGTGGCTGCAATCTGTTTTTCCACATTTTTATTGACCAGACCATGATTTGAAGGATTTGTGCAAACATTTCACCGAAAATAGAAAGTGACTCGATCATGAACTCATCCGTCAAGAAAGTTTTTTTTTTTTTTTTTTTGCTGATTCGTCACTAATGGAAACCGTTTTATCTCTCTTCTCGTTTCTTGGCAGCGATCAAGGTGAGCTGTCAAGGCTCCTGTGGAATCTCCAACAAAGTGAACGAGACGTCATGGAGCGTGGAGGAGCAGTACTTCAACAGAACGCTGTCTGTGGCCGACAGAGGTGAGGACAGTTAGTGAAAAAACACTTTTTATTTTTAGTTTTTATAGTTTTTATGGTGGCATGTCAGGTCTGATCGTCAGTAATGTAGCACTTTTCTGGTGATTCTTTACATGCACACACAAAGAAATGGATGCAGTCGTCAGTTTTCCTGTTCTTGGTCCATAAATTGTCTGAAAATGCTAAAGAAACCAAAAATTTCACTTTTTTGTCACAGAAGAGCAAAGACACCAGATTATATTCACATTTTAGAGGCTGAAATCACAGCAACACTCAAACTTTTCAAAAATATTTGATGATAAATGTAGTTGTTGTAGCCTTATATGGAATTTTAAATCACTGTGACATCATATGTTCAGCGCCATCTTGTTTTTTTGTGTGAAACCAGAAGTTAACCATATTTGGAAGAGAGGGGGAGGAGCCTGTCCATATATACCTGCAACTATGCACCTGTTGGACTGTTAGCATTCAAATGTTGTCGCCATGTTTACGAAGTTTACGAGATGAGTCCACGTCAACGTGTGAATTGGAAAGTTTTTGCGTTTACCGATGTTTTCCTGTGACGCCATAGTTTGATATTTTGTTCAGAGCCATCTTGTTTTTTGTGTGCGAAACCAGAAGTTAACCATATTTGGAAGAGAGGGGGTGGAGCCTGTCCATTTATACCTGCAACTATGCACCTGTTGTACCGTTAGCCTTCAAATGTTGTCGTAATGTTTACGAAGTTTACGAGATGAGTCCACGTCAACGCGTGAATTGGAAAGTTTCGGAAAACTCTGCGTTTACCGATGTTTTCCAAAACGGCGTTACTTTCTCTACAGAGGGTGATTTAATATATAGCAATTTTAGTCGTACAGAGTTCGTAATCGTGAAATAAGTCTGAAAAAAAGGTTTGCAACAAACAATTTTTTTCCTTCTGTCTTCATTACATGCGATTGTGGTTTTCGCAATTTAACGCTAATTTAACGCAATATTGAAAAATGTTCAGCATCATAATTAATTCCATAAATACTGTGTTGATTGTATAAATCAAGTGAAAAGTCAGTTATTTTTACTCATACACTTCCATAGAAACCAGTAGCGTCGCCCCCCGGTGGACATTTGAGAGAAGACAGGTTTCAGACACTTCCACATTGGCTTCATTTCGCTGTGACGCTCTCTGAATGTCACAAAACACACAAAGCGTCATATCGTCTCTCATCTGAGAGCGCTGACATGTCGGAGTCTCTCTAATCAAAACAAAACATCGCTGTGTAACGCGAGCGAAGGCTCCGCCCCTCCAGCTCATTTGGCTTATGGGAAATATGCTGCGGCAGGATTAATCTCTCAGCAGCAGCAGCAGCGGCAGTGAGGAGATAAAAGCCTCAATCAGGCAGAGTAACAGTGTCCAGCCTGGCTGTCTGCACGACGCCTCCCTGAGGTCACACGTGGTTTCCAGCGGTGACTCATGAGAAGACTGGACCCGATCCACAGAGGACGGCTCGTCTTTTTCTTTCTTCTTTTGTTTCCGCCCCCTCGAGGCCTCGGCCGCTCGCCTGTGCAAGTCAGAGCTCACGGGACGGTTATTGTTGAAGCGTGATCTTCCATCTTTTGTAAGGGTTGCAGATAAATCCCACAGCAGATTAAATCGTGACGTGAGACAAAATAGGGTCTTAGATTTCAGACGTCGTGATATCGTGATAAGGTATCACTACATTTGTGAAACACGCTAAATATTATGAATTCAATATCCTAGATATTGATTTACAAATACAACGAATCAACTTCATACTTCATGTTTCTGCTTCAGTGGTGTTTGACCTTTTTGATTCAAAGATCACCGTCACTGGGCGGCAGATTGAAGAGGAACAATGTGTGGTTCCGTCCTGGCCGTGAAACAATGGAGCGGATCTTTACTCTGGCAGGGATCCTGGAGTATACATTTTCCACCAGTCTACATGTGTTTTGTGGATTTGGAGAAGGTGTGGTGGGTGTTTATGGTGAGGGGTGGAGGGGGGGGGGGGTCACTTCTCAGGGTCCATCCAATCCCTGTATGCCCAAATCAAGAGATGTGCCCGAATACTCTGCGGTATGTCCGGTGGATGTTGGCCTCCAAATTCATGGACAGGATCTCCAGGTGCTGGAGGGGTTCCAATTTTGGTGGCCATTTTGCAGATGATGTGGTCATGATAGCATCACTGGACCGGATCGGGGGTTTGAGGATCAGCACCTCTAAATCAGAGGCTATGGTTCTCATATCAGTAGTATCAACCGATGGATTGCCTACTCCGGGTGGAGTCTTTACCCCAAGTGACGGAGTTTTAAGTATCTCAGGGTCTTCATGGATGAGGTAAAAAATGGAGCTTGAGATTGGTTGGACTGGAATTGAAAGAGCGGGAGTGCCAAAAGGCAACGCTCTAGATCTACTGGTCCATCTTCGGTCCTACTTTCACCTCAAGACCGAAAGAACAAGATCTCAGGTACAAGAAGCCCTTAGCGATCAGGTGAGAACAGCAGAACAGCTGCTTCTTTGTGTATAAAGGAGCCAGTTGAGGTGGTTTGGGCACCTGGTTAATGATGCCACCAGGCCACCTCCCTAGGGAGGTGATCCTAGAACATCCAACTGGGAGGAGACCTTTGGGCAAACCCAGAGCAAGGTGGAAAGATTATATCTGCTGTTGGCCGGAGATCACTTATGGATGCCTTAGTCAGAGTTGGACGATGTGGACGAAAGGGAAGTTTGTGGCCCCCGAGACACGATCTTGGATGATGATGGATGGATGGATGGACATCACTGGGCAGCAGATTAGACATGTAGACATAATACTGACATGTTTACATTAACACCGGGGTGTGGAAATGTGTGGAAAAGCTAACATAAGCAGGCTACGCCTACCAAACAAAACATCCCAACCTCCGCTGTATGTACTCTAGTCAAGGCTCCGCCCACCTATGTTTTTGTTATGCTACTTGTGTGTAGCATAGCTGCTTATGTTGCAACATTTGGAACTAAACTTATGTTTTCTATAGCCTGAAAACATTTGTACATTTTTTTTGGTAACAGTGCGACACTATGTAATAGTTTTGATAACAAGTAAAAACAAAAGTTCGTCATTATAGGTGTTTTTGTATTGTTGCTAACTTTGGTAACAATTTTTTTAACTTTTTAGCATTTTTTTTGGTTAGCATTGTTAGTAAGTGTTGTTTTTATGACGTTAGCAACATTAGTGCATCTGTTTTCTCTCACGTTTGTCTGTTATAGGGGACATCGTCTAAATGCTTACACATGTGGACCTAGCAAGGACATTAGGCTCCGCCCATTCATGTTTAAAAATAAATTTGAAAAAAATCTAACATTGAGCATAAATGAGGCGTAAAGGTCGGGTCGGTAACTGCGGGAAAAAGCTGCTCCACACAATCCACCTTCTCCCATATCTGCTGCTGCAGTGTCGTGACGACACATCGTGAGAAGGCGGGGTCAGTTAGTGACGGACAGGTACGTTAGCCAATCACTTAGCCAAGGAGGTGAAGAGGATGACAAAGAAATGACTGAGCGCAGCTTTAAATACAACAAAGAACACGAGTCTGGAAAGTGTAGCGTCTTTATCTTCTTTTTTTTTTTTACCCCTTCCCAAGTGCCATTGTTTTCCAAAAATGGGCTGAGGGACGCTCAGAGATCCAGACAGGAAGTGTGATATACACACACACACACACACACACACACACACACACACACACACACACACACACACACACACACACACACACACACACACACACAAGCCAGCCTGGCTCACTGATAATGTGGTATGCCACAGATGCTTTGGCGGTTGGCAGCGTGCACAGCAGTAACGATGATGTCACAGTCCACTCTTCATCCTGTCACTGTTGTTGGTTAATGACCTTCACAAAGTGAGGAAACGCCGTCCCTCCCACTGCTGCTGCTGCTGCTGTTATCTGTACTTTTATTCATGAATACCATTTCACGCATCTCTGCACAAATTGCAGGTATTAGTGTTAGAAAATTAATTCAGTTTTGCTAATGTTTGTTTTTTTTATTCTGCACCAAACCCCATAGAGAAAACCAGCGATTTCAGCTCACACAGTCGCTGCTGCTCTACCGCTGCTTCGTTTGGTTAAGTTTTTGTCGCTGAGGTGAATCTAAATAAGTAAATTTGAAACAGTAAAGTGACAAATGAATATTTGAAGTTACTGATGGAGGCGGCGGTGCTGTGATGCAAAATCGCCGGTTTTCTCTATGGGGTTTGGTTGCGGGAGAGTGAGCGGTCTACTGAAAGATGCAAGATTATACACGGGGCATTGTCTTTAAAATATTTATTCTCAGCAGCTGACGTAGATCTTATTTCTTCAGTTATTGTGAAGTGGATAAACCTGTTTTTTTTAATATACGGTTTCAGCCGTGTCACCTGTGTGTGACGACACTGACTCTGTACAAGTGCACTTCAAAAACGTCCTCACATTGGCCCTTTAATGGCAGTTCATCTGCAGTGCTGCTGCTGCACCTGCACTGCTTTAGAGCATGACTGCTTCTTCCTCTGTGATGCAAATGAACCGACATGCACGCGCACACACACACACGCAGAAGTGCACGTGCACGCACCACTTCTCAGGAAACAGAAACTGAACGGAAAAAAGTCGTTTTCTTCGTCCCCAATGAGTCAAGACGAGTTTCTCTCTCTCTCGCTCTCTTGGAAGAACTTTTTTATCGCACAGATCATCTGGTGAATCAATAACCGGGTTTACTGAGGTGTGACGGAAAAGAAGAACTGCTCTTGTTATCAGTTTAATGGACCGTGTGAAGCTGTGTCAGCATTTAAGCTTCTCCAAACACTTTGGAAACTTTAGCTCAGACTTTAAATTCAGCTCAGTGAATATAGAGAAACTACCTATTTCGAATATTGACAATTAGCTTGCTTGCTTGCTAGCTAGCTAGCTTGTCGTTGTTGTCCGTTGTCACTTCAAAACAAACGTAACGTCACTCTTGTCGTCTTCCGTTGAGCTAAGAGGGCTTTGGTGCTCACAGCGCCCTCTGTTGTACGTTTTGGTAATGTAATTTCAAACCTGTCTGATGCACTTCTAGGCTGTTTTTTGACCTTTTTAACAGGTTTTTAGGCCACAACACAAACAAATAAGTCTAATTCTGGCCCTACTAGGTTAGTTTTTTAGACCAAACCATGCATGCAGTGATGTAGTCCCCAAACTTCACTCAGATTAAGACTTAAAGGGACACTTCGGCAAAAAATATACATTCTTAAATATTATTTTAGTCGACATCAAAGTCCCTCCGTTATGAGTAAAGGATCTTATATGTATATTAAATATAAGAATATTCCAGCTCTGTAAGAGAAAGTCACATAAACACAGCAGCATTGCAAGGATCTTAAGTTTGTTCTTCACTTGACTTGAAGTGAAAAAATGGGTGAAACAGCCCTTTAACAAGCCTAATATTTCCCATATATGAGCGTCCGTCGCTCTGATGCCCATATTACAGGTTATTAAGTTGATTAACCGTTTAGTTTACTCGTCGACAATCAAAAATAATCATCGGTTTCACCTAAACCAGTGGTTCCGTGTCATATTGCACGTCCTACGCGCCGTTTAAAGATGATTATCAGGGCGTGAAGACGTCAACAAACGAGATACATCGGCGTGTTTCAGCGTCTTATTACAAACACGTGAGGTTATTCAAAGCTCCAGTGAGTTATTCCCTTTATTACATTGACTAAGAGGAGTTGACACAGGTTTTGTTGACGTCTGCCTCTCACTCAGTGAAAGTCACTCATTAACTTCCCTGAGAAGAGCTGCAGCTCTGCCAGAGAACACGTGTCGCTCGCCTCACGCCCTCCCGACGCCGCTGACCCCGGGAGTTTCACTCGCCCTCTTTACATTCACCGCTCGCTGACAAAAGCCCGTTTGTGCCTGAAACTCCATCCCAGTGGGAAAGTAGGTCCTGTTTACTCTCCAGTTTCCACCGCGATGAGACGCTGTACGCGCACACGAGCGCTCGAAGAATCCGAACTAGAATCTCCGCGTTCATGTTTGCTCTGAATATCTTAACGTTTCCGTGTAGTTTGTGATTAAATAAATCACTGAATGTCCATAAATGTGTCACTGATTACAGGAACGCTGGCGGCAGGCGAGCACAGTTTCCCGTTCCAGTTCATCATTCCACGTGAGTGCACCTGCCTGTTCCTCTGTGACCTGGCCACGCCCTCCTGGTCCCTTTTAATTCTTATCTCATTGTTTTCTTTTCTTTTGTTGTTTGCTTTTTTCTTTTTTTTAATCAGGAGTGACATCAGCATCTGCTGCTGCTGCTGCTGCTGTGATAACACAGAAACTTTTCCACTGTCCCGGCCTTTGTGTGTGTGTGCGTGTGTGTGCGTGCGTGATAGTGGAAGTGTGTTACCAGTTACCTCATTAACATACACTTGTAAAAATGAGGACGTTTTTCCTGCCTCTAGCTTCATAAACCACAAATAAGTTCTTATATGTGGAGGACTAAACCTGATATGTCAGGTTTAGTCCTCCATATTTAAGATAGGGTTAAATAAATAAATATTTAAGATATTTAAGTATAAATAAATAAATGCATAAATAAATACATGCATGAATAAATATATAAATAAAATAATAAATAAATACATAAATAAATAAACAAATGCATGAATAAATAAATACAGAAACAAATAAATGCATAAATGTATAAATAAAATAATAAATACATGCTTAGATAAATGCATGAATAAATATATAAATAAAATAATAAATAAATGTATAAATGAAATAATAAATAAATACAGGAATAAATAAATACATGCTTAAATACATAAATAAATAAATGCATGAATAAATATATAAATAAAATAATAGATAAATACAGAAATGAATAAATGCATACATGTATAAATAAAATAATAAATACATGCATAAATAAATAAATACATGCTTAAATAAATAATGCATAAATAAATAATGCATAAATAAATAAATAAATATGTAAATAAAATAATAAATAAATGCATTAATAAATAAAGGGATAATTTCATCCTCAGTAAAAACATGGCGACTCAAGAAAAACAACATTTTAGCCACTTAACTATAGACATACTAATAATAAAAGGTCTATGATATCTACATAATATTTATAGACAACCTTTTCTTGAAGGAACTCCAAGTTTGCGTCACTTTGTATGCCGCGCACTCTCCCAAACCAAACTCCATAGAGAAAATCATTGTTTTAAGCTCACACAAACACAGGATCTGCTGCTCTACTGCTGCCTCGTTTGATAAGTTTATGCAACTTGGTTAAATCTTAACGAGGGATTTTAACCCGCCGAAATCACTCGATAACACAGTTGAACTTCCTGACGGAGGCAGCAGTGGATCAGCGACTCCCGTGTGCGTTCATGCAAAACGTGTGATTTTCTCCATGGACTTTGGTGTGGGGGCGTTACAGAGCGACACAAACCTCAGTTTCCTGTAAGAAAAGCGCGTCTAACAGTGAGTGAAACGTGTGATAAAGACATCGTACGCTAGTCTGACACTAGTATTCCCATTGTCCCCCTGGTGGCCATGTTGTGCTCACACGGAGCGTGTTGTTGTCTTGTTATCATGCACTCATGTCAGGCGTGGGCAGCAGCACAGGGGCTGGACGGGGTTATTTATAGTGCTCTGTGTAGTCACTGTTTAATTAGTCTTCATGTCCCCAAACTTTTCCCTCCCCCTCCTGTCAGACCTGAGGGGTGTGTGCTACTGCCCCCTGCTGG
Source organism: Microchirus variegatus (assembly GCF_963457635.1). NCBI lineage: Eukaryota > Metazoa > Chordata > Actinopteri > Pleuronectiformes > Soleidae > Microchirus > Microchirus variegatus. The sequence continues at coordinate 43,526,219 of NC_139802.1, forward strand.
CGGAAGGGATATTTCTCACTGTTAAAGAGCCGGAAAAGTGCAGAATTCATGTCTGAAAATGTCAGTAACTGTCCACTGTGTCACACTAACACCCGCACCACCGTCCTCCGTCTCCACAGCTGCTGTCCCGACGTCCTTCGAGGGACCGTTTGGGAAGATTTCGTACCGCATGGTGGCGACCATCGACACGCGCCGCTTCTCCAAGGACTACAAAATCAAGAAGCCCTTCTACTTACTCAACCTGCTCAACCTCAACGAGGTGCCGGACATTGAAGTAAGTGTCCACCAGGGGGGTTTCTAAGGTCCAGGTTCATGTTTTGATCCTCCAAATCTACATACCTGACTAAAATCACCATCAAATCTATTATGGCTTATGTCTACAATATCTTTTTAGGCAGCCATTTTTAACATAAAAAGAAAAAAGTTAATCACTTTTCTGCACCAAAGTCACTTTGGAACACCTTAAAGGTGCCATATGTAAGAATGTGGCCAAAAAACGGTTACTACACTCAAATTCAAAATACCGAGGTCTTTTAGGTTTCGTTTTCTGACGTAACTGGCAACCCGTGGTTGCTCGGCAGCTGAGACTCTACTGACCGCAATGATTGGTAGACGGCGGTAGGTGGCGCCACATGCCAAAAACATGATTTCAAAACATAAACATGATTTACAGTCTGCAAAATATTTTTTTCAAGGCAAATATTTTGTCTGTACTGTTGTTGTTGGTGAGTTCAGTTTGTCATATGAACATTATTCCTGAGTCTCTGTGACATATTAGGAGGATTTTATGGCTTTAGTTGCTTTAGATTTATTACATAATGCACCTTTAATGAAACATTCCAGGTGCCGAATTCACTAAATAACATATTTGACCCTACAGATGGAGGCAGAAGTGGATCAAAAACTCCTGTTTGCTGTGATGTAAAATTGATGATTTTCTCTATGGGGTTTGTTGTGGGAGAATGAGATGTTTTTCAAAGTGACACAAACTTAGTTTTCCTGTTGTGAAAGTTTGAGATAATGCACCAAATGTGAGATTTTATGAGGTGGCCTTTTGTTTAAAGGTGCATTATGTAATAAATATAAAGCAACTGGCCATAAAATCCTCCTAATATGTCACAGAGACTCAGGAATAATGTTCATATAACAAACTGAACTCACCAACAACAACAGTACAGACAAAATATTGACATTAAACAAAATATTTTGCAGACTGCTAATCATGTTTATGTTTTGAAATCATGTTTTGTCATGTGGCGCCACCTACCGCCGTCTACCAATCATTGCAGTCTGTAGAGTCTCAGCTGCCAAGCAACCATGGGTTGCCAGTTATGTCAGAAAACAAAACCTAAAAGACCCCTGTATTTTGAATTTGAATGTAGTTACCGTTTTTGGCCACATTCTTACATATGGCGCCTTTAAGGCTCTAAAATCAGTTTCTCCTCTTTGTTCCCCATGAATCCTCATTAGTGTGACTCTCTCCGTTGTCTCTGCAGCTTCCCAACTGTGCGGTGACGACAAAGAAGTTCAGTTACCTCCTGGTGAAGACGGGGACGCTGATGCTGAAAGCTCGCAGCGACCTCAGGGGCTACGTTCCCGGTCAGGTCATCAAGTTGGCGACGGAGATCCACAACAAGTCTGGGAAGGACACGGGATGTGTGCTGGCCAGTCTCATACAGGTAGACACTGGACATGTATTTAAACTGAGAGAGGAGGACGACATGGTTTAAAGTGACTCTCTAGTATTATTTGTTGGTGTGTTTTATGGTTTCACATCAGAAAGTGACCTACAAGACCAAGCGACCTTTGTTTGACCTGCGGACGATCGCTGAGGTGGAAGGAGCCGGAGTGAAAGGAGGAAAACACGCGGAGTGGAGGGAGCAGATCATCGTCCCTCCTCTTCCTCAGTCAGCGCTAACCGGCTGTAGCCTCATAGACATCGACTACTTCATCCAGGTCAGTTTAGTGACGTGTGACTCTTTTAAAATCAACCACTCAACTAAACTAACCCAAGTGTATCAGTAGCATTTTCAAACAATCACAATTTACCTGCTAGCTAGCTAATGTAAGATAATATAACAAACATTACTGTTGACGGTTGTAATGCTAGCTCAGTAGCGACGTCCATTATAATGTCATCTGTTTACTCCATTAGCTCTTAAGTTAAACTCCATTAGCTATTAAGTTAAACTCCATTAGCTCTTAAGTTATACTCCGTTAGCGTTTAAGTTGTACTCCGTCAGCACTTAAGTTATACTCCATTAGCATTTAAGTTATACTCCACTAGCTTCTAATTTATAGTCCATTAGCTCTTAAGTTATACTCCATTAGCAATTAAGTTATACTCCGTTAGCTCTTAAGTTATACTCCGTTAGCTCTTAAGTTATACTCCGTTAGCTCTTAAATTATACCACATTAGCACTTTAGTTATACCACGTTAGCACTTTAGTTATACTACATTAGCACTTTAGTTATACTACATTAGCACTTAAGTTATACTACGTTAGCACCTAAGTTATACTACATTAGCACTGAAGTTATACTACATTAGCATGTAAAACAGCTTTGCTAAACATCTATAAAATCATTTATAAGTACACAACACAGCTCCAACACCAATGATAAAGCATTAAGACCATGTAAGCGTCATGCTAATAACACAGTCCAGAACTCTGTTGTTTGCGGCTAATTTTAAGCCTTATATGTTCAGGCTAATTGCTGTGAAGCTAATTCAGGCTCATGTTTTTCTCACAGGTGTCACTAAAGTCTCCAGACGCAGTCGTCACTCTGCCCATCTACATCGGCAACATCGCTGTCAACTTGTCTCCGTCGAGGACGGTCCCCTCCACTCCGGACCGCTGCGGCGCCGCGGGCGTGATGCCCAGCGCCCCGCCGGCGGAGGACGAGCCAGTGGAGGGCGCAGGGGGCGTGGTCAACGAGGAGATACCGACAAAGAGTCACTCTCAGCAGGATCCCTCGGGTCAGCCGGTCACCATGTCGCCCAGCGCCTTTAGCTACGCGCCGGGTGCAGCGCTGCCGCCCAACCACAGGCGGCCCGACGCGTCCGCGCCGCTCTTCTGTGTCTCCACCGGGGCGACCATTCCGTTCTTCACAGAGGGAGATGTGACTCCTATACCCACTTCCTGTTCCCTCATTCTCCCTCCGGAGTACAGCAGCTGTGACTACCCTCACGGTTAGTATGTTAGTAAACCGCTCACTCTCCCATACCAGGGTCCCAATCAACGATTTTACCTCACAGCACACATAAGGCTGTTGATCCACTGCTGCTGCCATTAGTCAATAAAATGTCAATTTTGTGACTTCTGTGTTTAAAATCCTTTGTTTTGGTTAATTTAGGTGACACAGATTTACCTAATGAGGCAGCAGTGGATCAGAAGCTCCTATGTTTCTGTGAGCTAAAAATGCTGATTTTCTCAATGGGGTTTGGTGTGTGAGATTAATGCGACATTTTAATCCTCAAATGACTGAAGAGGGTCGTACATTTTGAATCTGGTCCCTATGTATTATATGTAAAATAATTTATTATTATAAAATTATTAGCATTATGTTATCAAACTGGCATTTAAAGGGTTAAAATCCCGATAATTATTCAATATTTGATGGTTTGTTTTAAACCATAGTATTTTTAATAGCAGTTTTTGGAAGTGGACATTTTTGTTCTTAAATGACTGGAGGGTACGTTTTGAATCTTATCCCCATTTGCTATATGGAAAACAAGTTTTTTTTGTTTTTTTCATAAAAATTATTAGCGTTATGTAATCAAACTGCCATTTAAAGTGTTAAAATCATGATAATTATTCAATATTTCATCATGACTGAAGATTTTTTTATCTATGCTATTTTTTATAGTAGTTTTTGGAAGTGGTCATTTTTGTCCTTAAGGACTTAAAGGGTAGTATTTTATTTTTTTTCAATTTTTTTAAAAATCTGATGCTACACAAAAACTATTAATGCAAAGTCAATAAGATTGATGTCGTTTCTGTTTTTTTTTTTTTCATAAATAACATCAGTGACATCAAGTAATCAAACTGGCCTTTAAAGGGTTAAAATCCTGAAAAATTTTCAATTTCAGGACTAAAGTTTTGTACGAAAAGGAGAACACAAAATATGACTCTGTAAAGTTTTTATAGGAGTTTTTTAAAGTGGAGATTTTTTTCCTTAACGACTGAAGAGGGTAGTAAATTAAACTGAAGCCTGAGTCTTTTCTGACGAAGCTAAAATCTGTTTTTCCTGGCCTTCCTCCTCCAGAGCCGCCGCCCACTTACGAGGAAAGCTGCAGTAACGCCAACTCCAGCTTCAACAACGGACAGGAGACGGGAAGCGGCTGGTGAAGCGTCCGCCCTGGCCACGCCCACTCGCACCTGTCTGCTCTCGACAAATCAGGACGGACGTCGGGACGGACACCCCCCCAAAGATTTTAGTCCCTAGAAAACAATGGACCTTATCTTATATTAAATATAAGAATTTTAATGTCGGGATCGTGACAGACACGAAATCACTGTGCCTGAGAGACGTCTTTTGGATCGACGCGCAGCATTTTAGAAGACCTTCTAAAAGTGTGTCCTTTAGGGGGCGGGACAAATGTTTTTTTTTCCCCTTTTTTAAAACAATTGTTGCATCTGTGATGCTTTGAAAACGTCTTCAGTCGGAAGTCTGACGACACCCAAAGTCCCACTGCTGTGTGTGTGTGTGTGTTCTTGCACTCGCGCATACTGAGGACCAGTGAGGGTTTTTAACCAACAAAGTGAGGACATTTTTACAAAGTGAGGACATTTTGGCCGGGGCCTCACTCAGTTTTCATTGAAATCACTTCCTTAGGTTGTAAACATACTATACTCGATCCTCAATTTGGTACAAAAACCTGTTTTCCAGTCCCGGTGTATCACACACTTTGTGCTCTGGGGCTCCACCTGCAGACATTTTATGGTACTGCACCCAGTAGTTCTTTATCGATGTCATTCATGAAGTAGACATTTGTAATTGTGTTGATTTATAAAGTGGAAATGCTGGTCCTCACTTTGCCAGCACGTTTACCTGGTCCTCAGTATGCAGTACAAATACAAGAATGTGTGTGTGTGTGTGTGTGTGTGTGTGTGTGTGTGTGTCCTCATCATGAGCAGGACACGGTCGTCGTCACCTAAAGGGATAGTTCAGGTTTTCTGAAGTGTGTTTGAATGAGGTTTTGACAGAGACCCAGCCCAGGACTGTTTAATCTCGCTGTTTGTGTCACTCTGTAAACCGCTCACTCTCCCACACCAAACCCCATAGAGAAAACCAGCGATTTTACATCACAGCACACAGCGGTTGCTGGTCCACTGCTGCCTCCTTCACTGACTTCAAATGTCTTATTTTGTGACTTGGGATCGTTTGAAATCCTTATTTCAGATTAACCCCAGTGACTCAAACGTACCACACGAGGCAGCGCTACAGCGGCAGCTCCTGTTTTCCCCCCGTGAGCTAAAAATGCTTGTTTTCTTAATGGGCTTTGGTGCAGCAGAGTTTCCTGTTAGAAAAAAACGGTGAGATAAAGCAGCACTAATTGGATCTATCAGGATGGACCAGGTTGCATAAAACTAATTTAAACCCCTTTGTGTGTCTTTTAGTGACCATTTTAACAGTTCCGACCATTTGTATTTTTTTAAATCCATCACAGAAAGGCTTTAATGAGGAAATGTCTTATTATTTATATATATATATATATATATATATAAATGACTGTGCAACCAAAACAAAAAAGAACGTTTTTAAATTGTTTTATTGACCCAAATTAACCACTTCCAATATTTGCATATTGGTTTATGTTGAAAATACGTATATGTACGTACGCATTTTTTTCCCCCCTCTGTACCAAATGTTGATAAAAATGTAAAAAGTTAAATTTAAAGAAGACCACGTACACTGACATGCTCTGGTTTGGTGGTAAATAAATCACTTTGTTCATACAGACATATCTTTTTTTTAATCTTTTGTGTCCACTCACTCACATAGACTGTTGATCTGCTGTCCTAGTCTGCCCTCTTGTGGCCATTGCTGGTAATCCCTGGCAGGTCTGGTACTTTGTGGACATATGGGATACAGATTATTATTATTTTTTTCTGTCTTTTCCTTTTTTTCTGTAGAGGTACAGTTTTTTTTATTTGTTTTTAAAAGTGGGAATGCATGAGTTATTGACACAGTTAACCAGAAACAGCCTAAAAAACAGAAGTTTGCCGTTTTAAATCCACGACATCATGCCATTGTGTCGAGAAATGTCTCCGTACGCATGAAGCCCACCCCGAAAACAACGATAAACGCTGTTGTACATATGCCAGGCCTGTATGTGGCGCTGTAACACAGCTACAGACGACGGCAACAACTAGCTACGACGTTATCGTTTTCCCAAAGTCGCGTTTCGGTTGTTTTTGGAAAAAAAAGGGGCAAAGGTGGAGTTTTGAGTTTTTGTCGCTCTCTGGGACCAGTTTTACAAAAAATAGTGTTTTAGGGCTTTTGTGGATTCACCTAAACTCACTCTTCTGCACCAAAGGCCCTCGGGAAAGTGGGCATATTTGCACACTCTGAGGCGTCAACAAAAACAAACACAACGCTGTCCTCACTCTTGTTTCATGACCACACAAAAGTAATGCAAACTTCTGTTTGTTTATGTTAGCTTAGCTTCAGGACCATTAGGGGGCGTGGCACTTGGGTCTTTGCACAGATGGGGGAGAATAATAATGGATTCTTCCAGGATCGACTTGTGCCTTCAGCAAAACTTGTCTTTCATGCATCCCAGTTATCTTGCTAGCTTCCTTGATTATGTTGGACAGCACATTCACCACTAAAAGCGCTATAAAAATAAAACACCTGTACGTGTCGGTGTCTTGTCAACATTAAAAATATTGTATTTGCTGAGAAAAAAATAGTGAGAATTGGATGTACAAATTTGTCCAAGAAGGTAGAGAGTAATCCAAAAAAATCTGTGAGTAAAAAAATAATAGTACATTATGTTTATTTGGTTATTTTATATTTTTTATTTTATTTTTATGTTCAAAATAATGATTTATGTAAATAAACAACTGATGTAGTTTGGTCGAGTTTAATAATAAATAAAAAATCCGGATGCTAACGTATCTTGGGCTAGCTATTGTTAGCTAAAACAACGATGTACACGTCGCATATAAACACGTCCACGGATAATTAATGAAACCGTTAACTGTGCACAAATGATTTACTGTGAAATAAATAAGTCAGACGTGGTTTTTGAGGCCGCTCTCAGTTTCCAACGTCCGACTCTTGCCCGGACCAATATGGCGTCCTTGAGACGATTTTATTTTGAAAACCTGAGCCCGGATACGGCCACCGGTTGTCATGTGATTAGCTCGCGGATGTGATCGGTGTCTCTGCGTAACAGCAGCTAAAATAAACCGACTCCGGAGAGAGTCCGTGCGGGTTTTTTATCGCGGAGGGAAACCTTCACCGTCACGCGTCTGTCCCCGGGGGGACATGTATCACTAGGACACCTGTACTTCCTGGTACGTATCCGCACATTTGCGTTGTTCTGTTTTGGTTCCGTTAGCTGCGCTTGCTAACAACCGGAAGTCGCGACACTGCAGATGTCGTTTAGCGTTAGCGCCTCACAGATGACGGTAGTCGCGTCCTCTAACAGCCACATAATCCGACATTTAATCCATATCTGTTGTCGCGGGTGACTTGTGTAGCGGCGCAGCGTCAAAATGAACCGTTTGTCGTGTTAATGCGACGCGTTTTTAACATTAAACATTAAACGTCAAGGTGACGCACGAGCTGTTGATGTTTTCATCACATGGGATTAGATTATTACACTGCGCGTGGATTATTTTATGATGTTGTGCTGATTCACTGATGCTGTGTGTTTGTGCTTCAATTATACACATTAAAAAAAATAACGAATAATATCCACACTGACATTTTTCTAATCAAAATGACATTCAAGGTCTATAATTCACGATTTCTGGGACAAATGACGTCACTTCCCCCCCCCATTTATTTTGATCGGGATTATCATAATAAATGTCTGAAATTCGTTATTGACTAAAATTCGATTATGACTCGTCATAGAGGGATTGAAGATGCTGTAGATTGAACTGGAATTACGATGAGTCAGAATTAAAGGTCCAGTGCGTAAAAAATCAATGTTATTGACGACACTTGTTTGTGTCTAATACCGATATCACAAAGTATCTATCGATCTACCGATAACAGTGCGATACAGTCATTTTAGACCATTTAAACCAGTGTTTCCCAACCTGGGGTACTTGTACTAAAACTGCCCAACTGCACGTGTGTTTGCAGAATTGTTGACATTTCTGAGGGACTTTGAATGCATCTCATAGCTGCTCCTCTTATGGAGCGTTGCAGTTGTCGTATTTACAACTCGGAAAGTCATTTGAAGCCATTTTCAAATTCAAAGACATAATTCTCCAACAGTGTTATAAATATTCTTCTCCCATTGCGAAGAACACAACATGACTCCGCTATTGTTATCGTAATAATTCTTCTTCCTCTCTCGTTGTTTACAGACACGTCACAATAATGTCGGGGAACAACCTGGTTTTACCCATAGTGCTCTGGGGCCGCACGGCTCCCACCCACTGCATCAGCAGTCTGCTGGTGATGGACGACTTCAGCACCATCATCACCGGCTGCCACGATGGACAGATCTGTCTGTGGGACATGACGCCAGAGCTGGAGGTACTGATGAAGACCATGGTGGTGTTTATAATCTGTCTCTGACATGGTTTTATCTCGCTAGTTCATAAATAAATGCTGAGTCAGCATATCGCCAACCTTTGTTTTCCCCTCTCCCTTTTCTTATATTTCTTCTTTGATTGTTTTCCTACTGTATATTTTTTGGTTTAATTAGTTCATATTTATGTATATACTTATATTACAGATTTTGAGCATTTTGTTTGCTATTTAAAATGAATGGAGCTTAAGTTTGTACCTGGTTTGCTGTTGTTGTGAGGCAGATTCTATGAAAGACGACATAGTTTGACTCTTGATTCTCAACATCCCAGCATTGCACATGTTCCCATAGTTGGACTAATAATGACTTATCATGTCTTATTTTAAATTGTCTTGTCATCATTTGTCTTGAATTGTCTTCTTGAGTTGTCTTGAATTTCTGCGATCGGTCTTGTCTTGAATTGTCTTGATCTATCTTGTCTTGATCTTGTCCCTCGATCTGTCTTGTCTCTCGATCTATCTTGTCTTGATCTATCTTGTCTCTCGATCTATCTTGTCTTGATCTATCTTGTCCGGAATTGTCTCGATCTATCTTGTCTTGATCTATCTTGTCTTCAATTGTCTTGATCTATCTTGTCTGGAATTGTCTTGATCTGTCTCGATCTATCTTGTCTCTCGATCTATCTTGTCTCGATCTATCTTGTCTTGATCTATCTTGTCTCTCGATCTATCTTGTCTCTCGATCTATCTTGTCTTGATCTATCTTGTCTCTCGATTTATCTTGTCTTGAAATGTCTTGATCTATCTTGTCTAGACTAGAGCTGTCTCGATCTATCTCGTCTCTTGATTTATCTTGTCTTGAAATGTCTCAATCGAACTTGTCTTGATCTATCTTGTCTCGATCTATCTTGTCTTTATATGTCTTGTCTTGAATGGTCTCGATCTATCTTGTCTCTCGATCTATCATGTCTCGATCTATCTTGTCTTTCGATGTATCTTGTCTTGAATAGCCTTGCCTGAAATGTCTCGATCTACCATGTCTCTCGCTGTCTTGTCTAATCTTAACTTCCCTCGTCCTGTCCCGCGTTCAGATCTGTCCCAGAGCCATGTTGTTTGGACACACAGCGTCCATCACGTGTCTGGCTAAAGCCAGCGCGTGCGGCGATAAGCAGTACATGGTCAGCGCGTCGGAGAGCGGGTGAGTCCACAGAGACCACGGGCGACAAACCACTGAGGTTCATCATATCATCATGTCTAACTCGTGTCTTCTCGTGTCTCAGGGAGATGTGTTTGTGGGACGTTAACGACGGACGCTGCATTGAGTTCACAAAGTTGGCCTGTGCTCACACGGGGATTCAGGTGAGACTCGCATCACTGTCCTGGGACGGAAGGAAGGTATGAATGTCTACGTCGTGTCTCCTCACCCACGTCCTCCTTGTCCTCTTTGTCCTCCAGTTCTATCAGTTCACCATCGGCACACAGAGGGAGGGACGCCTGCTCTGTAACGGACATTACCCAGAAATCCTGGTGGTGGACGCGACCAGCCTGGAGGTCCTGTACTCGCTGGTGTCCAAGATCCTGCCCGACTGGATCAGCTCCATGAGCATCATCCGCTCCCACCGCACGCAAGGTGAGGGGACGGCGGGTTACCGAGACGCTGTTCACGCGTCGTCGTGGTAACCGACGTTTAATTTGAATCGTGTGTGTGTGTGTGTGTGTGTGTGTGTGTGTGTGTGTGTGTGTGTGTGTGTGTGTGTGTGTGTGTGTGTGTGTGTGTGTGTGTGTGTGTGTGTGTGTGTGTGTGTGTGTGTGTGTGTGTGTGTGTGTGTGTGTGTGTGTGTGTGTGTGTGTGTGTGTGTGTGTGTGTGTGTGTGTGTGTGTGTGTGTGTGTGTGTGTGTGCAGAGGACACGGTGGTGGCGGTGTCAGTGACCGGGATTCTGAAGGTGTGGATCATCACAGCTGAGGTCAGCAAGATGCAGGTACACCGTCGCGTCGGACGTCATGTGATTATGAACGTCGGGCTTTCTCACACAACTAATTCATCCCGATTTCTAATCCCGACTTAACCACCTGACCTAAACTGAACATTTAATTCATAGTATACATGAGTGTGTGTGTGTGTGCGCTTAATCAATTCTTATTGAAAGCTAATCATATTAACTCAAATTACAACGTTAAATCATTAATTCATTGTGCAGTGCTACTTCAGGAACTTAAAAAGTCAATTTAAAGGCGAATTCAACCTGCTCTTCTAAGGCTAACGCTGCCTACAGGCCACATTATACTTCTCCGACTGCGTATGCGTTATCCGTCTGCGTCACCACGGAGACGCCTCGAGCATTTATACTTCTGCGTCGTGGTGACGGACACTCGCTGCAATTTCCCGCCCGATCAGTAGGGGTCGCTGCGCAAGGTTGTTGTGCTTCTGGCTACAGTGAGCAATGGCGTCCGAGAAAGAAAGAGAGAGAAAGACTGTTGTTGTTGAAAAAGTGGCCGTTTCTCACTTTTCTGTGTCACGGAACGCAGTTTTAAGATAATTTGAGGCGAGAAATTGGCCATTTAGAGTCTAAACATGTGCTGTGTGTGTATAGATATGACGTATTTATAGTTCGGCAGCGGCGTTATCGGCGGGGATCAGCTCCGCCTCTGTCAGGACGCCCGGAGCGCACTGAGAGCCGGCACAGAGCAGCTTAGCTCGGCCTGTCCTGAGGACCAATCGCAGCTCTTGCCGTCTCCGTAGTCCCTTGACGGAGTGACGGACACTTAAAAAATATTCCGTGCACCCGGAGACGACGCAGAGGCTCTTCGACAGGTTCTGCGTCGACGCAGAGGACTCTGCGTAGCTACGCAGAGCACTTTACGCAGGAGTATAAATTGGGCTTAATGTCTTATTTTGGAAGAAATGCCAGGAAAGTGAGCTGAGAGCGGAGGTAGAGAGCAATGTAGTGTGGTAGTGATATCTCTGACATTTTTTTTTAAAGGGGGGAGGAGTCTGTGACAATGAGGTTGACGAAAATGTGAACTTAGAAATCCAGTGGTAAAATTTGACTGCAGTAGCTGGTGTTTGACCAGAGAGGGCAGTAGATACAACATGAATAATGTCAATACTAAATTAATACTAATATTTTGCACCTGGATTGGCAAAGAATATTAAGTACATACACAAATACACGGGTTTACACCTTAAAATAAGTGGTTTTAGGACTTTAATTACACTTTAAATTAGTGTGGGTGCAATCTCTTAATGTGTGTTTTCATTGTTTTCATTAAAAACTAATCATATAACTCAAATTAATAATCAGGAACTCCTTGTCTCATATTCTTCTTCATAAAAGTCCATTTAAAGGCTAATTAAACCTGCTCTTGTAAGGCTAACGCTGCCTAATGTCTTATTTTGGAAGAAATGCCAGGAAAGTGGGCTGAGAGCCGAAGCAGGGACTAGTGCAGAGAGTGGGGGGGCGTGGTCTGTTAGTGAAATCTGATACTGAATGTCAATACTTACTGAATACTAATATTTGCACCTGGATTGGCAAAGAATATTAAGTACATACAAAAATACACTGGTTTACGCCTGAAAATAAGTGGTTTTAGGGCTTTAATTACACTTTAAATTAGTGTGGATGTAATCTGTTACTGTGTGTGTGTGTGTGTGTGTGTGTGTGTAGGACATGGACCCCGTGTTTGAAGAAGAGTCCAAACCCATCTACTGTCAGGGCTGTCAGAGCATTTCCTTCTGCACCTTCACTCAGAGCAGCCTGCTGGTCGTCTGCTCCAAGTACTGGAGGGTAAGAGACGCCGGAGAATCTTTTACGAACACGTGAACATCTCACCGTTTCATCTGTAATCTATAATTGTTTTTAATCGATCAGGTGTTTGACGCCGGCGACTACTCGCTGCTCTGCTCGGTGCCCAGCGACGCCGACCAGGTGTGGACGGGAGGAGAGTTCATCGCCGCCGACAAAGTCATCATCTGGACCGAGGACGGCTGCAGCTACATCTACAAGCTGCCCGCCAGGTAATCGTGACGCGGCATTTCCTGGACGTCTCTAGCTGCCGAATCAGTTAAAAATGCAAACGATCCATTTGATACTTTTTACTATTATGTCTATTCCCCCCAGTTGTCTTCCTGCTAGCGAACATTTCCGCAGCGACGTCGGCAAAACCAAAGAGGGTTCCATCCCTCCGCTGGTCTACAGCATCGCCAGCCGCTCAGACAAACAGGTCGGTCTCGTCTGTGTCACATGACGACGGGCTCGTCTAATAAAATCGACAATATTATAAGAAAATGTTATTTTTCCTGAATAGAAACTAAAATCTCTCCCGCACCAACACAACACAATTGTCTTGATCTATCTTGTCTCGATCTATTTTGTCCTGAATTGTCTTGATCTATCTTGTCTTGATCTATCGATTTATCTTGTCTTGATCTATCGATCTCTCTTGTCTCTCAATCTATCTTGTCTTGATCTATCAATCTATCTTGTCTTAATCTATCTTGTCTCGATCTGTCTTGTCTTGATCTATCAATCTATCTTGTCTTAATCTATCTTGTCTTGATCTGTCTTGTCTCGATCTATCTTGTCTTGATCTATCAATCTATCTTGTCTCAATCTATCTTGTCTCGATCTATCTTGTCTTGATCTATCAATCTATCTTGTCTTGATCTGTCTTGTCTCGATCTATCTTGTCTTGATCTATCAATCTATCTTGTCTTAATCTATCTTGTCTCGATCTATCTTGTCTTGATCTATCTTGTCTCAATCTATCTTGTCCTGAATTGTCTCAATCTATCTTGTCTTGATCTATCTTGTCTTGATCTATGTTGTCTTGATTTGTCTTGATCTATCTGTCTATCTTGTCTCGATCTATCTTGTCTCTTGATCTATCTTGTCTCTCGATCTATCTTGTCTCGATCTATCAATCTATCTTGTCTTATTCTATCTTGTCTCGATCTATCAATCTATCTTGTCTTAATCTATCTTGTCTCGATCTGTCTTGTCTCGATCTATCTTGTCTTGATCTATCAATCGATCTTGTCTCGATCTGTCTCGTCTCGATCTATCTGGTCTTGATCTATCAATCTATCTTATCTCAATCTATCTTGTCTCGATCTATTTTTGTACTGAATTGTCTTGATCTATCGATCTGTCTTGTCTCTCGATCTATCTTGTCTTGATCTATCTTGTCTTGAAATGTCTGGATCTATCTCGTCTCGATCTATCTTGTCTCGATCTATCTTGTCTCGATCTTGTCCCATAGAGAAAATCACCGTTTTAACCTCACACAGACACAGCAGCTGCTGGTCCACTGCTGCCTCCTGTGGCCATTTTGTGTCACTGCATTAAACCTGAATGATGTTTTTCAAACACCGAAATCACCAAATAACACATTTGAAGTCAGTGATGCAGTCAGAAGTGGATCAACGACTCCTGTGTGCAGTGATGTCAAATCGATGATTTTCTCTATGGGGTTTGGTGAAGGAGACTGACAAGTTGAAATAAAGTAGAAAAATATCCTTTTTACTTCTTAGTTGTTGACGTTATTATTGTTGTTGTTGTTTTTTTGTGCCTCCAGCTGTTGATCTGTCCTCCGGTGACTCTGTTCTTCTTCGGCCGTCGGGAGCCGTTTCACAAACTGCTGATTCAGGGCGACTCGTCGGGTCGTCTGTCGCTGTGGAGCATCCCGGAGTCTTCACCTGTGCAGCCGCCGTCCATCACTGCTGCTGATGCTGCTGGTGAGGACACTACTGTCTGTGGTCATGGGATTATTTCTCTTATCGACCTCATAATCTGGACACAACACTATAAGAAATCATTTAAAATTGAGTTGAAAACTAATTCAAACATGAACAATGGTTTAAAAACATGTATACAATAGAAAAATGTGGGTAATAAGAGACATTGAGACATTGTTGATGAAATTGTGACATCTAGTGGCCGATATATGTCATGACAAAGCATTATTTGTTTTTCTTACTGATTTTAAAGTTGTGAAAATCCCATTTTTAGCTGGAAATCTACTTATATTTTTAAATTTCTTGTTGACAACCACAGAGTTTTACATATATTTCAAAAACCAAACTGCAACTCAAATTTTTTTTTTGCATTATGTAATAAATCTTAAGCAACTAAAGCCATAAAATCCTCCTAATATGTCGCAGAGACTCAGGAATAATGTTCATATAACAAACTGAACTCACCAACAACAACAGTACAGACAAAATATTTGCATTAAAAAAAATCTTTTGCAGACTGCAAATCATGTGGCGCCACCTACCGCCGTCTACCAATCATTGCAGTCGGTAGAGTCTCAGCTGCCGAGCAACCACGGGTTGCCAGTTGCAGTCAGAAAACAAAACTTAAAAGACCTCGGTATTTTGAATTTGAATGTAGTAACCGTTTTTGGCCACATTCTTACACATGGCGCCTTTAAATCACCTTATAGCTTAACTTTTTTTCTGGTTGTTTGAGTCCAAAAAAATAAAAAAATGACTTAAAATGATGATTTCCTGAAATATTTTAATTTTTTCCCCACAGATTTAAAACATATTAGAAGGTTTCTGAGAAGAAAAGTGCTTCATTTTATCATTGACCAATGAAGATTATTTAAAAAATGACAAATATTGACTTATGCACAGAAACCTCATTGTTTTCGGTCTTTAAAGTTGTGTTTACTGTGTGTGTGTGTGTGCGTGTGTGTGCGTGTGTGTGCGCAGAGCTGCCTGCGTCGACCACCGTCAGCCTCCAGGAGGCGTTTGATAAACTCACCCCCGTGTCTGCTGGAATCATCGACCAGCTCAGCGTTCTGCCCGGCAAAGAAGAACCGATCAAGGTAAAAATTTTTTTAACATATTTAATTTATTTATTTAGCTCATGTTTCTGTCTCTGAGTGTCCACTTTAAACACTTTCTCTGACGTGTGTGTGTGTTATTGTGTGTGTGTGTGTGTGTGTGCGTGTGTGTGTTATTGTGTGTCTCCCTCCACAGGTGACGGCCAGCGTCTACATCCCCTCTCAGGGTCGTCTGGTGTGCGGCAGAGAGGACGGCAGCATCATCCTGGTTCCTGCGACGCAGACCGCCATCGTTCAGCTGCTGCAGGGAGAACACATGCTCCGCAGAGGTGACAGATATATATAAGACAATTCTACATTGTTACACTAGGGGGCGCTGTACTCTACTGTATAATGTTGTTTTCCAAACTTTCTATATGGGGGGGGGCACACTTTTTGAACAATTTTTGTTGGACAATTTGTGACTAGTGGAGCACATGATGTATTTTTATTGGTAAATTAAGAGATGTTTGGTGGAATTTGTGTATATATATGTATATATATATATATATGTTTGTATGTGTATATATGTATGTATGTGTGTGTGTATATATATATATATTTATATATATATGTTTGTATGTGTATATGTATATATGTGTGTATATATATGTATGTGTGTATATATATGTAAGTTTATATATATATATGTTTGTATGTATGTATATATATATATATATATACACATGTGTATATGTATATATATGTGGATATGTGTATATGTATATATATGTGGATATATATATATATATACATATACATATATATCATATCATATATATATATACACATATGTATATATATGTGGATATACATGTATATGTATGTATATATGTATTTGTATGTATGTGTGTGTATACATATGTATGTGTATGTTTATATATATATATACAGTGTATATATATATACACACATATGTATGTATATGCATATATGTGTGTATGTGTATATATATGTGTATATGTATGTATATATATATGTGTATATGTATATATACATACATGTATATGTATATATATATGTATGTATGTATGTGCATATATACGTGTATATGTATACATATACATATACATACATGTATATGTATATGTATGTATGTATGTGCATATATACGTGTATATGTATATATACATACATGTATATGTATATATATATGTATGTATGTATGTGCATATATATGTATGTATGTGTGTGTATGTGTATATACATATATATATATATAAACATACACCGATGTATGTATGTGTTTGTACGTGTGTATATATATATACACGTGTGTATATGTGTGTTTCTATACGTGTATATGTGTATATATATATATGTTCTTGATGATGTCCTAAGATATTTCGATTTAAATTTAAAACATATTAGAGAGTTTCTGCGAATAAAAATGCTTCATTTTATCAATATTGATTATTTAAAAAAAATGCCAAATACTGACTCATGCACATGTATATGTACGCACACACGTATACATATGTATATATATATATATATGTATACATATATCTTCCTCCCGTCCCCCTGCAGGTTGGCCTCCTCACCGTACGCTGCGCGGCCACCGCAACAAGGTGACGTGCGTCCTCTACCCGTACCAGGTCTCCCCGCGCTACGACCAGCGCTCGCTGGTGTCCGGCGGCGTGGACTTCTCCGTCATCGTCTGGGACATCTTCACCGGCGAGATGAAGCACATCTTCTGCGTGCACGGCGGCGAGATCACGCAGCTCATCATCCCGCCGGAGAACTGCAGCGTAAGGCGCCCTTGGGACTAACTCCGCGGCGTCCTCTGTCCTCGTGTCCCCGATGTGACTTTTAAACGTCTTCTCCTCTCTCCGTGTCGTCCTCAGACTCGCGTGCAGCACTGCGTCTGCTCGGTGGCCAGCGATCACTCGGTGGGTCTGCTCAGCCTCAGGGAGAGGAAGTGCATCATGCTGGCGTCGCGGCACCTCTTCCCCATCCAGGTCATCAAGTGGCGTCCGGCCGACGACTACCTGGTGGTGGGATGTTCTGACGGCTCTGTGTACGTCTGGCAGATGGACACAGGTGAGACGGAAAACCTCTTTTAACCCTAACCCACGTACCCTATCGCTAATGAAAGCTCGCTAAATATTGACATTTTAAAACATTTCCTTTGCTAAATGTTGGAGATTAACGTCATGCTTTTAAAGGATGATGCCAGGGACGTCACTCTCTGACCAATCAGTGACCGGCAGTCTGTCGACGTCACATTTTAGTATCGGCTCGGACCAAAACACCAGGGACCAGGCCAAAAAAAGCATGTAGGGACTGTGTAGTAGAAAAAAAAAACGCCATATGAGGGTCCTCACTGTGTGTGTGTGTTTTTGTACTTGCTGCATACTGGGGACCAGCGAGGGTTTTTAAACCAACAAAGTGAGGTCATTTTTACGAAGTGAAGACATTTTTTGCCGGGGCCTCACTTTGTTTTCATTGAAATCACTTCCTTAGGTCTTAAACATGCTATACGCTGTATAATGTGTGTGTGTGTGTGTGTGTGTTTTTAACTAACAAAGTGAGGTCCTTTTTACGAAGTGAGGACATTTTTTGCCGGTCCTCGCTTTGTTTTCATTCAAATCACTTCCTTAGGTCGTAAACATGCTATACTCAGTTTTTTTTAAACAGAAGTCTTCAATTTGGTACAAAACCTGGTTCCACCTGCAGACATTTTATGGTACTGCACCCAGTCGTTCTTTATAGATGTCATTCATGAAGTAGATATTTGTACTTGTGTTGATTTATAAAGTGGAAATGCAGGTCCTCAGTATGCTGCAAGTACAATAATGTGTGTGTGTTCTTGTACTTGTGGCATACTGAGGACCAGCGAGGGTTTTAAACCAACAAAGTGAGGTCATTTGACCGGTCCTCGCTTTGTTTTCATTGAAATCACTTCCTGAGGTCGTAAACATGCTATAGTCTGTTTATTTTAACAGAAGTCTTCAATTTGGTACAGAACCTGGTTCCACCTGCAGACGTTTTATGGTACTGCACCCAGTAGTTCTTTTTAGATGTCATTCATGAAGTAAATATTTATAATTGTGTTGATTTATGAAGTGGAAATGCTGGTCCTCAGTATGCTGCAAGTACAAGAATGTGTGTGCGTTCTTGTACTTGTGGCATACTGAGGACCAGCAAGGGTTTTTAAACCAACAAAGTGAGGTCATTTTTACGAAGTGAGGACATTTTTGCCGGGCCTCACTTTGTTTTCTTTGAAATCACTTCCTTAGGTCGTAAACATGCTATAGTCTGTTTTTTTTTTAACAGAAGTCTTCAATTTGGTACAAAACCCGGTTCCACCTGCAGACATTTTATGGTACTGCACCCAGTCGTTCTTTATAGATGTAATTTATGAAGTAGATATTTGCAATTGTGTTGATTTATGAAGTGGAAATGCTGGTTCTCAGTATGCTGCAAGTACAAGAATGTGTGTGTGTTTTTGTACTTGTGGCATACTGAGGACCAGCGAGTGTTTTTAAACAAACAAAGTGAGGTCTTTTTTACGAAGTGAGGACATTTTTTGCCGGGCCTCACTTTGTTTTCATCGAAATCACTTCCTTAGGTCGTAAACATGCTATACTGTGTTTTTTTTAACAGAAGCCCTCAATTTGGTACAAAACCTGGTTCCACCTGCAGACATTTTATGGTACTGCACCCAGTGGTTCTTTATAGATGTAATTTATGAAGTAGATATTTGTAATTGTGTTGATTTATAAAGTGGAAATGCTGGTCCTCAGTATGCTGCAAGTACAAGAAATAGTGTGTGTGTGTGTGTGTGTGTGGAGACATAAGAGAAAGAGAGCCATGCTCTATTACATGTCAAACGCCTGACTTCACACACACCTTCCTTAATTTCACACTTAGCCACCCTGCAATCTCCCAGCAGCTACAGCTTTACACACACACACACACACACACACACACACACACACACACACACACACACACACACAGGTATAATGGTGCCACTTCTCTCTGTGCTCCTAATGATGTCTCTGTATGAAACGCTGCTCATCCTCTCTCTATTCTCTCTATTCTCTGTGAAGAACATCTCTGTCTGTGACCTGAATCATATTCCTCAGATAATAGATGATGAAGCTCAGCGTCCAGACACACACACACAGACACAGACACAGACACAGAGAGAGAGAGGGTTTAGCAGATTTATATAAAGTGGAGAGTGCAGGGACATGATGAGACACACACACACACACACACACATATGTCTGCTCACACTCTCTCAGACGGCATCACTCTAGAATATAATCATCAAGGTGCATCGAGGTGTTGCTGTTTGTCACTTTTAGAAGCTGCAGAAGCTCTTTAAATTTTTAATTCAGGCTGCAACTAATGATTATTATCTCGTTTGGTCCATAAAATGATAGAAAATGTTGATTTTTTTTGTTCACCAAACCTGGAAATAATGATTTCTTTGTTAATAAGGATCAAATAAACCAGTAAATATTCACATTTAAGAGGCTGAAAAATCAGAAGAACACTCAAAATACTTAGTAATAATCTAATTATTGTCGCATCCATTATTTCATTCCAAAAAGAACATTTAAAGCTCTAGTTTCTCTGTTTTAAATCATAGGTTTCACATCCAAATTCCTGTAATGTTATTTAAATTGTTTTAATAGTCTTTTATTTTGAAAAAAAGAGTCAAAGAGCAGTTTTTAAGTTACTTATTTAAACCAACACATCCCTTAAATTTGCCATTTTTGTATAATTTTTGCTTAATGAAGAGCGGGCTGGTCTTGAAAAAAATCACAATATTCCATCACAATATCGATATTTATGATGTTTCACAGAATTTCAAAGTAAAAGTCTTTGTTTTGATGTGGAATAATGTATAGTTCACTATAAAAATTAATCTATAAGAAGCAAAAACAGACAAAAGTGCAGTAAAATCAAATATTTAGTGGACAATAACATGTAGAGAAGTTTAATTAAACACAAAACAAGCTTATATATGACTTAACGTTGAATATAATACATTTAAAATTGTGATAAATATAAAAGCATGTCGACAATAATCACCAGATTAATCCGGTATGAGTTACAGACCTTTAATCTTATTTAAAATCCTTGTTTTCATGTCAAAAAGTTGACTTCAATTGACCAAAATGAAAGATATAGAACCATATTATCGCAATAATTATTATAATTGACATAAAAGTAGTTTTTAAATCAAAAAATCAAGATTTATTCGAATACGTTCTGGTTTATTTGCCGTTTGCTAACGTTCCGATTGTGCGTGTGTGTGTGCGTGTGTGTGTGTGTGTGTGTGTGTCGTCAGGCGCTCTGGACCGCTGTGTGATGGGCATCACGGCGGTGGAGATCCTGAACGCCTGTGACGAGCTGGCCCCGGCCACCGTGGACGCTCTGAGTCACTCTGCCGTCAACCTGAAGCAGGCCATGACTCGCCGCAGCCTGGCGGCGCTGAAGAACATGGCCCAGCACAAGCTGCAGACGCTCGCCACCAACCTGCTCGCCGCCGACAACGCCGACAAGGTACGCGCCGTCTTTGTTTGTCGCTTTAAACTGAAGTTTTTTGACTTCCTCACCAAACCCCATAGAGAAAATCAGCGATTTTTTAGCTCACGGTGACGCAGGAGCTGCTGCTCTACTGCTGCGTCGTTTCCTCGCTTTATGTCATTTACGTAATTCGGAACGAAGTATTTCAAGCACAGAATTCATTAAAATAACACATTTTAACTTGAAGATAGAGGCAGCAGTGGATCAACAGCTCCTGTGAACTCCTGTGTGCTGTTATGTTAAAATCGCCGGTTTTCTCTATGGGGTTTGGTGCAGGTGAGAGTGAGCGACACAAATTTTCCGTTTTTCCTGACTTGTGTGAAGTTCAGATGTCTCCCGATCGCCCGTAGTTGTGTTTATCTCTCTCTCTCTCTGACGCACACACACACACACACACACACACACACACAGTTGGTCAGATTGCTGGCCAAAGTCACAGTCCAATTAAAATACTGCTGGAGACAAACGAAAGGTCAACACTACTGTGTCTGCCTGTGTGTGTCTGCCTGTGTGTGTGTTCGTGTGTGTGTGTGTTCGTGTGTGTGTGTGTGTGTGTGTGTGTGTGTGTGTGTGTGTGTGTCCGCTGGTGTCTCAGAGGGAAGCATGAACTATCTTAAATGTCAAAAAGGTGCAGTGTGTGTTTTTTTTTTTTTTTCCTCCTCCTGAGCTCGACTGTCCAGAAGAAGAAGAAATGTGGAAAGTTTTCACTATTCCCCTGTGTGTGTGTGTGTGTGTGTGTGTGTGTGTGTGTGTCTGTCCCCATGTTAAGAATCTCTGATCCATTTGACTTAAAAATAGAAACATCATTTACAAAACAAAGAGCTGAAACTGCTCAGGAAAATGTTTCCTGGTGTTTCAAAGTGAGAAGTCGAAGCTCATTGTTGTCATAGACTTGCACCCCCTGGTGGACATTCAAGAAAATACAGTTTTCAGACACGTCCACACCTGTCTTCCATCCTCAGATATAGTGTGTGTAACTACAAGTCATTTTGCTGACATCTCCTGTGGTTTTGTGCGATTCGGACAACTTAAAGTCCCGCCCCCTTGCTTGTAGTCCCTCCCACTTGTACCCGCCCCCCTTTTCCCCCCCATATTAGTGTGACTGGGTCTATTATTATGTTAATTTTGTGATATATCTTGAAAAAGTGAAGTCTGAAAACCAGATTGTTGTTGTTTTTTTTTTAGTAGCGTCGCTGTGTCGGGTAAGCCCCGCCCACCCGGGGCCTCCCAGCACAGAAAACAAACACCATGAATAATTTAAGCGTCGTTTAGTTCAGCTGCTCCACTTTGACTTTTACAGTTTGGTGATCCATTTAGCTTGTCCTTGTCTTTCTCCTCCTCCACCTCCTCCCCCACCATCGTGTATAACCTTTTTATATATATATGTGTGTGTGTGTGCGTGTGTGTGTGTGTTCAGATGTATCGCAGGCGTCTCTCGGGCCTCTCCTGCCATCAGTGTCCGTAATCACAGCTCTTTTCTGTTCCCGTCTCCTCTGTCGTTTCTCATATCTGCTCAAATTATGGCTCGAAACCACCCACCGTCCCTGATGACTGTGTGTGTGTGTGTGTGTGTATATATATATATACACACACACACACACACTCACTCCCCTGCGGGGTGTAATGGCAGATAATGACCATAAAATGTCAGAGCATCAACCCCAGCATTACACGCAGTCAGCTGCAGGTCTGCATCCCTGTGTGTTTACACCTGGTGTGTTTGTTTGTTTGTTTGTTTGTTTGTCTCTGTCTGTCTGTGACTTTGACTCTGTCCTCTGCTCGTTACTCTACATATCTGTGTCGTAAATAGTTTATTTTATATAATAATTGATCAAAAATACCTGTAGATTAGTCACTATAATCAGTTTCAGATCCACTTTGCTTGTAAATGTAAGAAAATAACTCGTCCTGGTTCGTTTATTTAGGTCTGCAGGGATTAATTGATCGATTAATTACCAACTCTATGATAAGTAAGGATCAGATCCTCTTAAATGTGAGCGTGTTGTGATTTCTTTGCCCCTCTGTGACAGTGAACTGAATATTTTGTGGGTTTGTTTAACACATTTGCACAATTTTATGACATTAAATAAATAAATCAGTAATCAGGTTAGTAGTTTGTGAGAGTTGCTGCTCTACATTTATGAACATTAACATATAGTAGTAAGTGTTTATCATCTGTCGTCTGTGGTGTTTGTTTTTCCTCTGTGAATATTAACTATCCACTCGTGTGTGTGTGTAATATGTCTGTTGGCCTTTAGAGGGCAGTGTTGATCCAGCAAAACGGCTGCCGCGTTTCTATTTAGGACACAGCATTGACTTCCATTCATTTATTTAAACAGACTAAACAAAGACTTATCACTGACTTTATAACCATCGCTAGTTAATCTCTAACTGTAACTTTAATCATAATCACAATCCATTAGGACCAGGTTTTTGGTCTACTGGTCCTGACGAGGTCAGTGTTTATGACGGAGGGGAGTGACACTGTGACGGTGCTAATCTTAATCTATAACCACAGTTCAAATCTTACTCTTAATCTGAACCCGAAACCTCCAGAAACTGAGGTTCTGCCTCATTAGGACCAGGTTTTGGTCCCTCAAGAGAGAACTGCTGGTCCTGGATACAATCAGTGTGTAATATGGAATAGGAAAGGTCCTAGAGAGGTGTGACACACACACACACACACACACACACACACACACACACACACACACACACACACACACAACCCCAGGGAAGACTTTCCTGTCAAAGCTGGGCTGCTGTTCCTCTCTCTCTCTCCAGCTGCAGCTGTATTGTGTCTCTTACTCAGTCAGGAGTCTCCATGCGCACACACACACACACACACACACACACACACACACACACACACACACACACACACACACACACACACACACACACACACTCCCTTTAATCCTTTAAACGTCTTCACATTTCACGGCTCAGACGTTAGCGTCTCGACCGTCAACATCGTGTTTTTCATGCTAGTAGATGATTAAAGATGTAGATATTAAATTGTCTTCATTAGGCAAAATACTTGAACAAATTGCAAAAATAATAGCCGTAGTAATCAATTGACGTTTCAGTCCACTAGGTGGCGCCATGTGCTCACTCTTACTAGAGCTGTTAGCTGTGAGCATATCGCAATGTATGATTTCACAAATAATCAGTAAATCGCAATGACTTGAACATCGTGATTATTTTGTATCACATGACTTAAATATCGTGAAAATTTATCGTGACTCAAATATTGTGAAAATGTATTGTGATTTATAGTGTCTTAAATGTCGTGATAATGTGTTGTGACTTAGATATCGTGATAATGTCGTATAGTATGTGACTTAAATATCGTGATAATGTTATCGCTTGTGACTTATATATCGTGGTACTATCGTATCGTGACTTAAATATCGTGATAATATCATATCGTAAGTGACTTAAATATCGTGATAATATCATATCGTAAGTGACTTAAATATCGTGATCATATCGTATGTGACTTAAATATCGTGATAATATGTTATCGCTTGTGACTTATATATCGTGATAATATCAAGTCGTAAGTGACTTAAATATCGTGATAATATCATATCGTATGTGACGTAAATATCATGATAATATGTTATTGCTTGTTACTTATATATCGTGAGAATATCATCGTAAGTGACTTAAATATCGTGATAATATCATATCGTAAGTGACTTAAATATTGTGATAATATCGTAAGTGACTTGAATATCGTGATAATATCATATCGTAAGTGACTTAAATATCGTGATAGTATCGTGCCATGACGTTATTACCGTGATAATATCGTATCGTTACTTAAATATCGCTACTTAAATATCGTATCGTTACTTAAATATCGTACCGTTACTTAAATATCGTGATAATATCGTATCGTTTCTTAAATATCGTGATAATATCGTATCGTTACTTAAATATCGTGATAATATCGTATCGTTTCTTAAATATCGTGATAATATCGTATCGTTACTTAAATATCGTGATAATATTGTATCTTAGTGATTGTGAGATCCCACAAAAATACATCTAAGTACATTTCCTGGTTTTCATCCTTCGTTTATATTCTTGCTTAATGTCCCTTCTGGGCCTCCGTCCTCCTCATTTTTTGTTTTCTTTTTTCTACAGAAAAACAAAAACCTCACAGTTGAAAAACAGTCGCACGTTTTTAAACATTCATCACCGTTTCCTTCAAGTTTTTAAAAAGAATTACAAAATACCTCTGTATTGTCTTCTCTCTCGTCGCGTCCAGGGCAACCTGCCAAAATACTCCCACAATGCACTGGTGGTGCAGTCGATGAAGACCAACCTGACGGACCCGGACATGCACGTGCTGTTCTTCGACGTGGAGGCGGTGATCATCCAGCTGCTGACGGAGGAAGCCCAGAGGCCTAACCCCATGCTGGTGTCTCCAGAGTCTCTGCAGAAGAGCCAGGCCGGAGCCGACAAGGGCGGCTCCTTCCTCGCCAACAAGATCTTCAAACAGGTCACAACCGTCACGACAAAAATGGCCGACGACGGGGAGGAGGGAAAGTCTGTGTCTAATTTCTATATTTTTTTTCAATTTAAATTGTCCAGGTGAAAGAGACCATGAAGGAGACCATAAAGGAGCACCTGCTGGACGAGGACGAGGAGGAGGAGGAGGAGATGAGGCGCCGCGAGGAGAAGTCCAAGTCTCTGAGTCTGCTGGAGTACAACCTGACCATGGACACGGCCAAGCTCTTCATGTCCTGCCTGCACGCCTGGGGCCTCAACCAGCAGCTGGACGGCATCTGCCTGGAGCGTCTGGGAATGCTGCGACCACACTGTCCCATCTCCTTTGGCCTGATCTCCAGAGGAGGACACATGTCCCTCATGCTGCCCACCTTCAAGGTACCCGGAACTGTAGTTTTAATCGCAATAAAGCAAAAAATAAGGTCACGAGGCTCTTTGAGAGTCATGAAAACAAAGACTAATGGGCTAAAAACTGCCTTAAAACCATTAATATGTTCAGAATGATTGAATGGTTTCTTCTTCTATTGTATTTTATTGACTTTTATATAAGGTTTATCTATCTAAAGGTCCAGTTTGTAAGAATTAGTGACATCTAGTGGTGAGACTGCAAAATGTGTCAAAACATTTTTCTAGCTGTAGATAAAAACAAAAACAATTGACATTTCAGTCCACTAGATGGCGCCTCATGCTCACTCTCACTAGCGCTGTTAGCTGTGAGTATATCGCGATATATGATTTCACAATTACTCAGAAAATTGCAATATAATAATATCGTATCGTGACTTAAACATCGTGATAATATCGTATCGTGACTTAAACATCGTGATAATATTTGTATTGTGACTTAAATCTCCTGATAATATTGTATCGTTACTTAAATATCGTGATAATATCATAACGCAACTTAAACATCGTGATAATATCGTATCGTGACTTAAATATCGTCATAATATCATATCGCATACGACTTAAATATCGTGATACTATCGTATCATGTGGCTTAAATATTGTGACAATATTTTATCGCATATGACTTAAATACCATGATAATGTATCGTGACCTAAATATCGCAATAATATCATATCATATCATATGTGACTTAAATATCGTGTTGCCTGCAAAATTTCGGATTCTGGTTTGTCTGTCCGGGCTCCTGTAGAAACAATGCGGCACAAGATGGCGGCCTCATGTCAAGTGTGTAAGAGTTAGTGACATCTAGTGGTGAGACTGAAAATTATAACAAGCAGACGTCTCTTATACTCAACCCTCACTTTTCCAAGTGTGTCGGGGAACTACGGTGGCCTCCACAGACCAGAAAAGGATGTATTTCACATTTGTTTGCATAATAAACGTACACTCGTACGCAAGCTACCCTAGAAACACGGCGGCACAAAATGGCTGCCTCTGTAGGTCAAGAAAACCAAAACGATTTATATTTTTAAGAATAACACTCGCATAATTTTTTTTCCCAGGAGTCCTTGCTGTACCAGTTGTCCCTGGCGACAGGTCGTAAGCTGACTTTGTCGGACATCGTGGGTAAGGGCACGTACGGCGTGTCGAGGGCCGTCACCACGCAGCACCTGCTGTCCGTCATCTCGCTGGCCAACACTCTGATGGGCATGACCAACGCCACGTTCGTCGGCCAGCACATGAAGAAAGCACCGGCCAGGTAACAAAAGTCACATTAAAAAAAAAATAAATAAATCATCTGTTGTAATTTCCAAATTTGAACACTAGAGGGAGCTTTGGAAGAAACGGCAACTCTGGATTTTTAGAAATGTTAAATTGGCTTTTGAGTCATAAAACTTTATTCGGGAGTGGCACCTTTTTGTTTTTAGTGACATCTAGTGGACATTGCATGAACTGAATTTAAACTCGGACTTCGTAAATGTGAATATTTACCGTTTTTTTTGCTCCGCGTAACGAAGAAATCGATTATGAAAATAATCGTTAGTTGGCGTCCTAAATGAAACAACATTTTAGGTGTTTTTCGGAAATGTTACGGAAAGAAGGGGTTGTGAACTTTTTCCCCTAAGTTTGAAATTAACGTGTGAAAAACTAGATTATCTTTGTCCAACAGACAGATTGAAGAACCTGTGCTGGTCTAAACAACGAAAAAAATGTGCTTAAAATGAAATAATCCAGCTCTAGGATTAGATTTCCTCCTGAATCTTTAACGGTCAAATCTTGATTCAGCGAGCGCAGAAACCTCAGAACCTGATCCGTCATCAGTGATTCACCAGGAAAAACAAACTAACAAGCTACAAAAAAAAAAACCAGGCGGAGTGAATTCAGAGCAGACAAAACATGGCCGACGTTCTTGTACGCTGTGATTTCAGCAGCAGCAGCAGCAGCTCACGTCCAACACCTGTCAACTGTGTGTGTGTGTGTGTGTGTGTGTGAGGCTGATTGTTTAGTCTGTCTGAGCTCTCATTGTGTTGTGAAAGATTTAACACGGAGGTCGAGGTCCTGCTCCTGTAACACCAACACATCATTTCAAACATTTCCTCAGCCATGCACAGAAAGAAAAACCCTGCAGAGAAGAAGAAGAGACGGAGTGATTTTTACTTCTCTCTCTCAAGTTTACACTCTAAACTTTAATATTATAACTTAATCATAACCTAAAATATGCTAAAACTGGCCCTATATTATATTTTTTTAAGTGTACAGTATGAAAAATATATGGAGAAAGATTCTTCCTGCAGGAAACTGACGTCTGTGTCACTTCCTCCGCGTCCTCACCAAACTCCATTGACAAAATCAGTGTTTTTAGTCTGCATGGACACAGCAGTTTTTGACCCGTTTCTGCCTCCAGAACCAACTAGAAATGTTGTATTTTATCACGTCGGCATGTAAAATCTTTGCTGAAATTTACCTCAGTGACACAAACTTGTCAAATCAAGCAGCAGTAACACAGAGGCTCCTGTGACCCTGTGAGCTAAAAATGATGATTTTCTCTATGGGATTTGGTACAGGAAATGTTAGGAAAATAGATTTTTCCAGGTCTATTTGATGTAAATCCTCCTGCTATTCCTCACATATACTTCACACACTGGTATAGTGAAATACATTTTTTTTTTTTTTTTTTTTAAATGAAGTTGCTAAATGATATCATCGCCTAATTTGCATAATAATCGACCATTAGCCTGCCTACCCTACACACACGGCCAAAATTAACGACTTTTAATTTGTTTTCTTTTCTTCAAATTATCGAAATATATCGTTAACGGCAAAATGATGTCGATTATAGTCGTAAATTTTGATGACGAAATGAATAAATAAATACATTTACGATATATCGCCCAGCCCTACGCTCCGCTCCGATCACATACCTTGGTATTTAGAGTAGAACGTTATTTCTGTATTTTCCCTCCATGTACCACCAGAGGATGCTGGCGTACCACTGGTGGTACACGTGCCACGGTTTGAGAACCATGGGGGACCATATTGTAGAAAATAGATGAAACTAGTGATTTTGAGACCATTAACTACTCAGGAAAATGTTAACTGACGTTATAAATGGTATGTTAAAGGCGCCGACATTGGCGCACATGACGCGTTTCCATGACGACTGACCGGAAAAAGACGCGCGCGACGTCATGTTTACGTGCCGCGGAAACCGGATTCCAGGCACCGTTTACCACTTAGCTCCGTTAGCCGCGTTAGCTCCTTTAGCGCCGTTAGCGCGCCTACAGTGGAACTGGAGCGGTCTGTTTATTAAAGGAAAAGAGCAGCGCTAACAAATAACCAGCGTACCTGTGTACTGCGTATGTGTGCCTCTGTTTTCAAACGTTAGCGTTACTTTAGAGACGCATTTTAACAATCGGGAGTCACGGCGTAAGCATGACTCCCGGTCAGTCGTCGCGGAAACGCGTCATGGGCTAACGTGCGTCAACGTCAACGCTGCTCTTTCGGTCCGCTCCAGTTCGACTGTAGGCACGCTAACGCAGCTAAAGTAGCTAAAGTAGCTAACAGAGCTAACTGGTGATCGGGGCGCGTAAACGTGACGTCACACGCATTTTTTTTCCCGGTCAGTCGCCATGGAAATGCATCATGCGTTAACGTGCGTTAAAGTTGACGTCGTTGGCGCGTTAGCCGTGGTTGCCCGGCACTATTTATAACGTCAGTTAGCGTTTTCCTGAGTAGTTAATGGTCTTTATCGCAAGTTTCAGAGTTTTTCTAAAATACGGTGCCCAGCACTAGTTATAAATCAAGTCAGAGTCGCCCCCTAAAGGCCATTCAGGAGAATGCAGGTCTTAGACACTTCCACAGTAGCTTCACTTTCAGGATATTGTGTGAATATGTTTGTTTAGAAAACAATAACACACTCGTGCTGCTGCTGCTGCTGCTGCTGCTGCTGCGTCATTGATTCACAGTCGGAGACGATGAAGAAACTGTGACTCGATTAAAAAAGCGTTAAAAAAGAAAGCAAACGGAGGAAGTTCTCTCTCTTTTTTTTTTACTGACTTTCTCCTCCTCGTCCTCCTCTGCGAGTTCACATCTGAGCTGCTTTTATTAAAGCCAAACACCGTCTCCACCTCGGCTCTGCAAAACCAGCCGCCGTGAATATTTGAAGGTGTTTGGCTCGTACACGCGCACACACTCTTACATTTATGACGCTGTTGGAGAAAGTGCCTTCCATCGCTCTGCAACAACAACACAAAACTCCAAACTCCTGCGGCACCGACGAGTCTGAACTTTCCACAAAAACAACCCGTGTTTCATCGATTAATCCCGATAATTAAGTGTCAATTTTGCAGCTTGAAGTTAATCCCAACAAATTTGTTGCAACTTTTGCCGTAATCTGAGTCTAACCTAACATTAATAAACTCAGCAGTACCTGAAGGTCACGTATAATACATCTGCACACGGACCTAAACAAACCCACTTTTCACATTAATTCAACAAATGTATCTTCATAGATAGTGTTTTGTTATTTTTTTTTACCTACAAACTTTGAATTTTAAGTGCAAAACCTGAGTGATTTTGATGGATTGAGATTATATTTTAGATAAAAAACCCCCACATGATTTTACACATGCAGATACAGAGAAACAGCAGATACCATCACGAGCCGCATCGACCAATCACACACTCTGGATTTATTTAGCCTGATAAAGTCTGATATCTGATATAATTCACCTAATGGTGTCTGAGGATTAAAATTGTATTTAGAAAATATCGTATTAAATTTAGTGATGGGGTGGGGGGGGTGAGTATTCCATTATTTGTGCATGTATTACCACAAGGTGGCAGCAGCGGCACAAACCATTTAGTTTGTGGACTTTGTTTGTTTTTGTATGAGTGATGAGCCTTTTTAGAGGTTCCTTGAATGCACCTTGAAGCTTCTCCTTTAAGCTCAACGCGCCGTTAATGCCCCTGCGAAAATGAATGAATTATACCATCTCGCTAACTGCTCAACACACAGTGAACCCTGCATTCATTTGACTAGGGCCCGAGCATGAATGCTAGCGGCCGAAACGGCTCCTAGCCTATTGTTTTCCTTCAGAATACTATTTTTATTCTGTGTCGTTGTGGTCATTTTTGAGGGCGCTTACGTGCATAAAAACTCAGGTATATCATAAATGCACTGTTGTTATAGTGCCTAAACCCGTGCGTTGCTCAAGGGCTCTATAGTGCCCCAAAGGCGAAAAGTGGATGGAACAAGCCAAAATTAAGTTGCCCCGAATTTGACGAAACTTGGTGGGAACTTGGTATAGTCCAAGACGGACAAAAAAGTCAATCGGGACCACGGCCTCAACTCAACAGGAAGTCGGCCATTTTGAATTTGGCGTCCTTCTTGGCCGCTTGCACATATTAGCACGTTTTTGGTATCGACTTAAGAACTGCGTAATTTGTATGGAGGTCAAGTCTGAGGTAAATGTGTTGTTGTCATAGTGCCGAACCCATGCATTGCTCTATAGTGCCCCCAAAGGCGAAAAGTGGATGGAGCAAGCCAAAATTAAGTTGCACCAAATTTCACGAAACTTGGTGGGAACTTGGTATAGCCCAAGACGGACAAAAAAGTCAATTCGGGACCACGGCCTCAACTCAACAGGAAGTTGGCCATTTTGAATTTTGGCGTCCTTCTTGGCCATTTGCACGTCTGAGCACGTTTATCGTATCGACGTAAGAACTGCGTAATTTGTATGGAGGTCAGGTCTAGCGTAAATGTGTTGTTGTCATAGTGCCCGAACCCGTGCATTGCTCTATAGTGCCCCCAAAGCGAAACGCGGATGGAGCAAGCCAAAATTTACTTGCACTAAATTTTACAAAAATTGGTGGGAAGATGTTATAGCCCGAGACGAACAAAAAAGTCAATTGGGACCACGGCCTCAACTCAACAGGAAGTCGGCCATTTTGAATATGCCCGTTTATGCTACGGTCGTAAAAAAACAGCGTCAATTTGTACTCGTTCTTTTGTTTTGTGATATCGCGTTTGTTGTGTAGTATTGACCGTGCAAAACGCGACAAAAACACGCATTTTAACGCCGATTAACGACGGAGTCTTAATCTAAAAGTGTTTGTTGTTAAATCTGCAGCTTTTTCACGTCTTTATCTGCGATACTTTGTGTGTTTCTTTGTGTTTTTGTCCACCACAAAGACTGAGAGAGAGAGTGTGTGTGTGTGGTTGTCGCCGCTGTGTTTCTTTGTGTGTGTTACAGTGAAAGGCTGCTGTGAGAGCAGGTGTGTGTGTGTGTGTGTGTGGGGGGGGGGGATACATGCAGGTGCACATGTTCTTGTGTTCTCTTTCATGAATGGGTCTCACCGCCTCATCTGTGTCACATAAAAGGTGTTGTGTGTGCGTTTGTGTGCGTGTGTGTGTCTTTTACACCGATACACTGTCTGTGTGACATTCCAGGACTTTTTCACGGATTTTCTGGGATTATTTCGCGAAACGATTCCTTTTATTGCGAAAGTTCTCGCATTTTACTTTTGTCCTGACGGCGATTTTAACTCTCTGACCAAGTTATTATTTTTTTTTTTTTTACTATATTTAGTAGTTTTATAAGTACTTACTGTAGTAGAGCAGCGTGGGCCTGGTAAGTGACGCGTTTCCACGGCAACGGCGATTGATCGCGCCATCGATTGTTGTATTGGAAGTGTGTTTGTGTGTGTGTGTGTGTGTGTGTGTGTGTGTGTGTGTGTGTGTGTGTGTGTGTGTGTGTGTGTGTGTGTCTGGAAGTCAGAGACGCCTCCAGTCTGTTTCAGTCTCTGCTTTGTGTCCTTAGCCCAAAATTCAATACGCTGGAGCCTGAGACACACACACACACACACACACACACACACACACACACACACACACCCACGCACACACACACACACACACAGAAATTCAATCTGCTGGTTTCAAGAAACTGGAATAAAAAAAAATGTTTGGGTGAAGGCTGAAGGAGTGTGTGTCTTTGGATTTTTGTTTTTGTGTAACTCTGTGTGTGTGTGTGTGTGTGTGTGTCTCCTCCTCCCTCCTTTTTAATATTTCATGCCCTCCTCTCCCTGTGATCCTCCTTCCAGGCCTCCCAGACCAGGAGGAACCCCGGAGTCTCCTCGCAGGACGCCGGCTGTCCCGCCCCAGCCCTCCTGCCCGGCGCTACAGGCCCAGATCAAACAAGGTAACTACAAAAGGAGGGGGGGGGCGCTCACTTCACACTTCCCCCCAGGGCCTGCAGGCGGGCGGGTGGGGAGGGTGGGGAGGGTAGGGTAGGGTTAGTGATGGTGGTGGTGGTGGTGGGGGGGTTTGATAATGGAGCCCACCGGCAATAAAACCCACAGAGTTATAGAAAAACCCTCACAGCGTGAAGCTGCTGCTGTTTCCTCGGTCTGCGGCTCCTTACACGACGACCCGTGTCCGACGTGGAGCGGCAGCCATTAATCGATTATTAATAATTTCAAGAAACAAAACAAACAAAAAAAACATTTGAGAACATTATTATTTGCCGGTTTTAGGTAGGTAGAATTAATAAAATAAATTGGGGGAAAGTTTACCATATTATATTCTATATTTACCGAGAAATAAAGTAAAGGTGTGGAAAAATGAAACTTGCTCCAGGTCACTGTCGGGAACATTTTTAACCAGCCGTCACCATCTGCTTATACCACACACACACACACACAGGTCTGCACAGCTATTCTTCTGAGGACACTGCATTGACTCCCATTCATTAGAACACCCTTAACCCTTTAAGGTACGGACCAAGAAAAAAAGCAAAGGAAAAATTATTTCTTTGCATTTTTTTTATTATTTTATTTTATTAAAAAAAAAAAAAAAAAAAATATATATATATATATTTTTTTTAAATTAGACCCTACAGTATTTTAGATACAGGCCTCTACCAAACGGTTGAGACGTCTGTTCATAGTAAACCTGGTTTGCATAATTCATAGTACAAGTACAACATTCAGAACAAGTCACATTCATTTAGTGTCGGTGAGTTTTTTTTTTGCATTTTTCAATGAGATATAGTGACTTAAGGTCTGGTCTACCAAATGGTTGAGTAGTACCTTAAAGGGTTAAAAAAAAAGCCTTAACCTTCACCTTAACTACAATCCACAACGTCCTCAGTTCCTCAGAAATTACCTCAGGACTCACTGGCTCCTAACGAGGTAACGAATACAAGAACACACACACACACACACACACACACACCCTCGTGTGCCATGGGTGGCACCCTCAGGTTGGGGGGGGTGTTGGGGCGGGGTTTGAGGGGGGGGTGTTGGGGCGGGGTTTGAGGGTGGGGTGGTGGTGTGGGGGTTCCCCCTGCTATTGTCATGCCCTAATGGAGGCCAAGCGTGATAAGCGCATGGACTTATTCATGCCACACGCCTATTCACCGCCATTCAGAGGGAACGCTCGGCCGTGACCTCTGCGTCAGCGCGGCGTGTGTGTGTGTGTGTGTGTGTGTGTGTTAGAGTGCCGTTAACCCCGGCTCACTCTCTCCCCTTTCACATGGAAATAAATGAGGAGGCCCCTCTAATATACTGCAGGAGATGAAGAGAGTGAGTGTGAGCAGGGTGTCTGTCGTTTAGAAACACCTGCAATTATCCCGCGCTCGTTATTTCACGACAATTCAAGGCCTTAAAATGTCTAAAATTCTCATAAAAGGTCTTAAATACAATTTTCAAAGGTCTTAAAAAATCTATTAACGTTACTTTTATTTAAAACGTGCGTAAACTTCAGTCTCGTGTTGAAATGTTTTCTGTTTTTGAGGACGCGATGACGTAACTACAACACGGAACTAAAGTAGGTCACCTGTGTTTCCCGGTGACAATTTATCGAGCACCACTAGCTAGCGTGCTGTGTGCGCGCCGCGGTGTGTTACAAAAAAAAGACTGAAAAAGTCTTAAAAACATCCTTAAACATCCTTATTTCTTTCCGAAATAAGTCAAATTCGCAATACGACCTCGTGTGAAGTTCTTTTTGTCCAAATAACATCAAATATATATGATTTTAGCATATAGCATTTAGCACATATTTTGTAATGAAAATAACCGTTAGCATGCGTAAATGCTGCTTATCGTTATCCACCATATCAAAACATCTGACAAATCAAGTGATTTCATCATTTCATCTGACAGTAACTGATTCATCGTGAATATTTAAGTGTCATCTGCATACTGGAGTGTTTTATTGACGTTTTTGACGACTGTTTGATTGTATTTTAATTCACAGGTGTGATTTTAAGAAAAGTTAATTCCTTTAACCAGATCCTTGTTGAAACATGTCTATATTCTCTTGTTATAAAAGTGCCACCAATTCAGAATTTATATGCTAATGCTCAGGTGTTTTAAAAGTAGAATAAACTAATATTTAAATGTTCAGTAAAAGGGGAAAATACAGGATGTTTTTGGATTAAAAGTACCTTAAATGAGGTGAAAGACTTTGTTAAACTACTATTAAACAATAATGTAACGTTAGCACTGAATTCTGTGCTTAGATATAAACATCAAAATATCATCTGCATAGAGTGTGATCTTATATTAACACCCAAGGCTTTTTTTTGCAGAAGTTTCCATCTGTGACTCACGAGATTAACAAAATAATGATTTATAAAACAAGACCAAGTTTATTCAGTAAAGTCTAGTTTGAAATGTTTAACTTTTTTCCCCACGCGGATGCTAGCTAACTGCCGTCGACTGCTATCATCTCCTCGTTCTTTCTCTTCTTTCCTTCTCTTGGTTGTGTTCTCTGACGTTCACTCAGTCGTTCTCTGCATGGCTTCAGCTCGCTGCCACAAACGCCGCTCTGTAAATGTCCACATCTGTCGTTCGCTACGCTTCCTTTCTCTCCGACTTCACCTCCACCTGTTTATTACCTGTTTATTACCTGTTTTTTACCCGTAGCAGGAAAAACCACAACATGTTGTTCTTCCTGTGTATGTAAAAGTTGTGCTTTTTTTTTTGTCTTTTTACTGATAAAATGATCAAATACCTGTGATTTTAAAAGTTTGAATCTCCTCTGTGTGAAGGTTTCGGGTTCACGGCGCTAACGGTGAAACATGAAATTCAACGACATCGATGTAGTTTTGTTACTTTAATAGAAATTAAATGAAGATATTTATGAATTCATTTGGTCTTTGTGGTCGCGCCACAGTCTGAAACCTTTTGACTGAATCTCTCTGAGGTTGCGAACCAGTATTTTTGTGAACTCACCAATATCTTTACCAAGTTGGTTCAGGGGAATTTGCCTCGTATGAACCTGTAGTAACTTTATTTTTGTATTTTTTTTCCCTCCATTACAAATCTGTATTTTCCTGTTTTTTGTTTTGTAAAAAAGTAAAAGACGTCAAAGGTTTACTCACTGTTTTGATCCACATTACGATAAATCCTCGGTCCCTCAATTCGATCACGTTAGCATTGTTGATAATGGTGTTAGCGACTGCTAACTGCTACATCTTTCTCAAATCAAAAACAGGACTCGGGACATTTCTATTTTTAATGTGTAAATCTGTAAGTTTGCCATCGCTAACATGCTAACACGAGTGAAAAATGACATAGCTAATTGCTAATGATAACCTATGACATGCATTATTACATCTGCTAGCTTTAATCAAGTTCTGCCGGAAAGGTTTTTTGAAAAAAGAAAAAAAGTATTTTTATTCATGGCCACAATGCCATTTTCTGTAAAATCTGTAAGTTTACCATCAGCACATGCTAGCATAATTGCTAATGATAATGTATGACATGCGTTAGCATGTATCTGCTTTAATCTTTTGATTTTTGATTAACTTTTTGATTAACACAATTAACTTTTATTTAAGATATACATTATGTTTTAATTTTTCCGTTCTTCTTTGTCGGTGCGCTGTTTATCTTCTTCCCCGTCCGACTCCTCGTGTCTTTTCTCTGTATGTTCTATATATATTTATATTTTCCTAACCTGTTTCCTTTCCCTCTTCACTATTTCTCTCTCCTTCTCTTCCTCTTTACAAGCTGCTGTAGCCGCCGCAGCCAACACCGGCGTGGCCGGGGCTCGGGGGCCCCCCGGGGGCCTTCCCCAGGGGGCCCCCGGTTTTCCCAGCCCCGGCCCTGCTTCATATAACATCCCGTCGGTAAACGAAGGTACAGAATGAAGTGACGGGTACCTGTTAGGGAAACACCTCGCAGACATGCTCTCTCTCTCTTCTTTGTTTTTGAAAATCTATTTCCCTGTAGCATCTCTCCTTTCCCACATATTTATATATATATATATATATATATAAATATATATTTTTCATTGTTCTCTCCACTTCACTCTCCTCTTCATGTCATCACGATTCCTCACCTTCCCTCTCTTCTCTCCATCAGTTATTCATCTTCCCACCGTTTCTCTCCCCGGGTCTCGTCACCTCATCTCTCTTCTCTTGCATCAGTCTTGTTTTTTATTTTATTTTTTTATTTATTTATTTTCTTATTTTTCCTCTCCCCCCCCTGCAGCAAATGTTAGGTTTTCATCTCAGATGTCTCGCTCCAGTCTTGTCCTCGTTTTTTATTTTTCTTTGGTCTGCGGCGTCGTCTTGTATCTGTTTATCTGTCTGTCCTTGTCGAAGTTCGGTTCACTCTCGGATTCAAGTCGTCCGTGGAGAATAATCAGCCCCGGGAAGCAGCCGAGGGTTTTTTTTTTAAATCTTCACTTTATCTCATTATCGACTATTTATAAGTCGCATCACTACCTAATTTTTTCATTTAAATTGATCAAAAAATGGCCGCGTTCGATCTTCTGTGCAAAGACGCAAACGGCGTTGTGTCGTCTGCAAAGAAGTGGACCTTTCTGTATCTGAGAGTGAACTGATAACGGTCCTATTTTGTCCTGGTCTTAATGTCCTTTTATGCCCCGTCTCTGTCTGTCTGTGTGTCCTGATGTCCCGGTGTCTCCGTGTGCTCACTGTTTGCATGCTTGCTGTTTTTCCACCTGATTAACGGGCTGGCGGGCGGGGGGGGGCGGGGTTTAGGGTGTCGCCTCAAAGACGAACAAAACGACGATAATCAAAACATCATCTTCACCAATAAATAGAATAAATAGACATTAAATACATTTAAAACATATAACAGAATTTTTAATTCTCTCGCTAAAATAATTTATTTTCGTCGTCATGAGAAACTAATGACCATCATTTTTTCTCACAGGCTGTTGGAGGCGTCCTGCCCCATTTTCCTGTACGATGAATGTATGTGTGGTTTGTAGTGAAGTGCCTTTTCAAAGTGTGAATAACTTTGATTTAGTCGATTAATGACGTTTTATGACAGAAAACTGCAAGCATGCACTCAGATGCTCATTCCTTATTAGTACCCGTAGTAATATTTGAGTAAAACTGCAACAAATGTACTTTTTTTACGATCTGTTTGTGTGGATTTTAAAACACTGCCCTGCAGAAACCACACTATCAGTATTACTGTTATTAACACAAATACACCATGGAATTGTTCCGGTTAGCAAAAATGGTTGGAGATATCAGATGTCACGCTTTCACCATCTGTAAGTAACTCAAAATTCCACGTGGGAGACATGTTCCTGGTTTTTCCTTGGCCGGGCACGTGTATGCCAGGCCTGTATGGGGCGCTGTAACACTGCAACAGAAATACACCAAAAACGTAGAAGAAGATGTGAAGCTTGTTGAGTTACGAATTTAAAAACTAGGCATGTTGGTGTCAACGTTAACACATGGCGCGTTTCCGTGAAGACTCACCGGAAAAAGACGTGCGTGACGTCATGTTTACGTGACTCCCGATTCTTAAAATTAATCTCTAAAATAACGCTAAACTTACACATACGCAATACACAGGTACGCTAGTTATTTTTAGCGCTGTTTTCACTTTTCACTCCAGTTCGACTGTAAGTGCGCTAACGGTGCTAAAGGAGCCAATGCAGCTAACCGAGCTAACTGGTAAACAGTGACTGGACTCCGGTGCCCAGCACTATTAAAAAATATTGCGTTTTACGGCTCCCAAGCACTGGATAAAAAGCTAATATCGCATTTTGTTTTGCGAATTTGGGCCTGACAAAATGCATCCAGCAACATTTCCAAAACTTCTCTACATAGCATTCTCTACAAGCAGCATGTGGTTCAACACCTACCGTTTTTTGCTAACTAGCTTCAAGTTAATTCATTGATTTAACTCTTTATCACTCGAGGTTTCTGCAAGACAGTTTTTGCAAATGGAGGTTGACCGATTACTGTCTGTCAATCTGAATATGAAACTTGTTTGTTCTTCACAGTAACTCGGTCAACCTCTACATACGTACATGTGTGTATATATATTTCTGGTTTTCACTCTGTGACAAAGCTAACCGTTTGAGTTTTCCCTGTTCTGCAAAGGTAAGTCTCACACGTTTGCGTTTGGTAAAGAAATTTGGTCTCAAAATTTCTTTCCCGCTAAAAAAAGCCAAAAAACGTACATTTCCCGTTCCTGCATCCTCTCCGGGAACCATATATTGAGCCAATATATGTGTATATAAGGTGCTTGGTTCATGTTGACGATGAGTTCTCTTGTCCCCTCGGTGTAAAAACTGGTGTGTTTTTTTTTCTTTTTCTCTGTTTAAAAACGAGCCGCGATTTCAGCTCCGACTGGATGTAAAAGACATTTCGAAATGTTGTTTTTCTCCATCAGACGAAATCAAAAGGAAGAGATTCGTACTTTTGTCGCATCACCCGGTGTTTATTGTTTAGTCCTGAAAACCCTCAAGGTTTTCCTCCATGTTTTTGAGGTCGAATCCTTCACACGGTGCAGTGTTGTTGTTGTTGTTGTTGTTGTTGTTGTGAAGCTACGTGGAATAAAAAAACGGTTCAATTCATCCTGACAAGACGAGGTTGTTGTCGGTCCTCCAATCATTTTTGATGTCGAGCACCACCAGGGGCAGATGTACACAAGTTTGTGAGCAGGAACCGCATCTCGTTATTTTACCTCGATCAGTACCGAGCCTGTGGCTAATTAGAGCTAAATCGGAGCTAACGCTAGATCTTGGTGGTCAAAGTCCTTGAAGCCGTTCGGTCAACATGTTTCCACGTTGAATCAAACGCGATACCTGGATTCCGGGGCAAATCCAGTCCGTACGGTTTGATCTTAAACGGACAAACATGATTTGATTGGCTACCACCTACCTAGCCAACGTGGTTTTATTTGCTCGTACTCGACGGCCGCAAAGTTTTGTTGCTAGGCCTTCATCGGGGCTACCAATTTTTGCATGAAATGAGAAGACGTCTTACATACGTAGTGGCGCTTTTCCATTATACAGTTCCAGCTCGACTCGGCTCGGTATCGGTCACGTCGTTTTCCATGACTTCGTAGCTCCTCCTCAAAATGGGCGGAGTCATCATAGGACGAGGTTTTATACGCGACACAAATATAAAAACTAGTGACTTGTAAAGCAGTTGTTTTGGGTCTAATCGAGTCATTAGAATCAGTTGATTTAAAAAGATTTGTTCGCAGAATCGTTCGGTACTCCAGCTCACGATCGCCGGCAGATTTTACCTCGGCCTCGTTGCGACAGGAAGTCGTCTAAAACGGTCGCTAACGGTTTGGTACATCTGCCCCATCAGGCTCTGGTTATGGAACTCTAACCAAGACTGGTAACGGTAACGGTGTCGGTACTTTTCCCATCATGTTGTTCAACTGTTGTTAGTGTGTGTGTGTGTATTCATGAGGATTGTGTAAGTGTGAAGTTACTGCGATTGTGACTAAAACCCACTGCTGTCATATAGAAACACTATTAGCTGATGAATTTTACGATAAAAGCTGTAGTCCCGTTAGCTTTTAGCATCATCTCAACCTTCCGCGAAGATGGTTTTCAGTGATGTCCTTTGACAAGTTGTTGTCGTATCACTTGAAGAACGTTCCAGTTGTACTCGCTGGTCGTAATTTTCTCAGTTTTAAACGGAGCGCCCCCTGGAGTTGCAATTCCAAGTCGGGAACTCATTTAAGGGCAACTTGAACACGCCGCGAATCCCTGATGCTCGTGGTCTGTCGACGTTTCAAATAGGTAGAATTTAGAGTTTAATGTGACAGCGGTGAGGTTTGTGTTTGAGCTCGACCTTCACTACAGTGTCCTCTAACTCTGAGTGT
Organism: Microchirus variegatus; assembly: GCF_963457635.1. Taxonomy (NCBI): domain Eukaryota; kingdom Metazoa; phylum Chordata; class Actinopteri; order Pleuronectiformes; family Soleidae; genus Microchirus; species Microchirus variegatus. Next base: position 43,567,378 of record NC_139802.1, read on the forward strand.
GTGTGTGTGTGTTTAGGTTGGAGTCAGCTGGCAGCCATGCACTGTGTGATGCTCCCCGACCTCCTCGGCCTGGACAAGTACAGACCACCTCTGCTGGAGATGTTGGCGAGGAGGTGGCAGGACCGCTGTCTGGAGGTAACCCTAACCCTAACCCTAAAACCAGATCTTAAACCAGAAAAAGTCTCTTTAAAGCTGTGAGAACCAACCAAAGTGCCCTCACTTCCTATTGGTTTGGACAACCTAAAGAAAACATTGTCCTTCACTTTAACCATAACTAGTTAATAACTAACCCTAATCTTAACCCAACCGCAATTTAAAATCTTAGTCTTAAACTTCAGAAATGAAGTTCTGCCTCATTAGGACCATGTTTTGGTCTCCATGAGGACTTCCGGTAATCTTAATCTAACCACAATTCAAATGTTACTGTTAATCTGAACCAAAGCCTCAGAAACTGAGGTTCTACCTCATTAGAACCAGATTTCAGCCTTCAAGAAGACAGCTGGTCTTGGATAAAGTTGGTAAGAAATGAAGTTCTGCCTCATTAGGACCATGTTTTGGTCTCCATGAGGACTTCTGGTAATCTTAATCTAACCACAATTCTAATCTTACTCTTAATCTGAACCAAAGCCTTCGAAATTGAGGTTCTACCTCATTAGAACCAGATTTTGGCCCTCGAGGAGCACTGGTTTTGGAGAAAATGGACCACAAATGGAGTTCTGCCTTATTAGGACCACGTTTTGGTCTCCATGAGATAAAGATCACTGTTTATGCCAGAAATAAGGTCCTAAAGAGGCAGCAAATACTATATAAGAACCCTAACTCTAACAGTTGGTGCCTAGTGCTAATCTTAATCTGAACCAAAGCCTTAGAAACTGAGGTTCTACCTCATTAGAACCAGATTTTGGCCTTCAAGAGGACAACTGGTCGAAAAGAAAATGGATCAGAAATGAAGTTCTGCCTCATTAAGACCACGTTTTGTTCTCCGTGATGACCCCAGGTCCTGATAAAGGTCAGTCTTTATGCCAGAAAAAAGGTTCTAAAGAAGCAACAAATACTATATAAGAATAGGTTAATTCCTAGTGCTAATCATTATCTGAACCAAAGCCTTAGAAACTGAGGTTCTACCTCATTAGAACCAGATTTTGGCCTTCAAGAGTACAATTGGTCGAAAAGAAAATGGATCAGAAATGAAGTTCTGCCTCATTAAGACCACGTTTTGGTCTCCGTGAGATAAAGATCACTGTTTATGCCAGAAATAAGGTCCTAAAGTGGCAACAAATCTATATAAGAACCCTAACTCTAACAGTCAAAGCCCAGTGCTAATCTTAATCTGAACCAAAGCCATAGAAACTGAGGTTCTACCTCATTAGAACCAGATTTTGGCCTTCAAGAAGACAACTGAAGGTTCTCTTGGATATAAATCGATAAGAAATAAAGTTCTGCCTCATTAGGACCACGTTTTGGTCTCCATGAGGACCACAGGTCCTGGCAAGGTCGGGGTTTATGCGAGACAAATACAAGAATATTCTTTTACACAACTACAAATCCCTAACCCTAACATAAACCTGGTTCCAACCCTGTCAATAAAACCAAGTTTTGACCCTGAAATAACCCTTAAAATGTGTGGGGAACCAACAAAATGTGATTAAAAAATGTCTCTTAAGACGCTAACTGTTGAATTAACCAATCATCAGCCGTATAAGGTTAGTTTACGTTCATTGGCTGATGACTGTGACACCATCACGACGCTCTTCTCAGGTGCGAGAAGCGGCCCAAGCTCTTCTGTTGGCCGAGCTGAGGCGAATCGGCCAATCGGGACGCAAGGACACCATCGACGCGTGGGCGCCGTACCTCCCTCAGTACGTGGACATGGTCAGCTCACGTGAGTAACTCCCTCGTTTTTTTTTGTTTTTTTTTTTTTAATCCCACAGTCATTTCTGTTTCAACGGCAAAAAAAAATGAGGTTTGACTTTGTGAAGCAGCACCAAAACCCCCATAGAGGAAAATGAATGATTTTTCATCACAGCACACGGGGACACGTTGATCCACCGCTGCCTCCATCAGTCACTAGCGAACGTGCCGCTGGGTAACCTTGGTTTGTTTGGAAAGCGTCGTGTTTTCAGATTTACCTCGGTGACACAAAGTCAGACGACGAGCGGCGGCAGCGGCAGCAGCAGCAGCAGCAGCAGCTCGCTATGAGTCTCTGTGAGGCTGGTTTTCTCAATGGGGGTTCGGTGCAACGTAGAAAGTCGTAGAAAGTTGATTTTTCCCACTCAGATGTGGTTGTGGGTGTAGATTTTATTAAGGTGGCCTTTTGTTAAGCGGCTAATATCAGGAAAATATCTGTTATTGTGTTCATGTCTGAAGCCCAATTTATACTCCTGCGTAAAGTGCTCTGCGTAGCTACGCAGAGTCCTCTGCGTCGACGCAGAACCTGTCGAAGAGCCTCTGCGTCGTCTCCGGGTGCACGGAATATTTTTTAAGTGTCCGTCACTCCGTCAAGGGACTACGGAGACGGCAAGAGCTGCGATTGGTCCTCAGGACAGGCCGAGCTAAGCTGCTCTGTGCCGGCTCTCAGTGCGCTCCGGGCGTCCTGACAGAGGCGGAGCTGATCCCCGCCGATAACGCCGCTGCCGAACTATAAATACGTCATATCTTAACACACACAGCACACGTTTAGACTCTAAATGGCCAATTTCTCGCCTCAAATTATCTTAAAACTGCGTTCCGTGACACAGAAAAGTGAGAAACGGCCACTTTTTCAACAACAACAGTCTTTCTCTCTCTTTCTTTCTCGGACGCCATTGCTCACTGTAGCCAGAAGCACAACGACCTTGCGCAGCGACCCCTACTGATCGGGCGGGAAATTGCAGCGAGTGTCCGTCACCACGACGCAGAAGTATAAATGCTCGAGGCGTCTCCGTGGTGACGCAGACGGATAACGCATACGCAGTCGGAGAAGTATAATGTGGCCTTAAGTCTGTAGCTCTGTATATTTCCTCGTCTCGCTCTCTCGTCTATAGTTAGACCTGCTGATGGGAAGAAAGGTGAATCTCCACCTTCTTTTACTAGAAACAGCCCTCTAAAATGCTGTGTGTGTGTGTGTGTGCAGGAGTCATGGTTGCTGAGGATGCTGTGTGGGGGGGGGGGGGGGGTGTTTCTCAGGGGAACTGTTACCATAGCAACGGGCACCAGTCCGTGTTGTGTTACCACAGCGGTACCGCAGGCAGGGGAGACGGTGGGAGTGATGGAGCGGTGACCTCGGGGGACGAGGGAGGATGGAGAGCTGGGGGGGAGGAGGAGGAGGAGGAGGGATGGAGGGAGGATGGAGGGAGGAGGAGGAGGAGGAGGAGAGAGAGAGGTTAAAGGGTCATTGAATTTGATCTGTGTGCTGCACAGCAGGACTGACACAGACAGTAAGATGACTCCTGCCTAGTCCTGGAAATCCTGGAACATCATGGGGAGAGAGTCAGGGAATGTGTGTGTGTGTGTGCGGCTCCCCTGAGGGAAGTCCCTCTTGATGCTCGCTCTGCTGTTTAATGCCACGTGTTTTACTTCAAACTCTCTTTTTATTTATCCTGTTGACCTTTTTGTGCGTGTGTGTATGTGTGTGTGTGTGTGTGTGTGTGTCCTGTTAACGTCACGTAAACCATAAATAAACTCAAAATCCAGTGATTTAGGTAGGACTCCATCACCTGGTGGTGGCACTTGTACCAGAAATGAGGGGAAAACCTGCACAGAAGAAGACTTTTAACTTTTTCATAGGCCTATAATTACGGTGGCCCAGAGGTGTCAGGCCAAATACAAACGCCACAACACAAATACAAACGCCACAACACAAATACAAACACCACAACACAAATGCAAATGCCACAACAGAAATACAAACAACACAAATACAAAAGCCACAACACAAATACAAAAGCCACAACACAAATGCATGCATGCTTTTGCATTTGTGTTGTGGCGTTTGTATTTGTGTTGTGGCTTTTGCAGTTGTGGCATTTGTGTTGTGGCTTTTGCAGTTGTGGCATTTGTGTTGTGGTGTTTGCATTTGTGTTGTGGCGTTTGTATTTGTGTTGTGGCTTTTGTATTTGGCCTGACACCTCTGGGCCACCGTATATAATAAACCAAACTCAAGGAAAAACTGGTTTTAGCCAATTAAAAAAGGGTAAAATTTCCTAAAATGTATATCAGCTTACATCTATTAGAGTCTAATAATATGTCTGCCCTGTTATCTCAGTGTTAGACAAACCTTTCCAACAGAAAACTGAAGTTTATAAACCGTTCGCTCTCCTGCACCAAACCCCATTCAGAAAATCGACGATTTTACGCCACAGCGTTCGGCAGTTCTTCGTCCGCTGCTGCCTCCTTCACCGAGTCCAGACGTGTTATTTTATGACTTCTGTGTTTGAAACAGTTTGTTCAAATATATTCAGACTCACCACAGTGACACAAAGTGACCACACGAGGCAGCACTACACCAGCAGCCCCCGTGTCCCCAGTGAGTTAAAAACGCCGATTTTCTCTATGGAAATTGGTGCGGGGACGCCAATCGCCACGGAAAACTGCGAACACAGACGACGTTGACGATTCGCGGAAAAGCCGAACACCGACAAAACTACCAGCCAAGCACGCGTTGCGCTCACCAACTCTGAGGCTTTAATCTGTGAGCAGCAGGGAGACGACGGAGAGAGTCTCCACCTGGGGGGGGGCGACAGACACACACTTAACACACTCGATTAAACAAAGTCCACGAGCATTGTGCGACGTGCACTCGCATGAACACACACACACACACACACACACACACACACACACCCACACACACACTCAGGGTCAAACAGTGTGAGAGAAGCAGCTGTTTCTTTGATCACTCAGCAGCAGTGATCACTTCCTCTCTCTTTTTTTAAACTTTATTGTTCACCTCCATCGCCCCAATCCTACCTTTCTTTTCACCCCCCCCCCCCTCGTCAAGCTGCTGTTGTAGGAGATGTGACCTTTCCTCCTCTTTCCTCCTCGCCTCCTTTCTCCTCCTCCTTGTCACCTTTGTCGTTTTTTTTTTTTTTTTGCACCAGACCCTCGTCACCTCTCCTTCACCATCCTTTTCCTTCCTTCCCTCGTTTCCTTCCCCTTGATACTTATTTATATATAGAAAGAGTCCAGCCTTTACTTTTTGTTGATATATAACCTTCACTGATTCTTTAAAACACATCATTCCATACGTAGTGGTCTTATATTCCCTAGTCACCTTCCCTTGTGCTCTATCCTTCCTTCATTTATTCCCTTCCTCCTTCCTCACTTCCTTGTAGTGTTCCCTTTTCTGTCTTGATGTGAGTTAAAGTTTAAAATGACGTTAAGTTAAGACACTTTTCAACAATATTTATGCCGTAGAAATGAAGTAAAGAGAGCAAAGTGATAAAATTAGGTACAGAAACAACTTTTTCCTCCTAAAATACTGCACAAACATCTTAAATCTAAATATTTAATAATAAATATAGTAGGAGAGATATATGATTAGTGTGTAGGAGATCTGACCTTTCCTTGTCTCCTTTCTCCTCCTCTTCTACTCTCTTGTATTTCTTCTTTTTTAATTTCCTTCCTTCCTTTTGATACTTATTTATATGTAGAATAACCTTCTATGATTCTTTAAATCATATCATTTCATCTTCCCTTCCTTCCCTCGTGCCCTGTCCTTCCTTCATTTATTCCTTTCCTCCTTCCTCACTTCCTTGATGTGAGTTAAAGTTAAAAATTATGTAAATTAAGACACTTTTCAACTATAGAATAACACATTTATGAACATAGAAATGAAGTAAAGAGAGAAAAGTCATATCATTAAGTACAGAAACAGGTGGGACCTTGTCCTTTTTGGTCCTAAAATACTGAATAAACATCATAAATCTAAATATATAACAATACTTATAATAATAAATATACCATATTTTAGGTTTAAAGCATAAAATCAGTAAAAAAATAAAAATATAATGGTCAAATTCGCTGATTAAAGTCAGGATTAAAGCCGTGTCATTTTGACCAGTGGAGATGAGGAATTAAAGAGGGAAGAGGAGGTGCAGCAACAGACTGAAGAGAGGAGGAGGAGGAGGAGGAGGAGGAGGAGGTCCTGGAGGTTAACAAGGCATGCTGGGAGCTATGTGTCATGGCTGACATGACAAGCTTGACCTTGGAGCAGGGCAGAGCGTCTCCTCCTCCTCCCCTCCATCCCTGCTCCCTCCTCCCTCCTCCTCCTCCACATCCCTCTCTTCTTTTTCTCCCCCATCTCCCATATCTCCCTCTCTCTCCTTCTCCTCCCCTTGGCCACGACAGCTGAGTTATAGGTGTGTGTGTGTGTGTGTGCGTGTGTGTGTTCCTCGTCGTAAAAAACATCGATATCAGTATTTTTTTTAGTTTTTTAACCAAATTTCTCTTCCGCATAAAGATTGATTTCATGTGACGATTGATTTCACACCTGGTACTTTTAAAAGTAAAATGGAGAAAAAATGGTACATTCCGTTTGTAGTCGGAACTCTGGAATTTACCAGCTCGGGAAAACCCTGATCAAGCTCATCAAACGTCGGTTGTTATCGATTAATATTGCTAACAACGTCCAGCCTGAGCTACGTTACATTCCATGTCCCCCCCCCGACTTTGCAACATGCCAACTTCCGACTTCCGATGTAAATGGAATGCAGCGGAAAACCCCCCTCCCTATGTCGTCCAAGCGACGCGTTTTGGTGGGGGGCGGGGCTTCTGGTGGACGACCGACACAAGAATCAAAGCGAACGATGAAGAAGATGAGTTCGAAAAACTTTTTTTTTTTAAATCCCTGAAAACGTTCGCTAATCTCCGACATTTAGCAAAAATAAATGTCTAAAATTTCTAAACAATTCTGTCTACGATTCCGATTCTAATGATTCACTTACACCCGAAACAACCGGTTTACGAGTCACGATAATTTTGTCACGTCGCGGTCGTCGCTACGCCGACTCCGCCCACTTTGAGGAGGAGCTACCAAGTCACGGGGGGAAAAACAACGTGACCGAGTAGTCTCGAGCCGCGCCGTGCCGGAACTGTATGGCGGGAAAACGCGTCGTACTTATTCCAGCTTATTTGATTTACATCTTCTTGACGGCCAATCACGGCCTCTGTTAGAGCTCGCCGCGTGCTGATTGGCTCCCAAATGAACTGCAGCTGAACTGAGACTCGCACAGAGAGACGGAAGCATCACTTATTCAAGTTTAATTAAGTTTTTATCACGTAAACATGTGAGACGGATGCTCTGCGTGCGTGTGTGTGTATGTGTAATATAAAGTCATTGTGTGTGTGTGTGTGTGTGTGTGTGTGTGTGTGAGCAGGTTAATTGGAACATGGAGCTCAGATTAACGAGGATTAATCAATGTAATTAAACAAACTGTAATAATAGTTTGTCATTAACTTGTGGTGACATTTGTGTTTCTACTCAAATTATCTCTCTGTGTGTGTGTGTGTGTGTGTGTGTGTGTGGGGGGGGTGTGTGTGGGGTATTCCTTATGTTATTATGGGGACGCGTCTTCCTTATAGGGACAAAAATAACGTAATAAGTACGACAAGCTAGGCAGAAGTCAGGGGTCAGGGGTCAAGGTCAGTACTAGTGATGGTTAAGGTTAGCGTAAGTCTCCAGAAAATGAATGCAAGTCGACACGATGTCCTCTGAAGTCATGGAAACCAGTGTGTGTGTGTGTGTGTGTGTGTGTGCGCGTGTGTGTGTGCGTGTGTGTTTCATTAATTAGGCTGTTTTCTCGCAGATTAGCGCAGCATCAGCTCCGTTTCCCTCCGTCGCTTCATTCATTAGCGCCGGGGCCGGCTAATGAAAAGCCACACTTAATTGGCAAAGGGGGAGATAAAGGCTAAATGAAAACACTAAATATAGTGTGTGTGTGTGTGTCTCTCTGTGTGTGTGTGTTTCAATTAATTCCTTCGATAACGAGCGTTCGCCAATAAACCTTTATTAGCTGCTTAACCAGGACAGTTAGCCTGATTATAAGGCGCTACAATCATTAGCCTCCTGCTCACTCTGTCTCCTGTGACCACACACACACGCACACATATATATATAATATATAACATTAACTCAAATCTCTCTCTCTCTCTCTTTCTCCACAGCTGGGGCGACCACAGAGTCCTCCCCTCAAGCCCCGCCCCCTCCCGAGGCTCAGCCAGTAGAAACCAAGGCTCCCGAGGAGGAAATGGACGTCACCGATGATGACATCACAGCAGGTAGGCGAGAGAAAATGTCATCAAATCGTCTAAAGAGCGCGTTCACTACTTTATCTCACTGTGAAACAGACTTTTTTAAAGCGGAACTAGACCGGAAGTTCCTATTAACGCTGTTTTTTTTGGTGTGTATCTGCGTCATTACCTTGTTTATGAAGCCCTGACGGTTCGAAACAAACAGTTCAGCCATTGCTGAGAACGTTGTGTTTTATTGTAATCTCGGGGCTCAACGAGATCACTGAAAATCCCGTAATAGTTACGTAAGCAGCGGTTCTCCTGAACAACCGATCGTCCCGCTCCGGGCACTAGTCCGGGCACATCCGGTTGCGTACATTGAACCGCAGAAGAAGAATAACGTCCGTTGTGGAGGTGTTTCACGAGCGACAGTGTCTTCTGACTCTTGGTCAGACTCCGGGTCAAACGTCGTCAAAGGGACTGCGGCGGGGAGTCGTGAAGAAGCTATTTTTAAACACTGTTAAAACAATGTTTTGATAATGAGGAGCAGTGCATCCGCCGCTCCAGAGGGGGGCGCTGCGCTTCTGAGAACGGATGTGCTGAATAGTACTGGCCAATCACAAGACTCTGTCTTCTGGGGGTGAAAGTTCACTCTGAAACATCGCGGCTGAAAAACACTGTCAGAAAAGAGGATTTCTATCGGCTAGTTTACAGCAACTAGGAGGTTTTTGACCATAATAACAAGTTAATGTATGTAAGTAGACCTCCATAACTAACATATATGTGCAACAGGACCACTCTATGTGACCTTTAAATAGGAAACACAGATTGGTTTTTCCCCACACCAAACCCCATAGAGAAAATCAACGATTTTAACATCACAGCACGCAGCAGGTGTCGATCCGCTTCTGCCTCCGTTTACTATATTCAAATCAGTTATTATGCGACTTCTGTGTTTAAAAACCCTTTTCTCAGATTTAACCGAGTGACAAAACCATAAGAAAACGTAAGAAAAGAGTGAGCAGCGGAGCAGCAGCTGCTGCGTCTCTGTGAGATAAAAACCATGGTTTTCTCTCTGGGGTTTGGTGTGAGAGGAAAAATGAGGCTAAACTCCGTGGAGACTTTATCTGCTCTGGTTTTTTTTGTTTTTAAAAGAAACATTCAAAAGTCATTTATCTTTCATGTGCTGCTGGATTTAAGGGTGTTGCTGTAAACGTTAGGTGTGTGTGTGTGTATATGTGTGTGTGTTTGTGTGTTCTTTGACCCGCGTGGTGTTAAAAGCAGTTTGGTGTTTAGTGTGTCACACATGCTCGTGAAGTGAGAAGTTATTCTCCTCACCTGCAGTACAGGTAGACACGCACGCACACACACACACACACACACACACACACACACACAGACACACACACACACACACACACAAAAACACACAAAAACACCTTTCCGGTCCATTTCCCTTTAACTGTGACAGACGGGAGGACATAACACAACCTCCAACTTCAGCAGTGGTTAAAAAAAAAGTTTTCCAATATTTACTGATGCACATGAATATAAATATTACGGCTTTCAATTGAAAAAAAAAAAAAAAAAAAAATCTGTATTAATCGCATGTTTTAATCCATATTTTAAGGCTTGCAATAACTCACATGTAAACATAAAATAACTTCATGTAGAATAAGACAAATTTTTTTTTATCGTGAACTGAGTCGATCGGAAAACTTTTTTACACCTTTTTCCTCTAGCACCTTCTTCTAGTAAATCCAAAAGAAGTGTCGTTAATTGCCTTAAACGTCTCCTGTGTAAGAATTAGTGACATCTAGTGGCGACACGACAGATTGCTCCGCCCCCACTCGACTACGGTGGCCTTAATCCTGATTCTAAAGCTCGTAATAACTCGCGTTAAAACATTAAAATGACTTCACGTAGAAATAGCACAATTTGGAAATGAATGCAAAGTATTTATTCTGTACTTGTTAGCTTCGCGCTTACGTTGTTCGTTATCCGTCCATTATCGCGAACCGAGTCGTCGGACAACTTTTTACACAATTGTCCTTTCTTCTTCTTCTAGTAAATTCAAAAGTAGCTGTGTTAATGGCCTTAAACGTCTTGCGTGTAAGAATTAGTGACATCTAGTGGTGACACTGCAGATAGCTCCGCCCACTCCTCCCTCTTTTTGTCTACTACGGGAAATACGGTAGCCTTCGCCTTCCATAAAGGATGTCATTTTCTTCTTTGTCGCTTTTTGCTTTACAACGTGAAACACGTCTCGTTTTGTCCGTCCGGGCTTCTGTAGAAACATGGAGGCACAAAATGGCGGCTTCCCTAAAGCAAGGCCCCTCGTAAAGGCTCATTCGAAAAACTAAATTTTGTTTTATTTTAAAGCGATAAAACCCTCCTGAGTGTTGCATACTGGACCTTTAAATATTTGATACGAGTTGCCGTGTATTCATTTTGACAGTTTGAGATGAAAAGATGCTAAATATTCTGTGTTAGCTAACAGGTCGTTGCTAAATAATCTCGAAACCCAGTTTCTCACATGACGATGAGACAGGGTGAGGGTCAGTAACGTTTTATCTCCACTAGAGGGAAGACTGAGCTCACTAACTGAGAGTCGGGGGGGGGGGGGGGGGATGCGGTTTCTCATCTGTCTCTGGTCAAAGGTCACTGGTCACTGGCCCCGCCTCCTCCTAATACAGGAAGTTGTGCTTTTTCTTTTATGTTTATTAAGAAAACCCCCCCCTCCGCAATAAAGCTAACAAATAATCTGCGATCCAGAATCAGATTATAATTTGGGTTTAACGTCGGGTCAGTTTCTCTATTTTTTTAATGTCCGCCTCAATGAAGAAGAGTAGCCTCCCCCCCCCTCGCCTCACCTCGCCCGTCAGTTGCGAGGGGGGCGGGGTCCACAGCGGAGGCACAGATAAAGGTCAGAGGTCAAAGGTCGCGCTGACCCTCACCTCTCTCGTGTCATTAGCCCCGCTGTGATTTGGTTAGCTGAAACGCTAGCCTCCCCCGTTAATCTAATGGCGGAGCGTGGAGGTCGTTTGGGTCAGGATCACGTTTCTGTTTCTGCAGCAGATTGAACTTACGAAGAGATGAATGATCGCGCCGCGATTCTACGATTGTTTTCTGATCATTGTGTGTGTGTGTGTGTGTGTGTCCCAGCTGGTGTGTGCTCATATTATTATATTACACACACACATTGTGAGGCAGTGAAGTTATAAATGTGCAGGAATGGTTTTTATCCCGTCTTTATTACAGAGTCTGCGGTTTCGTACAGTTGATATGTTATATCGTGATATATCGCGGTATTTTATTGCGTCATATTGTCGTGTTTTTATGTAATTCGTTTATTTTTGAAGCTTTGTGTGGATATAAAAGTATTCAGTGTGTTGCATTTAAGCCTCCAACCACTAGTTGGCAGCGGACTGATTTATAGAAGTTATCTTTCGTAATATATCCAAATATATCGTAATATATTATCGTTCTCATACATCGCAAATATCGTATCATATCACCTTTATTGCCAAATTCTCAAAATCACTGAATCTGATTTTTTTATTTTATTATACTTTTTATTACTTCCATAGAGAAGCGGAGTATTTTAATTAAGTATTTTAAAATTGCGTCATGTGCCGGATTGTTATCGGTAGAGAATCAACGTTGTTGTATTGGTATCAGTATCTTTGTGAAGTGATATCAGTACTGGAGACTATTTTTGGTACCAAACGGTACTTTTAATCTGTATTTTTACTCAAGTGTAGTAACAGAAACGTAGTTCCAATGAGTCCAAAATACAAAATGCATTCAATAGCACTCACAAATTCTTGATTGTCCTGTATATATGTTTCTATGTTGTTTTTAATAATTGTGAGAGTGGAAAAAATTGTTTATATTTTACACGGTTCGGGGTGAAAAAAAAAATCCCAGTATTTTTTTTTTTTTTTTTGATTTAACGCTAAATATAATAAGTCAATGTACGTAAAAAAAAAAAGTCATTAAGTCACTAATTATCGCCTACAGATTCTATTAATGGACTTATTTTCTATAAAACAAACAAACAAAAAACTTAGTTTTAGCATAACCACGCGGGGCTAACCTGTGTGACATGTGATTACGTAGGCCCCCTAATGGTCATGTAGTGACATTGAATTCTATTCTATACGCTGCACGTATTCAGGGATTGTGTGGAGAATTTCATAATTTTATTTTGCGACGTTTAAACAACAATCACGATATTAGCTTAGATAGAGTAGGCGTGTCCAAAGTCCGGCTAGCGGGCCAATCACAGCCCTCGGTCAGATTTCGAACCCGTTAGCTCCAATCCAGTCGTGACGGTGACGGACAGATTCATCTCCTGCGTTCTTTTCCTCGTCGTTCTCGCGACTCTCGCGTAGCGGCGGCGATTGTTTTTGTACGATGAATAACAAACAACGTGTGAACGTCTCGTGTTCATATGCAGCAGATAATGAGCAAGCGAGCGAGCGAGCGATGTTTGGGCCTGTGGGCAGATTTCACATGTTAATACTCGGTCACATTGATCAGCGCCGAGCTCGGTTTTCACCTCAGAGACGTCGTGGATCGCACACACACACACACACACACACACACACACACACACACACACACACACACACACACACACACACACACACACACACACACACACACACACACACACACACACACACACACACACACACACACACACACTCTTGTGTAATCGGCTTAAATGGAAACGAGATAATGGCGACAAAGACGGGGAGACGGGGAATTCTGTCTGCAGACGAATCAACGCACAGTGTTTGTGTGTCACTGTATCTGCGTCTCCTCAGTATCATTATTATGATTTGATTTTATTTACTGCTGCCGATTATCGATTATTATTATTACGTCTGCTTCTCACTGCACGTCTCAACTATAGTGTGACGTGAGCTTTTCTCAGCTAAAATAGACGAGAAAACTGATGATATTATCATTTCACCGACTATAAGACACTTTTATGCTGTAGTTTTAATGTCTGGGCTGAATCTGAATACATGAAAAAACATTAATATTACGTTTTTAAAACTATTTAACCAGTTGTATGTGGAGACGGTGGAGGCTACAAGTGCAAGAAAACACCTATTTTTTCACATGTAACGTGCCGTTCTCAGCTAAAATAGACGGAGATAAGATGTGTTTTTATTCATATTAATGATGATATTAACATTTTATCGTCAATAAAACATAAATCGCTCACTTTTAGAGTAGTTTTAGTTGCCGCCTTGAATCTGAATACAGAAAAAAACCATAAATATTAAGATTTTTAAAACGGCAAAGAAGAACGGGATCATCTTTATACCCAAATGTCCTCATAAATGAAGCCGTTTATCTGTTTTTATTTATAATAATTCTGATTATAAACAGACGGACAAACCATCCTTGAATTAAAAGAGTTATTTTTACCTGATTTGCATAATTTATTGTTTTTTTGGTCCATTAAAAAATGTCCAAAAATTGTTGCTCACTGTCCACAAACCAAAAATAATTCAGTTGAAATGATTTTTCTGTGGAATGCAGCAAAGAAAGTGGAAAATATTCACATTTTAGAAGCTGAAAAATCAGAGAAAGTGGATTTATTTAGTAAAAGACACTCAGGCTGTGATTTAAATCAAATAGATTTGTTTATATTTCCTGTACCATTTCAATACTAATGACTTATCAGCGAGTTAGAAGAAATAATTATGATTTTCACTTCCATTGTGACCCATTTTTCCTCAATCATGGTTTAACCCAATTATGTAAAGTGATTTATCCCAATTCGTCACTTGTGTCTGAACTTTTGATTCTACTTTTTTAATGAATAATAGCAGTTGTTTATTCACGTTAAATCAATCTGTGCTAAACTCTGCTGGAAAACAGTGCAAATGCTGTTGATTCAACTGCGAATGATACTCTGCCTTAATCGTCTGATCCTTTATTCTAAGTTCATGAGAGGAAGGAAATAATAATGAGGAGGGGAGAGAGAGAAAGGTGAGAGAAGTGTGGAGAGAGGTTTAGGATCGAGGGAAAAGAGGAAGGAAGGAAGGAAGGAAGGAGGAGGAAGAGGTAGATTAAGGATGAAAAGGGAAGTGAAGGAGGTGAGGATGAAAGGACGCTGAACAAAGAGAGAGAGAGGAGCTGATTTCTTTGTTTGAGGAGGAGTGATCAATAACACACACACACACACACACACACACACACACACACACACACACACACACACACACACACACACACACACACACACACACACACAGTGTGTGATTGAGGTCAGCTCTTGACCAATTAACCTCACGTTGGAAACAACCTGCTGTCGCTCACACGTTACAGCAGATCTTCATTCACTCACTGTGTTTATACAAGAAAAACTTTATTTACAACACGGTTTTCCATCATCATCATCATTAATAATATTAATATTATTGATATTAAAGAACAAAACACTGATTTACAGTTTCCATGACGACATAAGAAACCATGAGTCTGCATTTAGCTGATTGTCAATCACATACGTATATATGTATGTATATATGTATATGTATGTATATATGTCTATGTATGTGTATATATACACACATATATACACATATATGTATGTATGTATATATACATATATATATGTATGTATGTATATATACATATATATATGTATGTATATATACATACATATATTCACATATATGTATGTATGTATGTATGTATGTATATGTATGTATACATACATATACATATATGTGTATATATGCAATATACAAACATATACAAATATATATTTACATATACGTATATATTATTAGTACTATTATGTCTAAAGAGTAAGTAATCGATGATTAAATGATTATTTAAGAGTATTTTCCTCGTCAATTTTAGTGATTTTTCAATCATAAAAACCAAGTTTTTCTTGATTTTTCAGCTTTTTAACCCTTAGCGTTACGGTAATTATGCGACGGTTTGTGCGGAGTAAATTTCATAAAAATTCCAACAAATAACAAATGTTATTTTAAATGTGTTTATTGTGTTCAAATTTAACACACAACAGTCTGGTGTTTGTGTACAACTACAGTGTTTTTCTCCATTTTAAATTCCATTTTAATATGCAGTAAATTGTAAAATAACTGCCGGATATTGAGAGTTATTCTGGAAAAATGGACAAAAGAATATATTTTTTATTTTAATGATTAAAATAAGCAAAAAAAGACATATTGAAGCTTAAATTTGAATATTTTCTGCTTTCAAAAACCATTAAAGCTGATTTAATTTTGATTCGTGGACATTTAAGGAACATCGTTATAGTCATTTCTTGGACATTTTACCGACCAAACGATGACAAATGTATAGATTTATGTAAAATAGTGAACTTGGTGTTGATAAATCAACATTTTTACCGTAGAAAAAAAGTTACTTTCTCTAATTAACAGTAATTATAAGCTCTAAAAAGCCAATAATCAAAAGTCTAATGAACTGAAGTCGTAAACAAACCTAAATAAATAAATAAATAAATAAAAACAACATTCCCATGTTTCCCCTGAAGGACCAGCAGCCCTCGCTAAGCTTTCCCATCATGCACCCCAGCTCCGCCTCCATTGGTAATCAATGACCAGACGACTGGTAAAACCCGGATCACCGGGGACCGAGCGAGGGAGCGAGCGGGTGATCGATATCAGCGGGAAGCTGATGTGAGAACGATGGAGGGAATCAGGGAAAGAGAGAGAGAGAGAGAGAGAGAGAGAGAGAGGGATGGACGCTTAAGACGTGTGAGAGAGAAGAGAAAGTTTAAAAAAGACCAGAGAGAGAAAAAGTAAAGACGAGGAAGAGGACGAGATCTGTCCTTACGGCAAATGTCACGAGGGAGGAGGGGGGGGAGAGGAGGGGGGGGAGGGGGTGAGGGGGGTAATTGAAAACACAATTAAGTTGATAGAGGGAAAAGATTCCAGTCCGGAAAAAAAAAAAACCCTGAGCGGACGCCGCTCAATCGTCTACGTGAAGGTTAAGTGTATTTAACTTTTCTTAAAACACACACACACACACACACACAGCGCTTCAATTAGACTGTAGACGACGAGGAGGAGGAGGAGGCGGGGTCAGGGTCAGGGGTGGCGGCGGCTTCAGACGCCACAAACAAACTGAGGAGAAGTTTGTAGAAGAAGAAGAAGATTACGACCTCAGATTTCACTGCTCCATCATCCCTTAGTGTTTTCTCTGAGGGTTTTTTTTTTTTGTGGGAAAATTAGGCCTGAATCATTTTTATCGGAATTTTATCGCAATCGGAACTCGACGTGCTGCGATTTTCAATTTGTTAAAGCCGAAAATGTGAGTCACAATATCATTTTTAGATGAATTATTGTCTTAAACTTATCTTATTTTAACTCACTTTTGAATGAAAATGCGAATAATGATGTTAAAACGATTATTCTAGCTAGCAGATAATATATATATCGCAATCCCTGTCAAAAATCGCAAATTAGATTAAAACTCGTTCGGCACTAACTTGAACTTTAAAAACAGCCGAGAAGCACAATCAGACCATCTGAATTTGTTACTGTGTCCTCAGTCCTCAGTCCTCAGTTTCTCTGAGGATTTCTTTTTGTGGGAAAATTAGGCCTGAATAATTTTTATCGGAATGTTTTTCGTAATCAGAACACGTATGGCATACTGCGATTTTCACTTTGTTGAAGCTCAAAATGTGAGTCACAATATAATTTTTAGATTAATTATTGTCTTAAACTTAACTTATTTTAACTTACTTTTGAATGAAAATGCGAGTAATGATGTCAAAACGACTATTCTAGCTAGCAGATAATATATATCGCAATCCCTGTCAAAAAAATCGCAAATTAGATATATATAATCATTCGGCGCTAACTTGAACTTTAAAAACAGCCGAGAAGCACAATCAGACCATCTGAAGTCGTTACTGTGTGGCCCAGCAGAGGGCGCTGTGACAACAGGCGGAGTCGGATAAAAAATGGGCGGGGCATTAAATAGGTGGGCGGGGCTTCGTCCATATTATGTGGTTCATTAGCTTCAAATCTCATCACAATAATAATATTATTCCAGCAAAATAATAAAACGTTAAAGCTCAAAATGTGAGTCACAATATTGTGAATGATGAATTATTGTCTTAAACTTATCTTATTTTAACATACTTTTGAATGAAAATGCGAATAATGATGTTAAAACGACTATTCTAGCTAGCAGATAATATATGTCAAAAAATCGCAAATTAGATTAAAACTCGTTCGGCGCTAACTTGAACTTAAAAAACAGCCGAGAAGCGCAACAGATTATCTGAAGTCGTTACTGTGTGGCCCAGCAGAGGGCGCTGTGACAACAGGCGGAGTCTGACTAAAATGGGCGGGGCTTTAAATAGGTGGGCAACAAGTTTGTCCATATTATGTGGTTCATTAGCTTCAAATCTCATCACAATAATAATAATATTCCATCGAGATAACAAAACAACAACTATATTCATGATGATATTTCACGGAATTTCAAAGTAAAAGTGTTACAGACGACGCACTTCACAATAAAACATACAAAAAAAAAACATTGAAAATTAACAAATAAAAATAAAAATTAAAATAATAACACATGGACAACTTTATTTATTATGATTTATAATGTTATGTTAAAATATATATTTAAGATCAAATGTATTATTGTATTTAAAAGATACATTTAAATGATGCATTTAGAGTAAAGGAAGGAGGGAAAAATTGATATCATTATTTTTCAGATTTAAGTGCCAAATTTACAGCAACAACATCCACTTTTATCCTTTATTGTGAGTCGATCTTTGGTAAATTTACATGATTAAAAGAGGGAAAAGGTTAACGAAGAGAGCAGAAACTAAAATCAACTAATTATCGTCAAACCAAACTCATGTCACATGTTTATCTTGTGCTAAAATGTCTATTTTTGCTTAAATGACACGGTGATATTAAGTCTCCACAGCTCGTCGTTCTTCTTCATCTTCTTTCTCTTTTTAAATAGATTCCTTCCTTTTTATAGATAATGTCATTTCAGCCAGAAAGCCTTTTTATCCCGATCCATTTCTAGTTTTTTTTTGATGAAGATTTAGCAGAACGTGCACACACACACACACACACTGCTCCCTCCCCCCTCCCCCTCTTTAGTTTATTGGGTTATGTTTTTGGAGCAGGTTTGGCCAACAAATAGGATTTAGATACAATGTTATTACAATAGATCTGCCGCTCGTGAAGGAAGCCGATCAATACGCTTCAAAAATCAATCAGTCCTGTCCACACACACACACACACACACACACACACACACACACACACACACACACACACACACACACACACACACACACACACACACACACACACACACACACACACACACACATTCTTGTGTCCTACATACTGAGGACCAGCATTTCCACTTTATAAATCAACACAATTACAAATATCTACTTCATGAACGACATCTACAAAGAACTACTGGTTGCAGTACCATAAAATGTCTGCAGGTGGAGCCCCAGAGCAAAAAGGGCTTGAAAACTTTTTAGATTATTTTATTTTAATTTTTAATTTTTGGTCCAGTATTTTACAAAAACATCATACTATACTATGTCATCCAAAAGTTTAATTAAATTTTGAAAAAAAAAGATTTGGTCCAAATTTTTACAAAAGAAATTGGACCCGAAATTTTACAAAAATGTCATACTATACTATGTCGTCCAAAAGTTGAAAAAAAATTTGGTCCAAAATTTGACAAAAAAAATTGGACCCAAAATTGGACCAAAGCGTCATACTATACTATGTCGTCCAAAATTTGAAAAAAAAATTTGACCCCAAATTTTTGGTCCAAAATTTGACTAAAACGTCATACTATACTATGTCATCCAAAAGTTGAATTAAATTTTGAAAAAAAAAATTTTGTCCAAAATTTGACAAAATAGTCATACTATACTATTTCGTCCAAAATTTGAATTTCTCTTTTGGTCCTCGGTATGCTGCAAGTACAAGAACACACACACACACACACACACACACACACACACACACACACACACACACACACACACACACACACACACACACACACACACACACACACACACACACACACATATAAATCTTAAACACACACACAGCTTATTTTCAGCTTTTTTTTATTATTATTATTTTATTTATTTTCATTTTGAACTCACTCACTCTCTCGCACCAAACCCCATTGAGAAAATCATCAATTTTGACGTGACAGCTCACAGCAGTTGTCGATCCACTCCCGCCTCCGTCAAATAACTTTAAATGTGATATTTTGTCAATTGGGCATTTAAAGTCCTTCATTCTGACTCACCTTATTTGCATAAATGTACCAAATGAGGCACAAATCGACCAGTAGCTTCTGTGTCGCTGCCTGATAAAAACGCCTATTTTCTCTATGGGGTTTGGTGTGGGGAGAGGAAAACGGTTTAAAAACCAACGTAAACTTAAATTTCCACTAAGTAGGGATTGTTGTCTTTAGATATTGTTGACTCGAGCTTATTTTTATGAGTTAGTCCTGACCAATCACAGAGCAGCGGGTCACTCTGACCCCATCAGGTGTGTGGAGGACGTCCCATCACTTGATTCTTGACTCTGTTGAAGCAGTTTTTTATTTGTCCCTGCAGATCTCTTCCTCCCGTCCATCTGTCCATCCGTCCGTCTTCCTCTCCTCCTCCCCCCCCCCCCTCCCTCCTCCTCCCCGTCTCTGTAAATCCTAACTTTTTAGTCATTCTTCTCTGGAGTCTCTATCTCTAATGCTGTTATCTACTGGCCCAGTCTGGCCCGAGGTATGGATGCCTGTCTGTAATCCATTTATCAGAGCCGGCCGCCGGGCCTTCTTCCAAATGACAGCTGGCCTTTAGCAATCTCATTATAAAGAGCGCCAGGATATAGTATGGAAATATGGAGGAGGTGCAGCAGGAGGAGGAGGAGGAGGAGGAGGAGGAGGAGGAGGAGGAGGTGCAGGAGGAGGAGACTCAGGAAAGAATCTACAAATATAGAAATATTACTATTTTCTCATAATGTAAAACTTACCCCTGAGATGTATTTGAACCTTTATCAGACTTCACAGAGTTATAATACACTATTTTATTTTTGATAACACACATATATATATACATATATATATATATATGTATATATATATACACTTTTTATTTTATGTTTAACCCACAACATGGGGATTTACATTGTCCCAGTAATAAATACAATATAATTTATCATAATCCAAACTAGGATCTGAACAATATTTGTCAGAATATCATTTTAGATAATAATAATTCTCTTGATTGTCACAGATCTGCACACTAATCCATTTAAATCTGTTCAATTCAAATTAAAATGAGAATAATATTGTATTTTATTGTCCTTATATGGACATTAATTCATAACAAAGACATATTTACAGAGTATGAGTTTTTGCAATTTGCCGATGATGTTTTATTTTGAAAAATTATCAATTTTTTCAGCTCCGAGCACAAACACCCTGACTTTAACCTTCACCACAGCTGTAAACCTGTTCCTCATAAATGAGATTCTGCCTCATTAGGACCAGGTTCTGGTCTCTATGAGGACTCACTGGTCCTGACAAGGTCAGTGTTTATGACAGAGAAAGGAGAAAAAACAAAAACACACAAGAACACACTGCTTTGATCCAAGGTGAGGACGGAGCTCCGCCCTCTTTCTGCTATTACACACACACACACACACACACACACACACACACACACACACACACATGCGTGTCCCCCTCTGAGCTGCTGTACCTCCCCACTGTGTTCACTCTTGTACACACACACACTCAAAAGAGGTTATTTTGGGGTTGAATGAAGGGACACACACACACACACACACACACACACGGACTGCTCTGTGACTAAAGGCCTTAAGCTGGACAATAAGACATGTGCCTGCGTGTGTGTGTGTGTGTGTGTTAATACCAGGACAATGGACGTGTGCCTGTTCAGTTGTTATCAGCTCACTGGAGACTCACGCCTGCTGTTTTCTCTTAACCACCTTTCACTGTGAAGAGACATGGAAAAGATACACACACACACACACACCCACACACACACACTATCTACAGAAGCTTTCAAAATAAAAGTGTCTGAACTCCTGTCACCTCGCAGGAAAATGTCTTTCTAGACAAAAGCAGTTCATTGTTAAAATGAGGTTTCTAATCTTTTGAGACTCTGGGAGCGTGTCCCACACACACACACACACACACTTTAGTCTAGGGATGAGATGATACTGATACCGATAATCAAAAACTCAACTATCTACTGTCATTTAGACCATTTATGAATGTATGAAGCCTTTAACGACACATTTGTGCAAAGACATCATTCTCCTACTGTGTCACAAATAATTTGACCAATATCGGACCAATACTGATATTGACCGATACTGATATTGACCGATACCGCTATATCTGCTTCCTAACCAGACTAATAGGCTAATATCTCCTCTCCGTCTCTGTTTCCAGGTTGTCTGTCCAATCTCCCGCCCAACGCCAAGAAGATCTCCAACTCCTACGAGGAGCGCCGCAAGCAGGCCACCGCCATCGTGCTGCTGGGCGTCATCGGGGCCGAGTTCGGCGCCGAGATCGAGCCGCCCAAGGGTCTGACGCGGGCGCGCGGCGGCGGGCAGGCGCCCGAGGGCTTCGGCCTGACCAGCGGAGGATCGTCCAACTACTCGCTGGCCAGGCACACATGTAAGTCTAAGTTCAAAAAATATTGGAGAGGCTGAAACACAGTTATTTGGGTTTGGAAAAATGTAATGTTCCTCATGAGATTGAAGATTAAACTGAAGAAATGTTGGGGATTAAACCTTCAAAGTATGGAAAACGGGTATCGGGTATTGACCCGTTCACATCGCCTTGTCTCAGGTGATACCAATAACCTGAAACTCTCTAGACCAGTATCAGCCTAGAACAAGGTTAAATACCTGGTAATATACCTGGTAATATACCTGGTAATATACCTGGTAATATATCTGGTAAAATACCTGGTAAAATACCTGAAGCCTCTTGGACGAGAGGGTGAAACGTCTTCAACTCAACTCGAGCTAGCCCAGTCGCCCACTGCTAAACTACGAAATGTCCAAAAACTACAAAATGTCCAAAAACTACAAAATGTCCAAAAACGTTGGCCAGGACATTGTCCAGAACCTCCTGACGGCTCCTCCCGTCAAATCTCCGTAAGTTTGTTTTTTTGGTGGATTGTTGGAAAGTTACTAAATATAACTCAAAATAAAATACCTGGTAAAATACCTGGTAAAATACCTGAAGCCTCTTGGACGAGAGTGTGAAACGTCTTCAACTCAACTCGAGCTAGCCCAGTCGCCCACTGCTAAACTACGAAATGTCCAAAAACTACGAAATGTCCAAAAACGTTGCTCGGGACATTGTCCAGAACTTCTCCTGACAGCTCCTCCCGTCAAATCTCCGTAAGTTTGTTTTTCGGTGGATAGATAGTAAGTTAGTACATATTACTCAAAATTTTGGTCGTACAGAGTTCGGAATAGTTTCCGAACATCCTTATTTTCCGCGCTTTCTCGTAATTTCCTAGTTATAACGACTTAAGTTCAAGAGTTGAAGGTAGCGTTGCTGACTGAGATCATGAATCCTTCTGGAAGATGTTTAAAATCGCGAATAGTACGAGCTAATTTTCTCGTTCATTTACCCCCTGGTGGACATTCTGGAGAATGCAGGTGCAGTATCTTCACTTTGTTTTGGACTAAACCGGCTCGACCCTCTCTCTCGAGCCCTTTAACACCTCGACTTCCTTGTGTTTCTATTTCTATGTTTTTCGCAAACATATTTGACATTTTGGTTATATGTCATTAAAGCGTCGACTCCGTGCTCTTTGCGAGGAGCTCGGTGAAAGTCGGCGCTCGTGGAACGCGCACCGGTCGCCGGTGTGGAGCTGATATTGTTATTGATTTTTTTCCCTCTCTTTGTTGCCCCCCCCCTTTTATTTTTCTATAATCTTGTTTCACCTTTTAATTTTCCTGCTCCAGTGCTCGACTCCGCACTGAGCCGTCGTCGTTCTCTCCAGACTCCTGAGGAAAAACCCCGGCTGCTCTCCGGGCTTTGGGGTTTCGGACTCTCTCGGCTCTCCTTTGAATCGTCACCTTTTGTTTCGGACAGATTGTTATTGACATTTTAAGGTCCCTCATAACGCCGATGACCTCTGACCTCTTGACCGGGCCTTGTTCAGTCCTCTTTAGAAAATGACGTCGGCTAAGTCTCCGCTAAAGAAAATCTATGTCCGAAAAACTTTCTGTACATGAAGCCACTTTTTTAAAGGTCACATAGAGTGGTCCTGTTGCACATATATGTTAGTTATGGAGGTCTACTTACATATATTAACTTGTTTTTATGGTCAAAAACCTCCTAGTTTCTGTAAATTAGCCGATAGAAATTGTCTTTTCTGACAGTGTTTTTCAGCCGCGATGTTTCAGAGTGAACTTTCACCCCCAGAAGACAGAGTCTTGTGATTGGCCAGTACTATCCAGCACATCCGTTCTCAGAAGCGCAGCGCCCCCCTCTGGAACGGTGGATGCACTGCTCCTCATTATCAAAACATTGTTTTAACAGTGTTTAAAAATAGCTTCGTCACGACTCCCCGCCGCAGTCCCTTTTATGACTTTAAACCGGAGTCAGACCCAGAGTCAGAAGACACTGTCGCTCGTGAACACCTCCACAATGGACGTTATTCTTCTTCTGCGGTTCAATGTACGCAACCGGATGTGCCCGGACTAGTGCCCGGAGCAGGACGATCGGTTGTTCAGGAGAACCGCTGCTTACGTAACTATTACGGGATTTTCAGTGATCTCGTTGAGCCCCGAGATTACAATAAAACACAACGTTCTCAGCAATGGCTGAACTGTTTGTTTCGAACCGTCAGGCTTCATAAACAAGGTAATGACGCAGATACACACCAAAAAAAACAGCGATAATAGGAACTTCCGGTCTAGTTCCGCTTTAAAGAACCCTCTCAGCCGCCTGGATCTATTTTGGTTTTATGGCTGTAGAAATGTCCAATGAGTGAGTTCCTCTTCCCCGTTTTACCCAAGATAACTTTCACTTTCTCACTATCTGGCAGTTATTATTCAACCGTTTAAGAATTACGCTACTGAGAAGCTAACGTCACAAACGTGTGACGCGCCGTTGAATCTCGTCTTTCCGCGGGAAGTTCCCGAGGGCTACCGTATTGACAAGTATTTAAGCACAAAGCTGTATTTCTCTGCTTTCCGGTAGTCTTTTTTAAAATTTTCCGGATATCGCAAACGGTGATGGGAGTTATGCTAACAGAAGGGTTAAAGACGGCAAACAATTGAGCCCCAAAATCAATATAATTTTGCGTAATTTGTGCGTCATGTAGCGACTGTGTAGCTAAGCTAATCATTTTTAATTGGTAAATGACTTATTTCCAAGAGATTCTTGGTACATTAAATAAATTTTTTAAATATATATACTTATACAGATACATCGTAAGTAAGTTAGCTAATTAGTTTGGGGGCCCAGGATCCCATCTGCGGGTCCCGGCCCAGTGTTTGATAATAACTAGGTTTAGCGAATATCGCCGTTAGGTCAGAATCTACGAACAATTTCCGCCCATTTACCGTTATCGCGATAATGGAAAATTCACAATTTTTGCGCTAATTTATCGCGATGAAATTGTCGTTTTGCACACTTTATCGCAGGAATTTCTGCATCGTAAATGGAAGTCGACAGTCTGAAGAAGACGATAATGGTGGACGATGATAAAAACAATGTAACATTTTATATCATCAGTGACCTGTTAACGTTAGTTAGCTCCACGTAATCTAAACCTAAAAACCATGAAAACTCAAAATGCGTCACTGTTTTTTTTACAGATTATTGTTCCTGAAATCTGGTTAAATATCCACTCATTTCCTGCTTTAACTCCCAGTTTCATTCGCTTACTTTTATCACAAACTACAAAATAGACGCTGTAATGCTCTCTCAGAACCTGACCCTTGCTCCTTGAAAATTCTCAACTCCAAGTCAGACAAAAGTATAAAGTTCAGCGCTGGATTTGAGCTGAGGGCGAGAGATGGAATTGATTTTCATCCGCCAAGCTTGACACCTTAAGGAGCTTGGCCCTGACACACACACACATGCGCACACACACAGACACACACACACGCACACTCACACACTGTGGCACCACAGTGTGCCTACAGCGTTGGACCTTGGTGGGCATCAAACCTGCACTAAGCAGAGCTGTTCTTCCGTCCTGCTGCTCCCGAGCCCTGATTGGCCGCCTCTGGGGGCATCCGCCCGGCGACAGAGCCTGTTCACTCACTGATAGGCCGTGGAGCATGTTACTGCTTAGCTGGACTGGTACACAGCAGGTCCAGGCTCACCTGTGTGGACTCACAACACACACACACAAACACAAACACACACCAACCTGACCCCTGTGTCATCAGAGGAAAAACTCATACTTAAGATTTAATGGATCCCCTTAAACTTTCTTTGATTTATAATCTTTAAAAGTCAAGTATTCAAGTATCCAAGCCTTTATTTTGGTAGCCGTACTTTGGGATATTGGATTTTGAAAATTCCGGAGTGAAGCAGGTGTTTTTCCTGTCCGTACGTCGGGATGTCCGTACGCCGGGATGTCCGTACGCCGGGTTGTCCGTACGCCGGGTTGCCCGTACGCCAGGTTGCCCGTACGTCAGGTTGTCCGTACGCCTGGTTGCCCGTACGCCGGGTTGCCCGTATGTCAGGTTGTCCGTACGCCTGGTTGTCCGTACGCCGGGTTGTCCGTACGCCGGGTCGTCCGTACGCCGGGTTGTCCGTACGCCAGGATGTCCGTACACCACGATGTCCGTACGTCAGGTTGCCCGTACATCAGGATGTCCGTACGCCAGGTTGTCCGTACGCCAGGTTGTCCGTACGCCAGGATGTCCGTACGCCAGGATGTCCGTACGTCAGGATGTCCGTACGTCAGGATGTCCGTACGTCAGGATGTCCGTACGTCAGGTTGTCCGTACGTCAGGTTGTCCGTACGCCAGGTTGTCCGTACGCCAGGTTGTCCGTACGCCAGGATGTCCGTACGCCAGGATGTCCGTATGTCAGGATGTCCGTACGTCAGCATGTCCGTACGTCAGGATGTCCTTACGTCAGGTTGTCCGTACGTCAGGTTGTCCGTACGCCAGGTTGTCCGTATGCCAAGATGTCCGTACGTCAGGTTGCCCTTACGCCAGGTTGCCCTTACGCCAGGTTGCCCGTACGCCAGGATGTCCGTACGCCAGGATGTTCGTACGTCAAGTTGTCCGTACGTCAGGTTGTCCATTCTTGCACCCTTCCCTCGGGGGATACCAGAGTAATGACCGACTTTGCAGTCTATTCTCGCACAAATCTTGACGTGTTATTGTTGACAAACTGTCTCAAACATAGCAGAAATAAAAAGAGCTGCTGGATTTCCTCCTTTGTAGTCTGAAGTGGTGCAGGACTTCTTCTACTTCATCTTCTCCTGTTCGTCACTGATTATTTTATTTTTACCTTTTCTCATATTTTTTGTTGTGCTCTCTTTTGTCTACTCTCATACAGTTTGTTGTTTTTCTGCCCCCCCCCCCCCCCCCCCACTCTCTAACTCTCCACCCTCCCTCCCCACTCTCGTCTTGCTATTATGAAATTGAAAGATGGATCGGTGTTGTTGGCATACAGCAGCAGCGTGTGATGAATGAGAGCTGTCCACCCGGAGAGAGGGGAGGGTACAGTAGTCTATACAGCAGAGTATAGATTGATGTTTTCATATCGCGAGGAGGGAAATGTAGGGGAGACGGAGGCAGGAGATTGAGCCTCAGGACGGAGGAGGGGTGGGTGGGGGGACGGGTGATGACAGAGGGACGAGAGGATGTGGACGGACAGGACGCCGTCGCGGGACAGGAAGCTGTCAAAATACCTTTGGAAGTACACATCTTCTGAGGCCTGTTCAATGCACACTGGTGTTTTTAAAAACAAGAGGTGTGGACCTTTTATCTGTGAGGGAGTTAGCTGTGCTTGTTAGCCTACATTTAAAATGTATCATTTGCAAAAGTACTGTTAGCTTAAACCGAACAATTCCAGATTCTAAGAACACTCTCCGGATGTATGTACATATATATACAGTATATATATATACAGTATATATATATTTATATATGAAATGTCCGTCAACTAACAATTAGCAAACTGTCCTTACTGCCTGTTGTTCTTTTTAGCTTGATTTTGGCTAAGTAGCATTTTACCAGTTAGCAAGCTAATACCAAAAAACGATGCGGCCGATACTGAAATGTTTCACATGCTGATGTTGTCTTGTGATGTGTTGCTGTGGTATTTATTTATGTATGAAATACATGGCACTAGATCAGCCTGCCAGTTAGCAAACGCTAGCTATAACGCTAGCATCGAACCACCAAAATAACCCCACTTGTGAAGAAGTTCTTTGGAACCTGGAACCAGTTGGCAGAATAACATTTTCAATGAGCGTTAGCATCTTAAACATTTTAGTAGTGCTGTCAAACGTTAACGCGTCAACAGTGTTTAACGGGGTCAACATTAACGGCACGCTAATGGCGCCAAAAGGAGCTAATGCAGCTAACGGAGCTCACTGGTAAAAGGTGCCTGCGCGGCACGTAAATATGACGCCACGCAAGTCCGGTCAGTCGTCATGGATACGTGTCATGCTTTAATGCGCGTTAACTTATTGCACAGCACTACATTTTAGTATTAGCTATATCGTAGACTTATATGTTTGGTTCTAGCTTTTTATTTTTATTTTATGTATAATTTATATTGATTATTTTATAATATAGTGTAGTACTTGTGAATTTCCCCAGTGTGGGATCGATAAAGTCAAATCTAATCTAAGCTAGTTAGCCAAAAACATGCTAAATGGTACAGTGGTCAACATAGCCGGTTGCCAGTTAGCCTTTGACAGAATTTCTCAACGAACTCTGTGATTATTCACCAAACACTTTGTTCTTTCACTCCGAAAACACGACTATATAGCGTATAATAAACATTTTTTATTTATCGTGCAAACACAGAAAACCTAGCGTCCTCCGCTCACATGCTGGCTCTCGCTCGCCCTGTTTTTGTAATTTCCTTCTCTCTTTGCAGCCAGTCTGATCCTGCTCTCATCCACTAACCAAGTCCCCAATATTGATTTACCTTCAACATTCATTTAAGCTCTCACACACACACACACACACACACACGCACGCACACATACACACACACACACACACACACACACACACACACACACACACACACACACACACACACACACACACACACATTGAGAAAGAGAGGGAGTAGGAAAGGATGGAGTAGAGGAAGTAGTGAGCCTGTTAGCGGTCGACCTAGCCTGGTAAAAAATTAGACGTCACCAATCTGTCATTGTTTCACAGCCTCAGTTTCTCCTCCTCCTCCTCCTCTTCCTCCTCCTCCTCCTCCTCAGCCTTAATCACCCTGTGTTTGTGTGTGTGTGTGTGTGTGTGTTAATGTGACGTGTTTACTGCTCTAACTAACAGCTCATTATCGCCGACTGATGCTTTGTCAATAGCTGTTGGTTCATTTGGGCTCCGTCGGGCCTTTAAACAAAGATGTCCGCCGCTGAGAAATGGAGTCCACACACACACACACACACACACACACACACAGGAGAGAGGGGGGGAGGGGGGGCGTAAATTTGAATCTCGATCCAGCCAATTACAGCGCGGCTTGTTAACGGCCCGGCGTTAATTGTCCGGCGGGGTGGGGGGGGAGAAATTTACGCCGACGAAGGTTCGTTACGCGCGCGCCCACTCCTGTCCGCCCACGCTCGGAGTCGCTGTCAATCAACCGTCTTGACCTTTGACCCTCGTGACCCCCTTTTTTCTGAAGCCCAGTTTATGTTCTCTGCATGCTTTAATTCTGACTTACGCGACCTTTGACTTGACCACCTTAAGCACGGCAGTTGAAATAGACGATTTCTGAAGCCTCATTTTTGTGAAATCGTGGCTCATTAAATACTTTTGATAACTTTAAAATTCAAAATCAATACTTCACAGCTGACCAATGGTTATTTAATTAACTCACGCGGGACCTGGAGAGTCCCAGCGCTATGTTTTGATATTAGCTTTAACTGTTAATGCGTTAATTACATGATAATTGTGTACTTTTCATACAAGAAACACAGATCAAAGTGTCTTTAGTACATGACACGCATTAATGACACAAAATTAATAAATAATAGCATAGAAAACTAATGTATAATAGCTTTAATTAACAAATATAGTTCAGAGTACCTTTAAAACGTAAAAAAAAAGACACTCATTTTGTATAATAATATGATATAAAACCTTTAAATACACCAAATATTCACACGCACTGTTTTCAATCATAGAATAAACTAATAATATATGAACTAATCATAATTAAACTGTGTGATTTTATCAAATAAAATGATTGTAAAAGAGAAACATTTATATATTTGATTATTAAAAACAATTCAATTTTTTGGGAGAATTTTTATGAAAAACAACAATTTCTAAAAAACTACTATAATCAGAGAATTTATAAAATTAAGCCTTTTGTTTGTGTTATAAATAATTATACAACATTTACTAACGCTACAGTGTGTTAACATGAATATTTAATGAGGAAAATCAAACGGTTGATAATTGATCATTGATTGTGTGCGGTGTCTTTTATGCGATTTGTAATAACGATTAGTCAGGGGTCAAAGGTCACAGCACTGCTGATATTTATCCTCCGCTGTTTGCATATATATATATATTTATATACACAAATATATTATATATATTGATGCATGTAACAAACCGAAAACATGATTGATCTGACCTGGTGTCCATGTTTACATACCCTCACCACGCTGATCATGGGCTGAGGGTCAAAGGTCACCGGCCCGCTAACAACATGCTAACAGCGAAGCAACTCAGGGATGCTAACGCGGTTAGTGCTCTGTCTTCGCCCATATATATATGTGTATATATATATGCATGTGTATACATGTATGTGTATATATATATGTGTGTGTATACATATATGTATATGTGTATGTGTATATGTATATGTGTGTGTATATATATTTATGTATATGTGTGTGTATATATATTTATGTGTTTATATATGTGTGTATATATATATATGTGTATATATATGTGTGTATATGTGTATATATATGTGTGTATATATATATATATCATACAAGGTCGTACACGGCGATGCTAGCACGGTTAGCTACCCACTATATTGTTCATATAAATGTGTGTTAGTTGGGTTTTTGTGATGATAAAATAGCAGCAGATCCACATAATGACATTGTGTGTGTGTGTGTGTGTGTGTGTGTGTGTGTGTGTGTGTGTGTGTGTGTGTGTGTCTGTGTGTGTGTCTGTGGAGACACGAGGACCTTCAGAGCTACCACAGGATCATAAATACTTGAACGCATTTGATTTTCATTTGATTAAATGACATGTTACATGTCACGTAATGACTCTTTAACATTTAGATTTAAAGTCAATTGAACGTTATTGATCCGCGTGTGTGTGTGTGTGTGTGTGGGGGTGTGTGTCTGTGTGTGTGTGTTCAGAAGATAAGAACGATGATATAATTCTGCTTCTGTAACCGGTTTAACTTTAAAGGCACAATACGTAATCATGCTTGAGCTTCAGTAGACCTCGGCAGTTGAGCCTTAATGCTCGTAAATTCATATTTTTTACATAATTACATAATTACAGCCCCAAACTAACCCCTAGTCTTTTTAATCTGTTAGTAATTGATGTTTCTGACGTCTAATAAACTCAAACTGTTGCATTTTCCCCCCCCTGATTTTTCTGCGTAAATAAATAAACCAGTGAACGTGTGACACAGGAAGTGACACAGGAAGTGATAGGACGACGATGAGGATGCGTTTGGTTTTTCTGTTTAACCAGATTATCACATGTTAATCTGACTCTGCTAAAAGCTGCAGAGACAGAGACGCAGCCAGGGGGGGGGTGGGTACATATGTTTGGACTGAGGAGGAGGAGGAGGAGGAGGAAGAGGGAGGGGGAGCGTTATCGAGAAATGGGGGACATTTTCTGGAGATTTGATGGTCAGTGCGTCCCCACAGAGACTGGCTCAAATGTCAGGTCAGCTCTGAGGTCACCTCCTCCTCCTCCTCCTCCTCCTCCTCCCTCTATATATATGACTCTCTACATCCTTTGTGTGTGTGTGTGTGTGTGTTTCCAGCACAAGTCAAATCTTATTATTTCACTATTTTTTTAAACTTAATTTAAAAACATGAGTGTGTATATATAGTCTAATATATATTCTTGTACAATAATAGATTGAAAATATCGACGTTATAAATTGCTGCCACGTTGCTGTAATGGGCGTGGCTTATTTTCATCGCAGTACCGTAGATACCCGGCGGTTTGTGCTATCGGAAAAAAATTCCAACAGTTTCTGAAAAGCTGAGAAGTTGCACGTCAAACATGTTATTTAAAAAAAACAAAACTGGATGGGAATTGGTAAATATCGGTATCAGTCCGATATCGGTCAAAATCTTTGCGTGTGGCTGATACTGAAAATGTTTGACATGCTAATGTGGTATTTTGACGTATTGCTGTGGTATTTCTTTATGTATGAAATACACGGCGCTAGATTAGCCTGACGGTTAGCACTCTAGCTATAACGCTAACATCAAAGCACCAAAATAACCTTGTGACGAATTTATGTGGAAACTAGAATGAGACCACTGAAGCGTTAGCATCATTTTAGTATTAGCCACATCTTAGACTTAAATGTGTGCTTCATTTAAAAAAGTTTTTTTTATATTTTATATCATAGTGTTAGGGATGCTAATCGGTAAATATCGGTATCAGTCCGATATCGGTCAAAATCACGGGATTGGATATAAATTGCTGCCATGTTGCTGTAATGGGCGTGGCTTATTTTCATCTCTCTATCGTCTATTTAACACCAAGTTTTACTTTGCATTACCGTAACTATGCGACGGTTTGCGCGAAAAAATCCGTAAATATCGGTATCAGTCCGATATCGGTCAAAATCACAGATCTGAAAATCTTATTTATGTGGCATATACTGTATCGTCACGTTTGGGCTCTTTATTTCTTTTTCTTTTTGGGGAGAACGATATTTGTGACGCAGCTGGAGAACGATGTCTTTGACGTGACTCGTCGTACTTATATCGGTATCGGCGGATACTTTATCGGACACAAAACAGTGGTATTGTCCCGCTCCTCAAAAAACAGTAAATATTCACATTTAAGAAGCTGAAAAAAAACGACCTCCACTGAGTGACACTGAACTCGTCTCAGGTCCAAACCCAGGTTCTGATGGTACCACCTGTGTGTGTGTGTGTGTGTGTCATGTGTTTCCAGGTAAGGCCCTGACCTTCCTGCTGCTGCAGCCCCCCAGCCCTAAGCTGCCCCCCCACAGCACCATCCGCCGCACGGCCATCGACCTGATCGGACGAGGCTTCACCGTGTGGGAGCCGTACATGGACGTGTCGGCCGTGCTCATGGGGCTGTTGGAGCTGTGTGCTGACGCTGAGAAGCAGCTGGCCAAGTGAGTCCACGCACGCACACACACACACACACACACACACACACACACACACACACACGTTTATTGACTGGATGTCAGATCCTGAAAAGAGTCAATTAAAGCTCACGTCTCACATTTGTGTCACCTTTTATCTCATGTGTTAGATTCTTCTTCACGTCCTGATAACCAGTCGTCTGAATGTAAATATATAAATAAATTACCAAGAATTCAACAAATTCCCACGTTATGGCTTTTCCAGATTTACGTGTCCAAGTTAGAGTCATGAACAGAAACTTTCTGTGCGTACGCGACCTTTATTTATATAAGCTTAGAGAAGACGAACACGCGTGAGGACACATTGGTGCACAGAATGTATGTTACAAAAACATGTTAAAGTGTGACAAAAACATAACTTGTGACTAAAAGTTGCAAAAAACATAATTTGTTACAAATACGTTAAAAATGTTAAAAAAAAACATAATTTATTACTTATTAAAAGATTCCAAAAACACAAGTTATGTTATTAATACATGTTTAAATGTTACAAAAACATAATTTATATTACAAATACATGTTTTAAATGTTAAAAAAAACATAATTTATTTTGTTACAAAAACGTAATATGTTACAAATACATGCTATAAATGTTACAAAAACTTAAATTTTGCTTCAAATACATGTTTAAATGTTACAAAAACATAACTTGTGTTACAAATACATGTTAAAAATATTACAAAAACTTCAATTATGTTATAGATACAAAGTAAAATGTGACAAAAACATAACTTATGTTACAAATACATGTTTAAATGTTACAAAAACATAATTTATGTTACAAATACGTTTAAAATGTTACAAAAACATAACTTATGTTACAAATACATTTAAAATGTTACAAAAACATAACTTATGTTACAAATACATGTTTAAATGTTACTATAACATAACTTATGTTACAAATACATGTTAAAAATGTTACAAAAACATAACTTATGTTACAAATACATGTTTAAAATGTTACAAAAACATAACTTATGTTACAAATACATGTTTAAATGTTACAAAAACATAACTTATGTTGCAAATACATGTTTAAAATGTTACAAAAACGCAACTTATGTAAAAAGAAAACTGTGGTTATGTTACAAGATGATTAAGATAACAACTTTACTTGTTACCAAAACCATGTTAACAACGTTTAAAAAAATAAAAAATAAATAAACCTTGACTTCTTTTGTTTTGGGGGGCGGAGCTTCTGTCGAGAGTGAAGACAAGAGGAGGCGGTTACTGTCATTTTCTGCTCAGGAACTCTGAGACACACACACACACACACACACACACACACACACACACACACACACACACACACACACACACACACACACACAGTGAAACACTTATGTATTGTAGAGCTGACACACTGAGTTACAGCAGCACGGCTGTAACCTGATTTCAGGACGTTATGATGATGTAACAATGTCTGCGTTGCTTTGACATGCGAGTCCCCTGTGTGTGTCTGTGTGTGTGTGTGTGTGTGTGTGTGTGTGTGTTAATGTCGTATACGTTCATGCTCTCTGTTTACGTAAAGAGAACTCGGCCGTGTTCATCATAAATAAGAATCCTCCTCCAGAGGAATCTGCTGATTAATGTGTGTGTGTGTGTGTGTGTGTGTGTGTGTGAAGGGGGCGGAGCCTGCAGAGCGACCACAGTGTCAGTCAGCAGACATTAGCATAGCACAGATATTGACTTCACGTTGACGGTGGTGGTGGAGGTGATGTTCGACCACAGACGATGACAGCAGCAGCAGCAGTGAGGAGGTCAAAGGTCACGGCTGCCTTTATATACAACCACAATGAGCTAGTGGTTAATGTTGGAGTGGAGATTTACACAAGTGTCACAGTCAAAGGTCACAAAAAGACGCTCATTTATTCTCTGTGTGAAACAGTTTAAACCACTGCTTCTAATTAAAGGACATACAGGCAATTTTTTGCTAGCCGTTTACGTCATTTTTCCAGCACGACAAAATGCGATAACTTGGTAATTCCTTGTCGTTTTATCAAAACAAAAGCATATATTTTTATTTTCCATTCTCTTTTTTTCTATCCCAACATTTTTTTTTTTTACAAGAAATTCTCATATTTTACGAGATACGAGTTAAAGCCGTGCGACTGTGGCTGCTCATGTGACCCCTGCTGGCCTCAGCCTGTCACTACATCTGTCAGCGTCTCAGCCTGTAGCGTCACTGATGATGTACTGAAATATTATGCACTATTCAATTGAAAATAATCCTTCATTTGTGTATATATATATATATATATATATATATATATATGTATATATACATCTTCTTATGCTATAACCATTCTTTTAATTGCGTTTTATTGGGCACTAAATAGTATTTTATGGATTAAATAAACCCTTACCCCCTCTGTAAATACATAAATTCAAAATATGTGTAAAATTATTACGTGGAATGTTCAGTTTGGACTCTTAAAGTCATAGTTCAGGTTTAATTCACATTAAAGAGCCTTTTCCAACTAGAAACTGACGTGTCTCACTTTCTGCACCAAACCCCATAGAGAAAATCAGCCATTTTACGTCACAGCAAACAGGAGTTGTTGATCTACTGCCTCCTCAAATGTCTTATTTTGTCATTTCAGTGTGTTAAATCCTTCATTTAAATGTACCTCAGTGATATAACTTTACCAAAAGACTCAGCAGTAGAGCAGCACTTCCTGTTTCCGTGTGAGCTAAAAACGCTGCTTTTCTCTATGGGGTTTGGTGCGGGAGAGTGACGGGGTTTACAAAACAACATAAACTTGAGTTTCCTGTTTAAAAAAGGTTGAGATAAAGCAATAAACACTTTTATTGTACAGTACAACATGCAACCACCCTACCAAAATAAAAGCCCAAACTTTAAAAAAAAAATGTAATTAATACAATGTAAAGAAAGCAGAAATAAATTAGAACAACAGACTTTTTTTTGGTTTCTGTTATTCGTTGATGGAGTCACTGGCCCCTGTGTGTGTGTGTGTGTGTGTGTGTAATGATAATCCCACTGATTTCATTACATGTTCTAAATGTCGGCCGTTAACCTCGGTGCTTCTCGGCACAATTAGCTCCCTCCTCCTCCTCCTCCTCCTCCTCCTCCTCCTCCTCCTCCTCCTCCTCCTCCCCCCGCTGCCGCCTTATATCAACACGCTGACTGTTTCCAATTACAGCCGCCTCGCTAAATGAAATTAAACATTTCAATAGCGCTGATATATTGCCAATATATTAGCGGTATTAATTACGGGACCCGGCGTGGTGTGATCCGTAATCAGAGGAGATGAATCGTGCAGCTCGCCCATCACTCCTTCCCTCTCTCTCTCTCTCTCTCTCCCAAGAGTCATTTGTTAACAAGGTGGCCTCGCTCGGCCTCCCTCTCCTCGCACACACACACACACACAGAGAGAGAGAGGGGTGTGGGGCCAGCTGTTGGGGTGTGTGTGTGTGTCTAATTCTTGTTGCATTGTGGGAGTCCATTATGCTGTCGTCTGGTGAATGGCTCCCATTGACTCGGCCTTGACATTATAAGCTGCCTGCTAATCTCTTCACTCCATATATTAGTGATGCTCCAGCTCTCTCTCTCTCTCTCTCTCTCTCTCTCTCTCTCTCTCTCTCTCTCTCTCTCTCTCTCTCTCTCTCTCTCGCTCACTCGGGCAAAATTTCCCACTTTTTAAAAATGTCTTTATTTATGTTTATTTTTTTGTCATTAACAGCATACAAAAGAAAATAACAAAATATAAACACCAGCTCTAGCAATGTACAACTAGAGATATAAATATAAACATAAATATGTGTGTGTGTTTATATGCATAATATATATGTGTGTATATGTATACATACATACAAGTGTAGAACAATAGCAATAATAATAGCAATAGCTTATTTTTAAAAGAGACATGGTTTAGTGCTTTTACTTTGAAAAAGGTACAGAAAGGACGTCAAAGAACTACAAATGTGTACTTTCTACAGTACGATTTCCAGACTGAACGTCTTGTGACGTGTCGTATGTTTTCTCTCTCGTTCTCTCCACAGCGTCACCATGGGTTTGCCTCTCAACCCGCCGGCGGATTCCGCTCGCTCTGCTCGCCACGCCCTCTCTCTCATCGCCACGGCCCGCCCTCCTGCGTTCATCACCACCATCGCCAGGGAGGTGGGACTCGCACACACACATTTTTACCGCCACTTTTTTTTTACTTTTTTGTAAAAAAATTGGGGAACATTTTTTGGTAAAATTTTGGAAAACATGTTTTTTTATTTTTTTATTTTGGGAACAATTTTTTTTGTAAAATTTAGAAGAAAACAATTTTGGGGTAAAATTTTGAAAAAATATTTTCTTTGTAGAAGTTTGGGAACAATTTTTTTGTAAAATTTTGAAAAAAATGTGTTTTTGTAAAACTTTGGGAAAAAAAATTTTTTTGTAACATTTTGTGAAAAAAAAATATTTGGTAACATTTTGGGAAAAATTTTGGAAAAACTTTTTTTTCTAAAATGTTGGTAAAACATTTTTTTTGTAAAGATTTGGATAAAGTTTTTTTTTTTTTTTACTTTTTTCAATTTTTTGTCAAAGTTGTAAAATTTTTGAACAAATTCTTTTTGGACCCTTTTGTCAAATTTTGGACAACATACTAAAGTATGACTTTTTTGTGAGTCTCTTTTGGGTCGATGGAAGCTCAGTGGTACAGTGAGTTGTCTTCCGACTCAAAGGTTGTGGGTTCGATTCTTGGCTCGAAAACTGTCGTGTAAAAGCAGCTTTGACGAGACACACATTATCAATAGAGTTCAGAGCCAAAATCTACACTTTAATAATCATTTGTTAAATCCCTCAGGGCTAAGTAAAGAGTGAAGAACTCCACGTGGAGATGTACCTAATAAAGCAGTTGCAGTGATTGTGCGCGTATTGTCGTCCAGGTTCATCGCTACAACATGGCGCAGGCTAACTCTCAGTCGCAGCAGAACGTTCACACCACCACTCTGGCCCGAGCCAAGACCGAGATCCTGAGAGTGATCGACATCCTGATCGAGAAGATGCCCGGAGACGTGGTCGACCTGCTGGTCGAGGTAAAACATTCATGACCGAGGATCCTCCACACGTGTGTGCACACGTTAATATTTCATCTTCTAATCTCGCTGTGTGTGTGTGTGTGTGTGTCTCCAGGTGATGGACATCATCATGTACTGTATCGAAGGTTCTCTGGTGAAGAAGAAAGGACTGCAGGAGTGTTTCCCCGCCATCTGCAGGTAAACACACACACACACACACACACACACACACACACACACACACACACACACACACACACACACACACACACACACACACACACAAAGGTCAGTGGGTGCAGATTTGTGGGCGGAGTTAATGCTAGTTGACCTCAGGCTGTCTATACTGATGTCATAAGGTCAGAGGTCGACTCACAGGTGACAGGTTTCTGCCTGAGGGCGACTCTGAGTCCGTGTGTGTGTGTGTGTGTGTTGCAGGTTCTACATGGTGGGTTACTGTGATCGCAGTCATCGCATCGCGGTCGGAGCTCGTCAGGGTTCAGTGGCGCTTTACGACGTTCGCACCGGGAAATGTCAGGTACGTCCACGACCGCTGATCCACCGGTGCACGAGATGACACCTGCTCCCCTGTTCTGTCTGTCCATCTGTGCAAACAGCCAAACATCTGTCTGTCCATCTGTCCAAACATCTGTCTATCATACATCTGTTCAAACAACCGTCCAAACATCATCCATCTGTTCAAACGTCCCAAAATCTGTCCAAACATCCATCCAAATGTCTAAACATCGTCCAAATGTCTAAACATCGTCCAAATGTCCAAACATTGTTCAAATGTCCATCCAAACGTCCAAACGGCTAAATATCGATCCAAACATCGTCCAAAGGTCCAAACATCGTCCAAACATCCATCCAAAGGTCCATACATTGTCCAAACGTCCAAACATCGTCCAAACGTCCATCCCAAGGTCCAAACATCGTCCAAACGTCCATCCAAAGGTCCAAACATCGTCCAAACGTCCATCAAAATGTCTGTCCAAAGGTCCAAATATCGTCCAAACGTCCATCCAAAGGTCCAAACATCGTCCAAATGTCCAAACATCGTCCAAATGTCCATCCAAACATCCATCCAAAGGTCCAAACATCGTCCAAACGTCCGTCCAAACATCCATCCAAAGGTCCAAACATCGTCCAAATGTCCATCCATCGTCCAAATGTCCATCCAAATGTCCAAACGGCTAAATATCCGTCCAAACATCCAAACGTCCATCCAAAGGTCCAAACTTCGTCCAAATGTCCGTCCAAACATCCAAATGTCCATCCAAACGTCCATCCAAAGGTCCAAACATCGTCCAAACGTCCGTCCAAAGGTCCAAATATCGTCCAAACGTCCAACCAAACATCCAAATGTCCATCCAAACGTCCAAACATCCATCCAAATGTCCAAACATCGTCCAAATGTCCATCCATCGTCCAAATGTCCATCCAAATGTCCAAACGGCTAAATATCCATCCAAACATCGTCCAAAGGTCCAAACATCGTCCAAACGTCCAAACATCGTCCAAACGTCCATCCCAAGGTCCAAACATAGTCCAAACGTCCATCCAAAGGTCCAAACATCGTCCAAACGTCCATCAAAAGGTCCAAACATCGTCCAAAGGTCCAAACATCGTCCAAACGTCCGTCCAAACATCCAAACATCCATCCAAAGGTCCAAACTTCGTCCAAATGTCCGTCCAAACATCCAAATGTCCATCCAAACGTCCATCCAAAGGTCCAAACATCGTCCAAACGTCCGTCCAAAGGTCCAAATATCGTCCAAACGTCCAACCAAACATCCAAATGTCCATCCAAACGTCCAAACATCCGTCAAAAAATTGTCAAGACGTCCATCCAAACGTCGTCCAAATGTTCAAACATCCGTCAAAAGAATAGAGTAAGAACAGAACGAGGGACAGAGAGAGGAGGAGATAGGACAGAGGAACTGAGGAGAGATAACAGAGGAGGAGAGGAAAGGAAGGAGGAAGACGAAGAAGAGACAAACATTTGAAGAACAGACAAAGAGAAGGAAGAGAAGCAGCTGATTAATGATGAACTGATGAATCTCTTCATCGTGTTTTTGTCTTTGCACATGTTTATGTTTGTGTGTGTGCGTGTGTGTGTATGTGTGGGTGTGTGTGTGTGTATTGGTAATTTGCTGTGTATTGATTGTGAGTAACCTGAGCAGTGGAGTCTGGTGGAGAGGGTCATTTATATCTGATAACAGCACTGGCCTCTGTTCAGCCAACATTCTGTGTGTGTGTGTGTGTGTGTGTGTGTGTGTGTAACCCTTCACAGTGACTCCTTTTAACTCTTAGAGAATTCCACCACATGTGTTGAAATGATTGTTTTATATCAGTTTGTCTGTGCAGCGGCCATCTTGAATTATAATCTCAGATTAGAGACTAGGGAATATTCCACAACACATTATTACTCCTGAGTGTTTGATAACAGTCACATGTTATTGATCGGTGATCGATCAGTGATGGACTGTGATACAGAGCCAGAGCTCAGTCTGGATTAAGCTTCAACACGTTTTAATCTGTCAGTCAATTCAATTTCAGACATATTAAGGGCTTTATTTAACAACATCACTCACACATTCACACGTTCATAATAACCGCTGAGACGAAGGAGCTGAGGAGACGACAGGAAATCAAGTTCAATGAATCAATCAGTCAGTAAAATCAAAAATAGTTTGATTAAAACGTAAATGTGTGTAAACTTTATTAGTTCACCTGTAGATGAAACACAGATTACAGATTAGACTGAAAGAAAAACACAATGATGAAGTGATTTGACACAGTTAGAGAGAGAAGAGTATGAGTGTAGAGGAAGCGAGGGAGGGAGGGAAGGACGGGAGGGAAGGAAGGATCAGCAGGATAGTAAGGGAGTAAGGAAAGAAGGATCAGCAGGATAGTAAGGAAGGAAGGGAGGAAGGAAGGAAAGAAGGATCAGCAGGATAGTAAGGAAGGGAGGAAGGAAGGACAGGAGGGAAGGAAGGATCAGCAGGATAGTAAGGGAGGAAGGAAGGAAAGAAGGATCAGCAGGATAGTAAGGAAGGAAGGGAGGAAGGAAAGAAAGAGGGATCAGCAGGATAGTAAGGAAGGAAGGGAGGAAGGAAAGAAAGAGGGATCAGCAGGATAGTAAGGAAGGAAGGGAGGAAGGAAGGATCAGCAGGATAGTAAGGGAGGAAGGGAGGAAGGAAAGAAAGAGGGATCAGCAGGATAGTAAGGAAGGAAGGGAGGAAGGAAGGACAGGAGGGAAGGAAGGATCAGCAGGATAGGAAGGGAGGAATGAAGGATGAGAGGGAAGGAAGGGTCAGCAGGATAGTTAGTAAGTAAGGGAGTAAGAAAAGAAGGACGGGAGGGAAGGATAGGAGGGAGGATGGAAGGAAGGACGAGAGAGAAAGAAGGAAGGATCAGCAGAATAGTAAGGGAGGAAGGAAAGAAGGACAGGAGGGAAGGAAGGAAGGAAGGAAGGATCAGCATGATAGTAAGTAAGGAAGGAAGGAAAGAAGGACAGGAGGGAAGGATCAGCAGGATAGTAAGGAAGGAAGGAAGGAATTAAAGGCACCATCAGGAGAAGAGGAAAGAAGGAAGGAAGGAAAGGCAGCATCAGAGTAAGGAGATGACATGACAGTTTTTGCGTATCGTGTGTGTGTGTGTGTGTGTGTGTGTGTGTGTGTGTGTGTGTGTGTGTGTGTGTGTGTGTGTGTGTCCAACTGTAGCTAGCTTGTCCCTGCATGACCATCTGCCACAGCTTTGATCAGCCTCCGTGAACACTCCTTTGTCAGCTCTGTGTGTGTGTGTCACTGTGTGTGTGTCACTGTGTGTGTGTGTGTGTCACTGTGTGTGTGTGTGTGTGTGTGTCCAGCTGCTTCTTTAACAGACTCCACTGAATCCACTAATTGAACACAAAGACACAAACGTGAGTGATCTTTGTCTCTCGTCTGCATCTGTTTCATCATCATCATCATCATCATCATCACTCTGTATCTAAAGGTGTCACCCCCCCCCCCCCCCCCTCCTCCCTCTCCACATCCCATAATAGGCGGACACACGCTGCTGAAGAATGGCGTCCACTTAAAGGGATAGTTGAGTTTTTATGAAGTGTGTGTAAGTGGGTCAGTGACCTCTGAGCAGAGAAGAAGTCGACTCAGTGAAAACATGGACCAACACATTTAATCACATTATCACTTCAGCGTCTTCACTGTATTTTACTGTTAATCGGCTGTTTTTAGCTCAGAAATGACATGTTTTTTGTGTGTGTGTGTGTGTGTGGCTCACTCTCCCACACCAAAGTCCATTCAGAAAAACAGCGTTTTTTACGTCACCGTGCACAGAAGGTGTTCACTCACTGTTTTACACGTTCAAATGTATGATGATTTTGGTGATTTTTGGGCTGTTTTGAAAATCATTAATCTGAATCAAGTGAAGTGACACAAAGTGACCACACGAGGCAGCAGTGGGCCAGGAGCTGCTGTGTCCCAGTGCAGTTGAAATCACTGATTTTCTCTATGGGGTTTGGTGCAGTTTGTCTTTGGTTTCTCACTAAGACACGGGAGACAGTTGTGTGTGTGTGTGTGTGTGGGTTCTTGTACTTGTGGCATACTGAGGACCAGTGAGGGGGGTTTTTAACCAACAAAGTGAGGCCATTTTTAGGAAGTGAGGACATTTTGGTCGGTCCTCACTTTGTTTTCATTGAAATCACTTCCTATGGTTGTAAACATGCTAGTCTCTGTTTATAACGGAGAATACAAAAACACGTTTTGGTGTTTCACACACTTTTTGCTCTGGGGCTCCACCTGCAGACATTTTATGGTACTGCACCCAGTAGTTCTTTATAGATGTCGTTCGTGAAGTAGATATTTTGTAATTGTGTTGATTTATAAAGTGGAAATGCTGGTCCTCACTTTGTCATCATTTTTACCCGGTCCTCAGTATGCAGGAAGTACATGAATGTGTGTGTGCATGTGTGTGTGTGTGTGTCACACAGCAGCCATTAGACTGCTGCTACAACACTAACAACACCTGCAAGAAGTCACTGAGGTCACTGTGACTCACGGTGACCAGAAGCGCAAGGTCAACATGTTTGTTGATGATGATGATGATGATGTGTGTGTGTGCGTGTGTGTGTGTGTCTTCATGTTCACACCCTATAGCTATAGCACACACACACACACATTGCTCCAGGATTGGCTCACGCTCGTGTCACATGACGCTGATGTTTATATTTAATGACTGCAGCGACGTCGTCCAATAACAGGACACACACACACTGTGAATAATGCCCAAAAAAAGAAAACTGTTTTGGGAGAGGAGGGGCGGGGCTTATGTGCTGTCAGTCTTGGAGGGGGGGAGGGGGGAGGGGCTGGGACACACACACACACACACACACACACACACACTCACACTCACACACACACACACACACACACAGAGCCTGGAGTCCCCCAGACGTCAGGTGTATTGAAGTACAGAGTGCTGTAAATGGTTTCAGTGTGCTTCACTGCTCTCTGATAGGCTGATTGATTTGGTAGGCAGTCCACCATGACACACACACACACACACACACACACTAGGACTCTGCATCAGTCGTCTAAACAAAGCCTGATCACTAATCTTAACCAAAACCACTCAGTATCTAACCTTAACTTTGACCTAAATGACTAAATGCTTAGTCCTAAACTTTAACCAGTACCTCAGACATGAGGTTCTGCCTCATTAGGACCAGGTTTTGGTCTCCATGAGGACTTACTGGTCCTGACAAGGTCAGTGTTTATGATGGGGAAAAAAAAAAACCATCCTCAAGAGGAAACAAATACAAGAACATACGCACACACCTCGTCTTCAATATTCTAAATATGGTCACTGTTTCCTCCTTGTGCTCTGATTGGACGACAGTTTAATAACGGTAATAATATTTTTATTGAATTAAAGTCATGAAGTTGACTCTTTAGCTCATTTACGTACGAGGGTGCAAATCGCCAAAATGTACACCAAGATTCCCACATGGTCGACTTCCTGTTGAGTTGAGGCCATAGTTACGATCGACTTTTTTGTTCGTCTTGGTCGAGAAAATCTTCCCACCAAGTTTCGGGAAATTCGGTGGAACTCGACATATGCCGAAGTCATAGGGCACTTCCTGTTTTGTGGCGAATGGTCAAAATTCGCCAAAACCCTGAGGGTTGCCGTGGCCGCGTTGTTTTGATACGGCAAAACCTTTCGCTAACTCTTCATCTTCGATCTGTCTTTCACAAATTGGCAGTTTTCTTTTTTTTTATGGCGCTACAACAAACGTGCTCGGACTAGTTCGCTCATTTACGTAGAGGGTGCTAATTTCCAAAAATGGATACCAAGATTCCCAGTTGGCCAACTTCCTGTTGAGTTAAGGCCATGGTTACCATCGACTTTTTTGTTCGTCTTGA
Organism: Microchirus variegatus; assembly: GCF_963457635.1. Classification (NCBI taxonomy): domain Eukaryota; kingdom Metazoa; phylum Chordata; class Actinopteri; order Pleuronectiformes; family Soleidae; genus Microchirus; species Microchirus variegatus. The sequence goes on from NC_139802.1 coordinate 43,611,720, forward strand.
TCTTTTGTTAGCGCCTTTAGGGCGCTGCTATAGAGCCCTTGAGCAGCGCACGGGTCTGGGAACTATGCCAATATCGCATTTTTGCCCGACCTGACCTCCTCGCAACTGTTTTTTACGCACGTTAACGCCCTCAAAAATGACCGCAAACCACGGATATAACAATAATCTGACGGATAACGATAGGTTCCTTGCAAAAATTTGTGCTGGGAGGGGAACAAATGATTTTGCGTCATTCGACATCTTCCTGGACGCGAGTTGCGGCCGTCGGTCTCAAACCTTGACGGACATCTGTGTCCACGCTTTGTGTCGCGTGATTGTTTTACCTTGGGAAGAGCAGCAGCGACGGCAAAATGTGATAGAGAAAGAGAAAGAGAGCGACTGACGCAGGTGAAGGAAAAGAAAATGAAGGGATTCATTAGGAGGTGAAGGTGGACGTTCTCCGCCGACTCCGCTGGAATCTAATCGTCTTCTCACCGGCAAGCGAACAGAAATGAGACCTTGATTTCATTGTTCCCGCTTTAATCGGCACAGACGTGTTTATTATTTCATCTCATCTGGAGGGTGAGGGTTTGTAAACCCAGTCGCAGCAGGCGCGGATCGGGGGCCTTTATTGCCTCGCACGCGCGCACCCCGCATCTGCCGGGACGCTTGATTGCGTTACGCGCGGCGCCCGCGCGTCACTTTATTCCGTCCCCAGAGTTTTGCGAAGGCGGAGCGGGCAGCATATGTTAGAGCAGGAGCAATGGTCCCCCGTCTGATGGAATTATGGTCTGCTCCACAGCAAACACTTACTGTCCAGGAGAATCACAGAGAAAGACGGAAAGAACTCCGACTTTAGCTTCTTTTCTCCTTCAAATACACTTTAAAATTAACGTTGTGTCGCATTTTGTTAGAATTCTAAAGAATTCGAAGAAGTCGCGTTTATTCCTACAACTATTACTAACATTACGTCAGTTTAGCTTCTGTGTTTTTTTTTTTTTAATGATGAATCGTCTTCCTAAAATACTCAATATTAATATAAGATCATATCAATAATATGACGTTGCGCTTCATAAACGCGTGAAATTATACCTCGTCCAGCAGCGCACAGTGTTTTTACCTCCTGAATATAATATAAGTATGAGGATGTTTTTCTCTATTTAACAAAGAAATAATTCAAAATGTATTTTTCACCAACTTTTTAGACCAAACAACTGGAAAATAATTAACGGATTACACCATATATAATTTATATATATATATGTAATATATGTATGTACATATATGTGTATTAAATATTGGTGCTAAATCATTCTGGTTTTATATTGTGTTATCACTAAAGCAATACATTTTATTTTATCTCACCAATCATTTACTTTTAATATTTCTGTCAACAAATATGTGTATATATATGTATATATACGTATATGTGTGTTTATATGTATGTATATATACGTATATGTGTGTATATATGTATATATACGTATATGTGTGTTTATATGTATGTATGTATACGTATGTGTGTATATATACGTATATGTGTGTATGTATGTATGTATATATACGTATATACATGTATATATACGTATATGTGTGTGTATATAATTTATGTATATATACGTATATGTGTGTATATATGTATATATACATATGTGTATATATATACGTGTGTATATATGTATGTATATATACGTATATGTGTTTATATATGTATTTATATATAAACGTATATGTGTGTATATATATATGTATGTGTATATATATGTATACGTATGTATATATGTATACATATGTATACATACATATACGTATATATATGTATATACACATACACATATTTAAATAAATACACACGTGTATATGTGTATACGTATACATATATAGTGTATATATGTGTATATTTATATATATTTGTTGTGAACTACTATTGAGAACTATCAACAGCTGAAGTTTTTGTTGTATAACTATAAAATAATGATGTATCAAGTTTATCACAGATATTTAGAAGGCTTTATTATACTATAGTGTAGTATAGTAACATAGTAATATAGTAGTTCTAACACTTGTTTGTAGTCTTTCGTAAAAAGGAAACTGTTCATCTGTGTGTTTTTACACCGTTTTTCTTTCAAATGTTGCGTCTAACTTTTATTAAATGACCTTCTCTCTCTCTCTCTCTCTCTCTCTCTCTCTCTCTCTCTCTCTCTCTCTCTCTCTCTCTCTCTCTCTCTCTCTCTCTCTCTCTCTCTCTCTCTCTCTCTCTCTCACCAGAACATCCACGGTCACAAAGGTCCGATCACCGCCGTGTCGTTCGCCCCCGACGGCCGTTACCTAGCAACGTACTCCAACGCCGACAGTCACATCTCCTTCTGGCAGGTAAACAACGTCTGCTTTAAAGTTATTATCTATTTACACTCATTGTTACGAGGAAGGATGAAACAAGTTGAATTGAAACTATGAAGCTTTATTTAAATATCACTTTTATTTTCCTTAGTATTTTTTTTTACATACGTTTAATCTCATTCTTGTACATGTTTGGATTGTCATGGATTATTTATTTTACAGTAGTGTGTACATATATACGTGCGCTCAGAGTGCACAGACAGACGTCGACTGACTTCTTCTTCCCAGAACTGTTATTTTGAATGAAAGGTCTTGACGACCTCTGACACGACTGTCTGCAGACACACACACACACACAGAAACAAACACACACAAACACACACACACTAATGGCATTACTGTAAGCATAAACCACTGTGAGCACGCCGGCAGGACGGCTGCTGTGGTAATGAGCTGGCAGACGCTCTGTCGGTGTGTGTGTGTGTGTCTGTGTGTGTGTGTGTGTGTGTGTGAGGGAGGGGCTGTGTCGTCTCAGGAAATGATGATACTCACTGTGTTTTTCCCACACACACACACACATATATGCCCGTGCTGTGTCCAGTTTCAGGCTCTGTCGTCGTCACGGAGACTGAAGAATAAAACAGGTTAAATCTCCAGAGAGAGAAACAAATATCATAAAGTCTGATAAACGGCGTCAAGAGTCGCTGTTGTTTTTGTTTTTAAAGGAGCGGAAAAAATACACAAAAAAAAACACGTCGACAAGAAAACGGCACGGAAGTTTGTGAAGCGCTCACTCTGGCTCACACCAAAGTCTATAGACAAAAGCTTCTATAACAGCTATACTAGCTTCCACACGAGCATATATAGCATCTACATTAGCATCTATAACATATACACTAGCACCTATAACAGCTACACTAGCATCCATAGCAACTACACTAGCTTCTACACTAGCATTTATAGCATCTATAACATCTATACTAGCATCTAGAGTAGCATCTATAACATCAACACTAGTCTCTTTAACGTCTGCACTAGCATCTATAACATCTCATATACACTAGCCTCTATATCATCTACACTAGCCTCTATATCATCTAGAGTAGCAGCTATTACATTGACACTAGCCTCTATGACATCTACACAAGCATCAATTACATCTAGAGTAGCATCTATATCATCTGCAGTAGCATCTATAACAGGTACACTAGCATCTATAACAGTTATACTAGCATCTGTAACATATACACTAGCATCTATAACATCTCGTATAGAGTAGCATCTGTAACATATACACTAGCATCTATAACAGCCGCACTAGCATCTGTAACGGCCACACTAGCATCTATAACAGCTACACTTGCTTCCACACTCGCATCTGTAGCATCTACATTAGCATGTATAACATCTACAGTGGCATCTGTAACATCTATAGTACCATCTATAACATCTACACTTGCATCTGTAACATCTACAGTAGCATCTATAACATCTGCACTAGCATCTATCGCATCTATACTAGCATCTTTAACATCTACAGTAGCATCTATAACATCTACACTAGCTTCTTTAACATCTGCACTAGCATCTATAGCATCTACATTAGCCTCTATAACATCTACACTAGCATCTATAGCATCTACATTAGCATCTGTAACATACACACTAGCCTCTATAACATCTACGCTAGCATCTATATTAGCATATATGTATCATCTATATTAGCTTCTACTATTATGCTATTTCGCTCGTCTCCCGGGGACAAATAAAGTTTTTTTTTAATTGAATTGACTGTTCTCCACAGCCGTGCTGGTTAACTTCCTGGTTTGAGATCTTCTCTCGCGTCGGTTTCTTCAGGTTTAATCACAATAATAAACGTGTGCGTTTGTTTGTGTGTGTCTGTGTGTGTGTGTGCTTGTGCGTGTTTGGTGCGTTTGTTTTGCTCGTCCTCCTCCTCAGATGAACACCGGTCTGCTCGGCAGTATCGGGATGTTGAACTCTGCTCCTCAGCTCCGCTGCATTAAGACCTATCAGGTTCCTCCGGTGCAGCCGGCGTCTCCGGGCTCCCAGAACCACCTGAAGCTCGCCCGCCTCATCTGGACGTCCAACCGCAACGTCATCCTGATGGCGCACGACGGCAAAGAGCACCGCTTCATGGTCTAAAATGAAGAAGAAGAAGAAGCCCCGCCTCTGTGTGAAGCTCCGCCCCCCTTTGCCCGTCAGCCCGCCCTCGTACGAGTGACACACCTGCACCTTCTTCTTCTTCAGTCTTGTAGTTTCATGGTGGCTTTTTCGCGACTTTTGTTTGTACGATCAGAGGCTCGTTTACGTTTTAAACTTCGTTGTTGTTTTTTTTTTTAGTCGTGTACGTTTTCTTACATCATTCCTATTTATTTGCCGTTTCCACCTCTGTAGCGGCGGCGGCGGCCATTTTGAGTCCCAGCTCGAATGTTTTACGACGTGATTGCGATGTTTCGCGATGACCGGAAATAATGAAAGATAACATCGCGACAATTTAATCGCGTCCCAACATTCCGTTCTTTTGGAAAAGTTGGTTAGCATCGGAGTGTGTGGTCCAAGGCCGAGGGGTTTACGATTTTTTTTTTAAAGGGTTAGCATCAACTGTTCGTGGGTGGCGACGTTTACGTCACGTTTTGCCGACTCACGTACGTTGAAAGTTTGACGTGGTCTTTCATCAGTTTTTTTTTTTTTCCGCAGGTCGCTTACGTACGCTTTCTTTTAGTGAAAGTTTTAACGTGAAAATTCAAAATAAATCGGATCATTTCAAACCTCAAAGTTCTTTAACGAGTGGAAAGATTCAGGCTCATGAAAAGGTCGTGAAGAGCAGACGAGCTTTATTTTGAAATTGATCGGGAGACGATGGATTTATTTCGCAGCTCGTTGTCGTCGTGGAAACGTCGCGGAATAATTTTTGAGTTTTAAGAGGAGGAGAGAAAGTTTACAGAAAAACTACAGTGAACTTATGTTTTTGACATTAATGTGAACAGACGCGAGGTCATGTGACTTTGTCTCTGTGATGTCATCATGTGAAGAAACTTTATTTAAACGCTTCATTTCAGACGATCATTGATAAAGTTTATGAAGTAAATCAATCATTTATCAATTTTATTAACTTTGAACTCATTTTTCTTACTTTACATCAGTATATAACTTCTCCTCTTCCTCTCCTCTTCTTACTCCTCCTCTCTCCTTCTCTCTCCTCCTCCTCACCTGTAAACTCCTCCTCTCTCCTCCTCTTCCTCACATGTAAACCCTCTCCTCCTCTCTTCTCCTCTCTTCTCCTCTCTTCTTCCCCTGTAAACCGTTTCCTCCTCCTCTCTCCTCCTCCTCTGTAAACCCTCTCCTCTTCTCCTCCTTCTCCCTCTCCTCCTCACCTGTAAACTCCTCCTCTCTCTCCTCCTCCTCTCTCATCTTCTCACCTGTAAACTTCTCCTCTCTCTCCTCCTCTGTAAACCCTCTCCTCTTCTCCTCCTCCTCCCTCTCCTCCTCACCTGTAAACTCCTCCTCTCTCTCCTCCTCCTCTCTCATCTTCTCACCTGTAAACTTCTCCTCTCTCTCCTCCTCTGTAAACCCTCTCCTCTTCTCCTCCTCCTCCCTCACCTCCTCACCTGTAAACTCCTCCTCTCTCTCCTCCTCTCTCTCCTCCTCCTCACCTGTAAACTCCTCTCTCTCCTCCTCCTCTCTCACCTCCTCACCTGTAAACTCCTCCTCTCTCTCCTCCTCCTCTCTCATCTTCTCACCTGTAAACTCCTCCTCTCTCTCCTCCTCTGTAAACCCTCTCCTCTTCTCCTCCTCACCTGTAAACTCCTCTCTCTCCTCCTCCTCTCTCACCTCCTCACCTGTAAACTCCTCCTCTCTCTCCTCCTCCTCACCTGTAAACTTCTCCTCTCTCTCCTCCTCTGTAAACCCTCTCCTCTTCTCCTCCTCACCTGTAAACTCCTCTCTCTCCTCCTCCTCTCTCACCTCCTCACCTGTAAACTCCTCCTCTCTCTCCTCCTCTCTCTCCTCCTCCTCACCTGTAAACCCTCTCCTCTTCTCCTCCTCCTCCCTCTCCTCCTCACCTGTAAACTCCTCCTCTCTCTCCTCCTCCTCCCCTGTAAACTCCTCCTCTCTCCTCCTCCTCACCTCTAAACTCCTCCTCTCTCACAGATTTTCACACGTTGACGTCTTAGTTTCACATTTTTTTCTTAACAGTTTTGTGAAAATGTGTTTTTGGCCGAGTCTCCGGAGAGGAGGAGGAGGAGGAGGAGGAGGAGTAAATAAGCAGTGAGGAGGAGGATGAGTTTATTCAGCCATTAACAGAGAACCAAACATCAGGAGGTGAAAATAATAACTTAATAATTTCTGCTTTTAATCAAACAAACATTTAAAGAAGAATTTTAGTTTTTATCTCTTTCTTCTTCTTCTTCTTCTCGACGTGAAGCAGCTTCAGTTTGTCTCACTTTAAAATCACTGAAAAACAAAAACAGTTGACAAACGTTTATAGAAAAACAGACTTTAAACGGTAAAAATTAGATTAAAGTTCATTCAAACTGAAACAAACTTCATGTAACTTTAGTTTAAATGAACTTCATTCGTTTAGTTTTGAGCGTTTTTTAGACGTTTGTTGAACTTTTCTTTTAAAAGTCAAGGTTGTACGGAAAACCAACCGTGTCACGATTATGAATAATTAGAGGGTAAACAACAACAACAACAACAAGGCTGTCATCGACTAATGTAGAAATAAATGAATGAAAACATGAATAAATGACTGAATGAACATAATTAGGTCAATTAACAAAGATTTATTCATTCACTTATTTTATTTATTTATTTAGATATTTCTACACTTTTTATGTATTTCTACTTTTTATTTATGTATTTTTACAGTTTTTCTGGAAAAAAAACACAACATGATAAAAACCAGAAATGTTGCCGTAAAATAAGAAGTAGAAACACACAGTAACTCTATTTCACCATTAATTTATTAATGGTTTAGTTCTTTATTATAAATTGTCAGGTTTGGCTCTCCGTACACGATGACTCAGCCTCTGAATTTCACTCCTAATGTAAACAGATGTTTGTTTTCTTTTTCATATTAATTCAGACTTTGATGTGATTAAATATTTATTGTATAGAGAAACAGTGACGATGATATTTAAGTGTGTGTGTGTGTGTGTGTGTGTGTGTGTGTGTGTGTGTAGTGCATGTATACAGGCTTCCCTCAGTGTAACAGAGCAGATTAAATCTATTGTGCGTCATAAACAACATGTAAATGTGTTGTTGTTGTTGTTTATGTCCAATAAAGATAAACATGAGACGTCGAGTGTCAAATTTACGTCAGTTTTTATTCACAGCAATATTTTATATTTAAAGATGAAAGTTCAGCAGTTCGCCCCCTACAGGACGTTTGGATGAACCACAGGTGGATAAATCGTGAAGCTAACGTCATCGTCCTCGGCTCATTCTGGTTTTTCTCTCTCACTCTTATGGAAAGAGGAAAAAGTCGTTTATAAAGTCATTTTATAAATGTATATTTATAAAAATTCAGTTTTTTTATTCTTGTAAATTATGACTTTTTTCTTGTAAAATTTACAGTTTTCTCGTAAATTCTGACTTTCTTGTAAAATTATGACTTCTCGTAAATTAAGACTTTTTTTTGTAAAATTGACTTTTTCTTGTAAAATTTACTATTTCTTGTAGAATTATGACTTTTCTCGTAAAATTGACCTTTTTCTCGTTAATTCTAACTTTCTTGTAAAATTTGCTATTTCTTGTAAACTTATGAGTTTTCTCGTAAATTAAGACTTTTTTCTTGTAAAATTTACTTTTCCCTCGTAAATGATGACCTTTTCCTGTAAAATTTACTATTTCTTGTAAAATTTACTTTTCTCGTAAACTATGACTTTTTTCTTGTAAAATTTACTTTTTCTTGTAAAATTTACTTTTTCTCATAAAACTATGACTTTTTCTGGTTAAGATTAATTTTTTTTCTCTCTTCAGTTTGAATTCATGACTCTTAAATGTATGTTATACTATATTATATTTAATATATTTATTTTATGTCTCTTATTAGCTTTTAACAAGTCTCTCCCTCATTTTCAGTCCCACAGATGCAGATTTGGACGTCGGCTTCTCATTAGACTCAAGCAAACTTTTTTAGATAGAAAAACAAAATAAAACTGTATTAAGTTAGTTGTAAACTTAAATATAAGTAGAAAGTTTCTCCTGCTTAAAGATCAAAGTTTTAAATGTCCTTCCCTCGCGTTATTTTCCCTCTGAAGTTGAAAGTGAACGAGTGAGTTTTTAATCATCATTATTATAATAATTATAATGAAAGTTTTCCCTTTAATGTTTTTAATTTTGGAAACATGAAGAAGTTCAGTTCACACGATTAAAGATGAAGAGAAAAAGATCGATGTTGATTCTGAAGAGAGAAGTTCAAACGTCTCATGGAGATTTGGAAGAGTCCATCTATTATTAAAAAGGGGGGGGGGATTTTGGTTTGTCTGCAAATCGATCGATTTCTTCAGGCTAAAATATAATTTTATCTCCTTTAACAAAACCTTCATTTTTTTTTACATTGACACGTCTTTATTTGCTGAAGCGTTTCTTCTCACACCAAACCTCATAGAGAAAATCAACAATTCAACAGCTCACAGGAGTTGTTGATCCTCTTCTGCCTCCGTCAATACGTTCAAATGTGTTATTTTGTAAATTTGGGGTTTAAAAACCTTTATCCGGGTTAACCTCGGTGACACAAAGTGACCACACGGGGCAGCAGCGGACCAGCAGCAGCTGTGTTTGCGTGAGCTAAAAACGCACGTTTTCTCTATGGGGTTTGGTGTTGGAGAGTGAGTGGTTTAAAAGTATGAGGGGCCGTGTAGGCCATAATTCCTTTTTTTACCTCTCACATACACAATTTAACCTCTCACATACACAATTTTACCTCTCATATACACAATTTTACTTCACACACACAATTTTACCTGACACATTCAAAATTTTACCTCACATTAAATGTTTTTACCTCACACATTAAATGTTTTTACCTCTCACATACACAATTTTACCTCACGCATACACAATTTTACCTCACACATACACAATTTTACCTCTCACATACACAATTTTACCTCACACATACACAATTTTACCTCTCACATACACAATTTTACCTCTCACATACACAATTTTACCTCTCATATACACAATTTTACCTCTCACATACACAATTTTACCTCTCATATACACAATTTTACCTCTCACATACACAATTTTACCTCTCACATACACAATTTCACCTCTCATATACACAATTTTACCTCTCATATACACATTTTTACCTCTCACATTAAATGTTTTACCTCTCACATACACAATTTTATCTCTCACATATACAATTTTACCTCTCATATACACAATTTTACCTCTCACATACACAATTTTACCTCTCATATACACAATTTTACCTGACACATTCACAATTTAACCTCACACATTAAATGTTTTTAATGAGGTAAAATTGTGTATATCACAATTTTACCTCTCACATACACAATTTTACCTGACACATTCACAATTTTACCTCACACATTAAATGTTGTTACCTCTCACATACACAATTTTACCTCTCACATGAGGTTAAATTGTGTATGTGAGAGGTAAAAAAAGGAATTATGGCCTACACCTTATGGCCCCTCATATAAAAGTGTGTTTCACAGTGAGATAAAGACGTGAACTCGTTCTTAAGACGATCGCAGACTTAACGTTAACTTTTTGTTTCTGCTTGTTTGTTTTTCAGCACTGATGCAGTAACACTGTAAAAAAGCCTGAACTGTCCCTTTAACAGCGTCTCTGATCAATATCTGCCGTCCTCTCACGTCTTCCTCTCTCGTTTATCTTCTTCCTCCCTAAAAGACACAAATCCTCCTCTTTTTCTTCATATTCATCATTTTTTGAGCTGCACTCGTTTGCATCCATCACCAAACTTTTCCCATTTTCTTCCTCTTTCCTGCTTTTATTGTGAAATTAATCAGAATCTGAGGCGTGTGTGTGTGTGTGTGTGTGTGTGTTTCTCTGGTGAAAGTTGTTATTTGTTATTGATGTTCCCAAAAGTTCTTGTGTTTCAGCTGCAAGGTTTTTTTTCCCCCCTTTTCTGTGTAAAAGATAAAAAGATTATGAAAAGATCTGCGCTGGTTTATAATCGATAAAATCTCAGCGTGAGAGAAAGTTTGAGAAAAGTAAAAAATAAAAGAGCGTTTGATCAGGGATTAAAAACAGGTGAAGTTTTCAATGGAAAATCATTAGATTTTAACTCTTTCATTTCAACTTCCTGTTTGTTCAATTTGAATCATAACACGTTTGAGTTTTTATATAAATGAATAAATAAATGTGACGTTGATAGATGAGATTTTTATATCTTTATATCTTTATTCCTCGTCTGAGGCAGAAAAAAATAAGAGTTTTATAAAAACCACTGAAATTCAAAATGTTCTTTTTATGAAACGTTAACGTTTACGTTTGTCAACAGGAAGAGGAAGTGCTGTTTGTTTGTGTTTAAACTGTGATGTCATCAGGATCATCATGGATTCATCCATTCATTCATCCCTGAGGGTGAGTTTGTTTATGGTTTTAATTTAGTTTAATTTTACTGACTCCAGTAATGATTATATCAAGTAAAGATATAAAGTATAATAGGTTATTGTAAAATTAGGATTTTATTCACATAAAATTGTGAGTTTTATTCTTGTAAAATTACGACTTTTTTTTAACTTAGAAATTATGACTTTTAATCTTGTAAAGTTCTGAATTTTTTTCTAGGAAAATTATGACAATTATTCTTATGAAATTATGACTCTTATTCTTGTAAAATGGTAACTTTTATCCTTTTAAAATTAAGATTTTATTATAAGATATAATGTTTGGTCTTGTAAAATTATGACTTTTATTCTTGTAAAATTGTGACTTTTTACATAAAATTATGGCTTTTATTCTTGTAAAATAATGACATTTATTCTTGTAAAATTATGAATTTTTACGTACAATTGTGACTTTACGTAAAATTGTGACTTTTACGTAAAATTTTGACTTTTTACGTAAAATTGTGGCTTTTATTCTTGTAAAATTATAACATATTTTCGTAAAAAAAATTATATCTGTTTTCTGGTAAAATGACGAGAGTTTCTTGTAAAACTGAGATTTTTTTCTTGTAAAATAATGGTTTTTTTCCTCCTAAAATTCAATTTTTCAGGTATAATTCAGACTTTTTTTTAACATTCCGTCTTTATTTCCTCTCCAGTTTGCCTCCAACTCTCCGTGACGTTTAAACGCTCTCGTCTTTTATCGTCTACAAACAGTTTAAAGTGGTGCGCCGTCTTTCTCTTCCTGTCGGCAGCAACATCAGAGGCTTCAGAGCCTCACACACTCTTTTAATCCTCACACTGAAGTGTGTGTGCGCGGATTTAAACGCGGGACAAAGTCGTCCACTGTCCAACGCTTAAAGACGCGAGAAGAAGGAAAGTCGATGTTAAGTGTCGAGAGAAGTGGAGATCAAGACCAGGACCGGGTTGTGTGCGTGTGTGTGTGTGTGTGTGTGTGAATAAATGCCTTTATTTTGAAAGGTTTCAGTGGAGAAGTCAATGTACGGAAGGCAAACACTGACAAAATTACATTAATTAAATTAATAATTCAGTTCTGTGTGTGTGTGTGTGTGTGTGTGTGTGTGTGTGTGTGTGTGTGTGTGTGTCTCAGCTGGAGAGAGAGTGTGTATCGACTCAGAGAATGTTCTTCCTCTTCCTCCTCCTCTTCTCCCTCAGGTGGATTTAAAGAAAACATCCTGAGTTCAGCTTCAGCCTCGTTTCTCACGTCCACCACAGGAGTCTGAGGCTCCGCCCCCTTCACGTCCACTCATGAATCTCTTCTTCAGTGATCTTTTATAAAGAGGATCCTCTCGCTGCAGATCAGCGCTGGATTAACGTCACTGACGCTCGCTAACGCGCCGACGTTTGAGCAGCGGGAGATTAACCAGATTAGAGACGAGATGAAGACGTGATGAAGACGTGATGAAGACGTGAAAACAGTTTGTCTTCAGTGGAAAAATCACAGTTTCTCGCTGAAGACGATAAAGGTTCAGTTTAAGTCTTTGCTCAAGGACACGTAGACGATCAGAGTCTGAACCCACAACCTTTTAGATTAAAGACAACTCATTCTAACACTGAGCCACCATGACTCTGTCCTAACTACATACATCATCCATCCACTCATCCAACTATACGTCCATCTATACATACATCCAACCATACATCCATCTATACATTCATCTATACATTCATCTATACATCCATCCATCATTAATCCATCCATTGTTCATCATTCATCCATCCACTCATCCAACATCCATCCATCCATCCACTCATCACCTATCCATCATTAATCCATCCAACCATCCATCTGTCCATCATCATCCATCCACTCATCTGTCCATCATTAATCCATCCATCCACTCATCTGTCCATCATTAATCCATCCACTCATCCAACCATCCATCTTCCATCCATCATTAATCTGCTCTTCCATCCAGCCATCATTAATCCATCCAACCATCCATACATCCATCCATATGTACATCCATCATAATCCATCCAACCATCCATCCATCATTCATCCACCCACTCATTCATCCATCCACTCATCCAACCATCCACTCATCACCCATCCATCATTAATCCATCCAACCATCCATCCGTCCATCATCATCCATCCATACATCCATCCATCATTAATCCATCCAACCATCCATCCATCATTCATCCACCCACTCATCCATCCATTATTCATCATTCATCCATCCACTCATCCAACATCCATCCATCCATCCATCCATCTATCTGTCCATCATCATCCATCCATCATTAATCCATCCACTCGTCCAGCCATCCATCTGTCCATCATCCATCCATCCAGCCATCATTAATCCATCCACTCGTCCAACCATCCAACCATCCATCTTCCATCCATCATTAATCTGCTCATCCATTGTCCATCCAGCCATCCATCATCCACTCATCCAACATCCATCTGTCCATCATCCATCCATCCATATATCCACTCATCATCCTCTCATCCAACCACCATAGGAAACACGGGTCTTGAACCAGCAACCCTCCAAGCCATGTTCCCTCTAGACCACAGGACGTCCATTCTAGGTAAAGTAACTTAACAGTTTAACTTAAGTTAAGCTGAGTTAACTTAAGTTAAGTTAAGTTAAGTTAAGTTAAGTTAAGTTAAGTTAAGTTAAGTTAATTCCTCACAGACTCTTTGACTTTCCTCTACAAACCTTGATATTTAAATCTCCACAGATGATCAGAGGTTCTGAACTGAAGAAACACTTTCTAATGTTAGGAATCGACTGATGATGAATTATGCAGTGAATTCACTCCTTCACTCCTTCCTTCACTCCTTCCTTCCTTCCTTGACTCCTTCACTCGTTCACTCGGCTGCTGCTCGTCTTTAATTCCTTTCATCAGTGAAGGCTTTTCTTCATCGAGCGTTTTCTCCTCAAACCTCCTGACGACGAGCTGCAGCTTCACTGACCTGGTTCTTCATCATCATCATCATCATCATCATCATCAGAGGAAAACTTTCTTCACTCTTTAAATTCACCACTTCACCTTCATCTGACGATAAAGCAGATGTTCTTCATGGATTCAGTCGTTTTATTAAGTGAAAAGAGCAAATTAAGAGTTGGAAAATGAATTCAAAGTCTATTTAAGTTCTGTCCTGGACTAATTAAAGGGTAAATTTAAAGTTTTAAAGGCAAAGTTTAGCCTTTTAAACAAACTTTTCCAACAGAAACATTAAGTTAAAGTCTCTCTCTCTCTCTCTCTCTCTCTCTCTCTCTCTCTCTCTCTCTCACCAAACTCCATAGAGAAAACCAGCGTTTTCAGCTCACATTAATGATGTTGGGTCAGTTTTTGTCCGTTTTTTGTCACCGAGTTCAATCTGAATGAAGGATTTTCGACACAGAATTCACAAAATAACACGTTTGAACTTTACTGAAGGAGTCAGCGGTGGATCAGCAGCTCCTGTTTGCTGTGAGGGTTAAAACCCATGGTTTTCTCTATGGGGTTTGGTGCAGGGAGAGTGAGTAAACAGTTTCCTGTTGGAAAAATGTGCGTTTAACAACAAAAATAAAGCAGGAAACACATTCTTAAGATGTCACAGAGTTAAGTGAGGGTATATTTTATGAAGTAAATCATTTGTTAAGTGACAAGATCTGTGAAAACACACAAAAAAGACACAAAATATGACAATAAATGAGGGTTTTAAACAACAACACAATTAAAAACAAGCAAGTTTGTATTGATTACACACACACACACACACACACACCCCACACACACACACACACACTATTTAGACTGTCCCCGCCTCCACACGTGTCCTCCGACCCTCTGGGACTATGACCTTTGACCCCTGCTCTGCTCGTCACAGTGTTACCACATCCATCTGTGTGTGCGCGTGTGTGTGTGCGTGTGTGTGTGTGTGTGTGCGTGTGTGTGTATGTGTGTGTGTGTTAGTGTGTGTGTGTGTGTGTGTGTGTGTGTGTGTGTGTGTGTGTGCGAGCGATGGAAACCGCCCATCTGTTCCTTTTAGGACACGAGTGTCACGCCTGATACTGTGGCAACACTTTTTTCTAAGTGTGGCTATTATTAAGTAATTATATGTATATCCGTATATATATATATATATATATATGTAATAATAATAATATTAATAATATATATTTATATATAAGTCACGTTTGCAGACCCTTATCCTCCTGCACCAAACCCCATAGAGAAAATGGTCATTTTTACAACTCCTAATCTCTCATTCTGTGACTTCTGTGTTAAAAACCCTTCATTCAGATTGACCTCAGTGACACAAAGTGACCACACGAGGCAGCGGTTAAGCAGCAGCTCCTTTTTTCCCTGTGTGAGCTTAAATCGCCGGGTTTTCTCTATGGGGGTTTGGTGCGGCAGAGTGAGTGGTTTACAAACAGTTTTTTTTTTTTTTTTTTCTGCCGCTAACCTTGAGCAAACTTGACTTGAAAACTGCGGCGTTGCCCTTTAATCTCGCTTTGAATTCGTCCTTCTGTGGTTTTTTTTTTTTAAATAAACGTGGCGCTCTCTGAATTCAGATTCCCGCTCGCTCTCATCTTTTATCCGGCTACAAACAGTTTAAAGTGGTGCGTCGTTTTTTTTTTTTTTTTTTTTATCCGCGGGCGTTTTTCTTTTTCCTGTCAGCAGCAACATCAGAGGCTTCAGAGCCGCTAACGCTGCTCTAATCCTCACACTGAAGTGTGTGTGCGCGTGGATTTAAACGCGGGACAAAGTCGTCCACTGTCCAAACGCTTAAAGACGCGACACGAAGGAAAGTCGATGTTAAGTGTCGAGAGAAGTGGAGATCAAGACCAGGACAATGGGTGAGTTTAGCTCTGACAAGACTGAGGAGGGAGGAGGGAGGGTTAGAGGCAGGGGGAAGAAGAGGTAGAATCACACTGGCTCCAAAAAACTGCATTTTAATGCCTTTATTTTGAAAGGTTTCAGTGGAGACGTAACTGTACGGAAGGCAAATGATGACAAAATTTTAAAAAAATTAAAACATAATACATTCACGAATCAATTATGAAATTCAAACAATTAGAATCACACTGGCTCCAAATAAAAATGCATTTTAATTAATGCCTTTATTTTGAAAGGTTTCAGTGGAGACGTAACCGTACGGAAGGCAAATACTGACAAAATTAAACAAAAATTAAAACACAATACATTCGCGAATCAATTATGAAATTAAAACAATTTAAAACATTAAAAAACTGCATTTTAATTAATGCCTTTATTTTGAAAGGTTTCAGTGGAGACGTAGCGGTACGGAAGGCAAATACTGACAAAATTAAAAAAATTAAAACACAATACATTCACGAATCAATTATGAAATTCAAACAATTAGAATCACACTGACTAAAAAACTGTATTTTAATGCCTTTATTTTGAAAGGTTTAAGTGGAGGCGTAACGGTACGGAAGGCAAATACTGACAAAACTATATCAACAAATAATTCAGTTCAGGATTGTGGGGGAGGAGGTGAGGGTTAGCAGCAGGGATAGCAAGATTTGTGACGTGTGCTGTAAAGCAAAACTATCATCAACCTGACTCCAGAAAAACTCCAGCAGTTTTTTTTTGCATTTATTTTGAAAGGTGTCAGTGGCGAAGTAAATTGTACGGAAGGCAAAACGTGACAAAATGACATAAACACATTTATACATCAATGTAGCAATATGATACGTGAATACATTTAAATTAATACAGTTTGTGCCATAATATACGTTAATTCACAGTATACATATATTCATACATTTCTATATTAATATATACTATATATATGTACTTTATTTTTTATACTTATGTATTTAATTTCTGCTGTTTTGCCATTAGGACGGATATCCCTGAATTTCTATTACATTACTATAATTACAAAATTACAAAAATGTATATGATTTATTTTTGTTTGTATTTATATATATTTCTTTATTTCTGGTTGTTATAAATTAAATATATGGTAGAAATATGTAAAGGAGTAAATTAACAAATGTGAAAAATATACAAAAACATAGGAAGATGTATTCCAATTACATACATTAACTGTGTGTTTATACACAGTTAATGTCACCACACTTGTTTATTTGTTTATTCTTGAGTTGTTTATTCATGTCTTTATTTTTTTTAATTATGACAGGTTCGGTCCTCCGTACACCAGTGAAACTGAGGCTCTTGATGAGGTAAATGTGAACATATCTGCTTTATCACCATGTTTATTGACGTTAAACCTCATGTTTCCTTCGCTCTTCAATCAGCAGGAAACTCGTGTCGATGCCTCGTTTCCTTTGATGTGTGGAAAAAGGGCGTCGGCACGATTCCGCTCTTTAACCGCCCTGATTTGCTCACCGGAGGCTACGGTCCATTGATCAGCTCTTCAAAGCCAGCGCCGCTCCGTGATAAATATTTCATA